>NC_143517.1:11096854-11421854 GCF_031878675.1 Megascapheus bottae | reverse complement strand
TCACCGAGCTACTCTCAGATGTAAGTGATGTAGAGTGAGCCTTTCAGAGCAGCCTCTCCATTATTAGTTGAGTTGGAAAGAAATCTCAGATATCTAATTGGCGACCTTTGGATTTTCACAGCTGTGGCGTATAACAGATTTGGGATGAGGCTTGTTTGCAAAGTGCCTTTCAGAAAGTATCACCCAAGGTTAGAGTTTCATCCTGTTCCAGGAGGATGGCTTGCAACCCTTTTGCGCTCAGAAATTCAATCATGCTAGACAAATCAGGTTATATTTTCACCCATCCTGGCTCATTTTTGGCAAAGATGCCCTCACACCACTTCCACTCCTCCTCCCCTTTGTTGGCTTTGGCCCTGATGGAGACTTTATGTCAAATGTTGAATCTCTTGGAAGCTGTCCTACACAGACATGACAGGAGACCCTGAAGGCCTTCCTCAGTGGAGATATTTTGACTCCCGAACTAATTAGTCTCAACTCTTAAAATGAAATTATAATAACTACCATTTATGGGGCTCTCTCTGTAGTTGGCATTCTATGCTCAGATCTTAACATCACTACACTGAAAGCCAGTGAAGAGCTAGTCAATATTGTGCCCATTTTACCAATGAACAAACAGGGGTTTAGGGAAATTTAAAACATGTCTAATGGCCCAGATTTAAGATTTAAATCTAGAAATTGCATATAGATAATTCTCTTTCTATGTTCCAAACTCCCAATTGACCAGAAATGAAATTTAGATACTCAGTGGTTGTCAGATAAGCTGGCAATTTTCCATCTCAAAGGTGACCAAACCAGCTCTACTGTCAGGAAATCCTCCAACCAGTTCTCAAGTTGTTTTAATTTGTATTGTTTATTGTTACCATAAACGTGATGTACAGAGGGGCTACAGTTATGTAAGTCAGAAAATGAGTTCATTTCTTTTTGAATAGTATCACCCCTTCCCTGGCTCTCTCCCAGTTTTTTCCTCCCATCCCCACTCAATAAGTTGTGTAGTTCATTTTCTACATAGTGTCTTGTAAATACCATTGCTGCATTTGCTTACCCTGTGCCCCTCCATTTCTGTGCACCAGTTAACCCCTCAAAGATAGATAAGTGAATAAACAAGACAAAAAGAAAACAAAAACAACAAAGAAAAACATTTTGTTTCCATTTCCTGGAGCACGGATCTATTCTATATTCACTAATTGTCCAGAGTTCTCCACCTAATTAGAATTGCACTAATTGTAAGCAATATAGATGTCCTTTAAGAAATAATACATTTACAGTCACCCATTAGCACCACTGTGTGAGTTAATGTCATTTAGCAAATGCTCAGGAGGAAAAAAAAAAAGAGCTTCCTGGGTTCTGATTGTTACAGGATTAGAGCTCTGAGGAAAGCCCTTTCAAGGCCTTCTATATAACCTCTGTTCAGTTAACAGATTGTTGCTAATTCACTGTCTTACTTTTTAATGAGTCAACATATGATGTTTATTGAAGAAAATGCTGCAGATTCTAACTTGTTTATACAGAGAACATAAGATTATAATATGTTTTAAAATGTAGTCGGAGTGGTCAGATTCAATATAAATACATCATCTTCCAAAATAAAGTGTATATATGTATATGTGTATATATATAAATGTATATATGAAAGCTGCTCTGACAATTTAATACTAAAATCTTGCTTTCCATTCTTGGCTACATACATTATAAAGAAGGATGTCCTGCTTTTCCAGAGGTAGAAACTGTTGCATTTTGCTTGATTAAACTACACGAGCGACTTCAATTAGCTTTTATGCAAATAATGTACTACTTGATATATGAAATTTGAGCATGTGCTTTGAGACTTCAGAAGTCACTTCTCTGTGACAGGTTCTGGCATTCTATTTAAAGGAAAATACCCTTGTCAAAAAGGCAATGTTCATAACTGCCATCATGTTAGAACCACAGAACTATCCAAAGGGCACTATATTAGTCATGCTGATAAATACAGTAGTTAAGAGCAATTCATGTTTTCCAGTTTGTTTTAATTCAGGATTAAAAGGAACTCAGAAGCTAAAAGCCATGGGTACTGCTTTGATGATATATCAGCGTACTGAGATATGAAGTATATACCAAATATATCTTAGCACTTCATGACCTTGTAACAACAAGTACCAAATATGATAAAGAGAGTATTTCCTCAGATTTTATAAGGATTTTATTTTCAGCTTTGATGTATGGAAAAAAGACTACATGGAAGTTCAGTTGGAAAACTGCCTGGTGCCACTGCCCCCTGCTGGTCATCAAAGAGACTGCATCATCTGAGTCCAGCCTCTTGTATGCCCAACTCAACTCTTCTCTATGAATAACCAGATGTTAACATTCCAGGTTTTGGCTTTTGCTATTTCACTACTAACGTACCAAAACAACCACACAAAATTAACAAAGCAAACGACTCCAATATGCCATCTTCTTGTGACACTTAACATGGGCTGGCAGAGGTCATGAAAATTTTAAGCAGAAAAGCAGAATGGTGAAATTTATTCCAGCTTTAAGACCTAGGAACTGCTGTGATTAGATACTTTTTTTTTTTTAACAAACCGGGCTATGTTTCCTGAAATGGTAGAAGTTACTTTGAAACACATCCTCACTGGTTCAAATGCCTGATCAACTAGGGAATAGGAAAGGGTGGAGGGGATTAGGGTTTGAATAATACAGTCAGTTTCCATATTTCAGATTCTGCATCTGTGGATCCAACAAATGTTGCGTCAAAATATTTTTAAAAATCCATCTGTGTTGAAGATGTATTGACTATTTTTACCTTGTCATTTTATTCTCTAAATGATAGAGTACAACAGTATTCACATTGTGTTAGGTTTCACAGATAATCCTAGAGATAATTTAAAGGACATGGCAGGATGCAATTAGTTTATGTAGAAATACTATGCCATTTTGCATAAGGGATCTGAGCATCTTTGGAGTATGGATTGGACAAACATACTGACATCCCCTGCTGCTCTGCCTGTCCTTGCGTGCTTGCTGGCTCCTCAGAGCCTGCATCCTTTTGCAGCACCTGGTCTGGACAAGTCCTTGGGGAGGGCATGTGCTCCAAAATCAGTATTGGTAAAAGTTCTATTCTATTTCCTGCGCACCTGCCAAGGTTTTCTTGACTGAGTGATCTTTCTTATCCTTCAGCCTTGCTCATAAGTGTTGCCTCAGTTCTGCATATGAAAAGGGGTAAACATTGGAAGTGGAATCCATCAATGAACAAAGCAATTTTATGAATTTCTATAATAGAATGCCCAGTACAAAAAAGGCTGACCAAAATAGGATTTCAAAGGGGTTAGATATGAAATATAATTACTCATCCTTGTGTCTTTGCATTGACATTTTGCCCCAAAACATCAGCTCTATATCTTCCATGTTTGTCTTTTTTTTCTATGTCTTATTATGTTTCACTATGTTATCAAAGTAGTAGTGAAAGTTTTCCAAAAGACTTAGACTTGGAAGATTTAACAAATATTTTAGAGCTGGCCAAGTTAGCAAATCCTAAGTTAGAGGAAGCACATTTCTGCTTGCTAACTCACATCAAACTGAACAAGCTTGAATCCATGTGGTTGTGTCTTCTCAACCCAGGCTGTGCTTTCTATCCTTTTAGCAACAGTCCATCATTCCTCTATCTGCTCACATAATATGTGGGGCTCCGGACACTTACTGGATGATTCATCTGTTGTTTCCTTAACCAGTGAATGCTTATGACATGCTTATTATGTACCAGACCCATTCTAGATACAGAGAATGGGTTAGTGAATGAAGCAAAAATATCTGCCTTTTTTTTTTTTGCCAGTCCTGGACCTTGAACTCAGGGTCTGAGCACTTTCCTTGGCTTTCTCAAGGTTAGAGCTCTTCCACTTGAGCCATAGCACCACTTCCAGCTTTTTTTTTTCTATGTATGTGGTACCAAGGAATCCAACCTAGATCTTTGCGCATGCTAGGCATGCACTCTACCACTAGGCCAAACTCCCAGCCCCTCTACCTTTTTTTTTGTTTGTTTGTTTATAAGTTATTATGACAAAAAGCCAATAAACAAATACATTCTTATTGGATACAAATGAATCTTTCTTTTCTTTCTTTCTTTCTTTCTTTCTTTCTTTCCTTCCTTCCTTCCTTCCTTCCTTCCTTCTTTCTTTCTTTCTTTCTTTCTTTCTTTCTTTCTTTCTTTCTTTCTTTCTTTCTTTCGTCCGTTGTGGGTCATGGGGCTTGAACAAGGCCTGGGTGCTGCCCCTGAGCTCTTCAGCTCAAGGCTACCACCCTACCCCTGGGCCTGGGCATTGTCCTGAGCTCTTCAGCTCAAGGCTACCATCCTACCCTTGAGCCAAGCCCCACTTCCTGTTTTCTTCTTTTTTCTTGAATTTATTTATGTTTTATTTTTTCATATATTTTTTATTGTAATTAATAGAAGGGTTACATTATATTCGCCAGATAGAAGATGCATTAATTCACATATATTGATAGCCTTTCACATGTCTTGGTCCCCATTTCCCTTCCCCCCATGCCCACCCCTCATCTTGTTTTTCCCCCTTCCCTATCCAAATACAAATAACCAAATACAAATATATCCAATATATCAGATAACAAGGTGAGATACTGTAACAATATGAGATAACCAAGGGACAACAAAAGAGATGAGAGATAACATAGTACATTAAGGACAACAATCATTCATTATATGGCTTTTGTCCTTTCATTTAGCATGGTCTTATGTATCTAGGTTTTGTTTTATTGCAAATCTCTGCTATGAGAGCCCAAGGTTTCTACTGATTATGACAAATGAGGGAAACCATTGAGCCTAAGTTCCTTTGAGTCTGGCTTACTTCACTTAATATGATTTTTTCTAAGTCTTTCCATTTCCTAACAAATGGGTCGATGTCATTCTTTCTGACAGCAGCATAGAATTCCATTGTGTACAAATACCACATCTTGTTGATCCACTCATCAACTGAGGGACATCTGGGTTGGTTCCATATCTTTGCTATGGTAAATAGTGCACTTCCTGTTTTCTAGAGGTTAATTGGAGATAAGACTCTCAGGTCCTTTTGTACCTGGGCTGGCTTTGAACCTTAATTCTCAAATCTCAGTCTCCTGAGTAGCTAGGATGACATGTGTGCACCACTACACCCAGCTAAAGATGAGTCTTTCTAGGGTCATCTTTGCATGCCCCTCTCCTGGATCTCCTCCTTTACCTCCTCCTTTATTTCCTCCTCTTTCTCTCCTAGTACTGGGGCTTGAACTCAGGGCCTCTACGTTATTACTATTATTATTTACTTGATTGTTATTGTAAAGGTGATGTACAGAGGGATTTTGATTGCATAAGTCAGATAATCAGTACATTTTCTTTCATATAGTATATTTCCTTCCCTCAATCTCTCCAAGTCCTTTTCTCTTGTCTCAATCCACAAGTTGTACAGTTTACTTTCATCAGTGTCCAATGAGCTCCACCAGTGCTGCACTTTTCACCCTTTCCCTTGAGTTCTGTGCCCTCCCCACCACCCTCCCAAATGTATACATGTGAATACACCATGCATAGAGAAAAGAAGGTTGTTGGGAATGTGGCTTAGTGGTAGAGTGCTTGTGTAGCATGTATGAAGTCCTGGTTTCATTCCTCAGTTCCACGTAAACAGAAAAAGCTGGCAGTGGTGCTGTGGGTTAAGTGGTAGAGTGCTAGCCTTGAGCAAAAGAAGCTGAGGGACAGTGTGCATGCCCTGAGTTCAAGCCTCAGGACTGGCAAAAAAAAAAAAGAAAAAAAAGAAAAAAGAAAAGACACAATCATCAACAGAATTAAAAAAAATGAAAAATTCCTCTTGTTTCCATATCTTGGAATTAATTTATATATATGGAATATATAGAGATATATACATTTATGGACATAGGCATATATATGTATTTGTGTATATATGTATTATATATGTATTGTGCTTTTGTGTTTCTCTCTCAAGAGAGTATCCTCTTTTGGTCTCACGTATGTGTGTGTCTTGTATAATTTATCAAATCCTAGTGTATTTTAGATCTAATTTTCACATATCAGAGAGAGCATGTGCTGTTTGTGTCTCTGGGCTTCGCTTACCTCACTTAACATGATTCATTCTAGTTCCATTCATTTCTCTGCAAATGACATAATTTTATTCTTACAATGACTATGCAAAATTCCATTGTGTAGAGGTGCCGCATATTTTGGATCCACTCATTTATAATGGGGCATTTGGGCTCTTTCTAAGCTTAGCTATTGGGAATTGTGCAGCAATGAACATGGTTGTTCAGGTGTCCTTAACATACATATACTGGCTTGTGATGTTCAGGATAGATGCCCAGGAGTGTTATGGCAAGGTTGTAGGGAAGGTCTATGTTTAGTTTTTTTTTTTAATTAAAGAATTTATTAACATTGATTTTTTTTTGCCAGTCCTGGGCTTGAGCTCAGGGCCTGCGCACTGTCCTTGGACTTTCTCAAGGCTAGAGCTCTACCACTTGAGCCTCAGCACCACTTCTGGCTTTTTTCTATGTATGTGGTACCGAGGAATCAAACCTGGGTTTTTGGGCATGCTAGGCAAGCACTCAACCACTAGGCCAAACTCCTGGCCCCATTAACATTGATTTTTACATCATATTTCAAATGACATGTTTAACAAACAAGTGTTCAAGAAGTATATTTAGTTTTTTGAGGAACCTCCAGACTGCCATCCAGAGTGATTGTATTAGTCTACCTTCCCACTAACAATGCAATAGGGTTCCTTTCCCCTCATATCCCTGCCAACATTTTGTCAGAATTCACAGTGTTGGTCAATTTAACAAGGGTGAGATGGAATCTCAGAGCTGTTTTGATTTGCATCAATTTGCTTTTTTTTTTTTTTTTTTTTTGCTTATGGTTGGTATTCTTCCACGTAAGCCACATCTCCTAACCAGAATTTTGCGGGAATGATTGGAATTAATGGAAAGAGGAGTCTACCATGCCCAGGCTGGCTTGCTGGAACCAGGATCCTCAGAGACCCACTAGTGCTGGGCTATCTTCTATTTCTTATAAGGACACTTGTCATTGAGTTTAGAGCCAACTTAGGTAAGCCATGGTGTTATTTGGCTTTCAATCACTCAAATACTTGAGACAATCAATTCAGAAGGTGAAGAGGTTCACAGTTTTAGAATTTTCAGTTCATGATTTATTGGTCCTGTTTTAAGCCAATGGTGAGGCAGTGCATCTTGGAGGGAGCTTGTGGTGGCGCAAACACTCATTACAAGATGTGGAAGACAGTTCCAGGGAACAGTTGCAATGACCTAAAGACCTCAGCACTGGGTCCTACCTGCTGAAGTTTCTGTAAATGCCCAATAGCACAAACCTTTAATGTACGAGCCTTTGAGTTACTCCAGATATTGACTATAACAGCTGAGATGATCTCATTTCTAGATCTTTAACTTAATTAAATCTTGCAGGATGTTTTCCAAAGCAGGGCATAATTACAGCCTTCTGGGGCTGAGATACAGATCTTTCTGGAGAGTTACTCACTTAACACTTTTGGGAGCTGATCTTGGGTCTTGAACTCAGGGCATAGGCACTGTCCCCGATTTTCTTTTGACTCAAGATTAATACTCTATCACTTGAGTCACAATTCCACTTCCAGCTTTTTTTTTCGGGGGGGGGGGATGGACAATTTGTTGGAGATAAGAGTGTCAGGACTTTTCTGCCCAGGCTGGCTTTGAACCATGATCCTCAGATCTCAGTATCCTGAATAGGTAGGATCATAGGTGTGACCACCTAATTTTTTATTAATAAAAATCAGATAAAAAGGCCTGCCACAGGGAGTGGCTATCTAGACAGGTGACAATTGTAATAAAGAGCCAAAAGACATGAGGAAAACAACCTGCAGAGTTTTGGAGGAAGAGCTTCCCAGGAAATGGTAAGCTCAGGGCTCAGGAACAAAGAGGTGGGTCACAACATTGTCTGCCAAGGTAACATAGTCTTTCTACCATAAGCCTGGAGCCAGCAGAGTGCTCAAGAGAACTGACACTTCCCACTGGCTTCTGTGTGGAGAAGAGACAGAAGGGGCAAAGACAGAGACAAGAGGTCTGTTCAGACTTAGAGTAATGGGGGATGGCATCACAGTAGTTGCTTCAGAAGTACACTGGGAGCACTGGCTCATGCCTGTAATCCTAGCTACTCAGGAGGCTGACATCTGAGGATCCAGGTTCAAAGCCAGCTGGGGCACAAAAGGACCTGAGATTCTTTTCTCCAATTAACCTCTAGAAAAAGGGAAATGGGGCTTGGCTCAAGGGTAGAGCTGAGAGACAGCACCTAGGCAGAGTTCAAGCCCCATGACCCACAAAAAAAGAAAGAAAGAAAGAAAGAAAGAAAGAAGGAAAGAAAGAAAGGAAGAAAGAAAGAAAGAAGAAGTAGTATGGAGAAGTAGCTGGATTTTGGCTGTGCCTTGAATATATGACTGGCAGAATTTGCTTGTAGATCAGAGGTTGGCATTGAAGGAAGAGGGGTTGAAGATGGTTCTATATTTTTTTCCCCAGTCCTGGGCCTTGAGTCAGGACCTGAGCATTGTCCTTGGGCTTTCTTAAGGCTAGAACTGTACCACTTGAGCCTCAGCACCACTTCTGGCTTTTTTATATGTATGTGGTACTGAGGAATCAAATCTGGGTCTTGGTGCACGCTAGGCAAGCACTCTATCACTAGGCCAAATTCCCCGCCCATGATTCTACATGTTGGGCCTGAATAGCTGTATAACGAAGTTACCACGTACCATGATGTGGTTGAAGTATAGTAGATGAGTTGTGGAGAGCTCAGTCGTGGGAAGCCCATTGGTTATCTAGATTTAGGCATGATTCAGAGGATGGGTGTGTACATGTGGAAGGAAAGACCAGGGAAATCTGTGGAGGGCATGTAAGGGTGCGACTTACAAATAGGGAAGATACTTTGTGACTAGATGAGGGAGAGGTGGGAGAAGCAGTCTGAGGACCTGGCCTTGGGACATTCCAGAGATTAGAGGCCCAGGAAGTGAGGTGCAGGGTCTGGAGTAAGCAGAGAAAGTGGAAGCTCAGAGCAAAGGATAAAGGAAGGCAAAGGGAGGACTTTATAGACTCTACTCCTTCTTGCGCTTTCTTTCTTTCTCCAGATGTTCCCCAGATGCTGCTTCCAGGGCAACTGCTCTCACTCTCACTTTCCAATCATCTCTCATTATTCTCCTGCTCTTCCTGCTCTGATCCACCCCCACCCTCCTACTCCAGTCAACTATCTCTCTCTCTCTTTCTTTCTTTTTTTTTAATATTTGGGATTTCACTGGTATGCTCATTCATTGAGTGTGTGTGTGGTGGGGGGGAGACTGACTCCTCCCCCACTGGTACCTAGAGCTTCTGCATGAGAAAGGGTCCTTATTATTAGAAAACTGAATGATGAGGATAAAGAATGGGCAGAAAGGGAAGAGTGCAGTCAGGGGAGGCAGACGAAAGCAAGGTAAGATGGAGGCAGAGTGGGTTGTCAATGTTATTTTTTAAATTTGATTTAATTTTGTTGTAAAAGTGATGCACAGGGTGGTTACAATTACATAAGGTAATATAACTTTTCCTTCTTTCTTTCTTTCTTTCTTTCTTTCTTTCTCTCTCTCTCTCTCTCTCTCTCTCTTTCTTTCTTTCTTTCTTTCTTTCTCTCTCTCTCTCTCTCTCTCTCTCTCTTTCTTTCTTTCTTTCTTTCTTTCTTTCTTTCTTTCTTTCTTCCTTGTCAGTTGTGGGACTTGAACTTCTTCTACTATTTTCCCTTGCCCTCAACTCCTCTCTCCTCAAGTTGCAAAGTTCTTTTCCAACATAGTCTCTAGTGAACACCACTATTGCATTGATTCATGCTTTGTTCCGCTCTTTCTGTGATTCCCCTTCCCCAAGTCATTTGAACTTACCTGCAAGACGAAGGGCCCTGAAATCAAAAACTGTGGTCATGGGGAATAAACCAGAGGAAGAAAACAAAAAGCAAAACAAAAGAAATAACTGAAAACAGTACACACAGAAAAAGTAAAACAAAGAAAAGCAAAACAATCACACACACACACACACACACACACACACACACACACACACACACACACAACCCCTTGTTTCCATATCCTGGAGATCATTTCAATTACCGTCATGTTATGTGGTCATACATACATAGCTACTGGGAAATTGTGAACTCTGATAGGACTATCCTAGGCATGTATTAATAATTACAAATGTGGGAAATAGACTCTGAACATAAAAGAAATTCAAATCAAAACGACATTGAGATTCCACCCCACGCCACCTAGAATGGTCATTTTCAAGAAGATAAACAATATCAGATGCTGGCTGGGATGTGGCCCAAAGGGGATGCTACTGCACCATTTTGGGGGAATATAAACTTATTCAACCATTCTGGAAGGCAGTTTGGAGGTCTCCTATGACCCAGCAATCCCACTCTTGGGCATTTACCCAAATGTCCACAAACAAGGCCATACTAAAGCCATCAGCACAATTATGTTCACTGCAGCCTTGTTTACCATAGCTAAGATATAGAATCTACCCAGATGCCCCACAGTAGATGATTGGATCAAGAAAATGTGGCATCTATACAATGGAGCAATGCTATTTTGACAAGAGGTTTAAGGTTTCAACTGCCTGCGTGTTCACCAGAAGCATCAGCATCAGCTGTAGCCTTGGTCTCAGGCTCTCTTCCAAGACTGCTGGTGAATTTGTTCCAGGGGAAGGGGAGGGGAGATGATCCAGCTGGCTCTGCAGCAAGAACACTTCTAGGATATGGCTGTTGGGGGCAGGGTGAGTACTTGCAGTTCAAATCACTTCTCATCACTTATGACCACCCAAGGGAGTAGGAAAGATTGGTTAGTTCACGAAGGGACCTGACTGGAAGAAGATGCAAGCTCCTCTGGGACTGTATTGTACTCTATTCCTCCTTACCCCATAGGTGAGGAACCCCTGGGCCAGTGAGCAGCTTGGTGCATCTACCATTAGCCTAGCCTAGCCTATACAGAGGGTGGTATGGGGATGGATTACTAAGCAGGAGCAGAGGCTCAGATGATTGGCCAGAGGCCCATGAGGGAAAGGCAGGTTTAAGGCCCAGACAGGGGGTGGTTATAAGGTGTGAGGATTCTTGTCCTCTACGTTAGACTGTACCAGCGAGCACCTGCTATGTGTGAGGTGCAAATTACATGAAAAGATAGAGGGGCTTATTCTGTATACACACGTCACTCCCAGCACCAGTCACTTCTGCAGATGAAGCAGCTGCATACCAGATGAGAGGTGATATATGGGCTCCAATTCTGACCAAATGTCTACTCAAGACCAGGTCTGAGCTCTCACATGGATCCAGCCCTCCTGACAGTACCTGAAGCAGGTGGGATAAGGTCTGACCTCCCTCATGGATGTGGGCTACTTTCCCTCACAGGTGTCTTTGAGGACATTCTCCACAAACCTCCTGCAGACAGACATTTGCCTCCTGTTCCTCTCAGGGAACAGGACAGGAAAAGGGAAAAAGAAGAAAGGTAAACATCTGGCATAATGTCATTGATGGGAAGGCAAAAAGCTTAATTGTTTCTTAGGCTCTTTTCACTCCTGGCTCACATTTAAATTTTTATTACACATTTTCAAGATATCCACTAGGTGACAGACTTGCTTTAGATATGTAAAGTCTTTCTACCCAGTCAAGGGAGTTACATTTGTTTATTTAACCATTATCGAAGTGAAATGATGGTTTGAAACCGACAGACAATGAGATGCATTTATGATTCTTAGTGGCCTGAGCTTTTCACACAGTCCAGATTCAAAAATGTTCTATAGAATGATATTTCTCTTGTGATTGTTATTCTGGAATGTTTTAAAGAGAAAGAGATGAACTCAGGGCCTATAGTAACAGGCTAAAATTCTCACATCATCATATCTGCCTGGACACTGCCTCTTGATTGTTATTGTGATTTATTCTAAGCTCTTTAAAATTTGCAAGATGGTGGTTTTTAAAAATTATTTCCAGGAAGTACTGATTGCCAAATAACTACAGATTAAGAAAACAATTTTATTCATTAAAAGCTTGATTCATTGATAATGTGTTTTTACGTTTTAATTTTCAAACAGTGGGCATAGGGTGTCTTCTCATATCCATTGCTATTTTTGCTGATTATGGAGAATGTTGTATTGAGGTCACAGAATGTAGGTTAATAGAATTTAGTATACCCAGTTGCAGCTCTCAGTAGCAGGAATGTAGCCCCAATTCCTCAGTAGGGCTGCCAGGAACATGGTCTCAGGAATTTCTTTGCTGGTTCTGAGACAATGGCTCTGTCGGCTGTTTCCAGGGACCAGTGTCCAGTGCCATAGACAACATCTAGCTGTGGCCAGTTGTGTTCATAGTCACAGCAGGATTTCTCTGAGTCTAGATCTGCTCTCTAGTTCTTAGAGCAGAGGTTAGCAAAGTATGGTGCTAGGGTCAAATTCTATCCACTTTTAGTGCTAAGACTTCCCAGCTACAATGTTTACAAGCAGACATCTACAATGTACTAGTTTCAAATCATAATTAACCAAAATATGTTCCCCTTCTCAAATCCATTCTCAAATCCATTCATTCATTAGTTGATTTATATTCTCCCCTCTCAAACTGATATATATATATATATATATATATATATATATATATATATATATATATACACACTTTTAGTGCTTGTACAGGGGCTTGACCTCAGGGTGTGTGTACTGTCCTTTAGCTTTTCTTACTCAAGGCTCAACCACTTGAGCCAAAGTTCCACTTTGGGCTTTCTGATCATTAATTGATATAAGAGTCTCAGATTTTCCTGGCCAGGCTAGCTTTGAATCTCAGTCCTCAAATCTCAGTGTCCTAAGTAAACAAAGTAAGCTAGAGAGTCTTAGCAGTAGGGTGGGTGAGATTTGCTTCTTCCCCCATCCCCAACCCCTGGGCCATAGTTTGCTAATCTCTGCTCTAAGGAAAAGTCCATGGGACTCTATCTCAAGTGAACCACCAAAGGGCCAGAAGTAGAGCTGTGGCTCAAGTGGTAAAGCACCAGGGACAGTGCCCAGACCTGGAGTTCAAGTACTGGTACTCTCTCCCTCTCTCCCTCATCCCCATTCCCCATCTCTCAGAAGCTGGGAAGCTGGGGCTATTGCTGCTGTCTTTTGGGACCACACCCATGTGAGTATTCAAATCAGCAAAGTGAGGGTTGGCTGAGCCAAACACACCCTTCACTTTTGGAGTATCTGCAGATGCATTCTTTCCTGAAGCTGGGTGGAAATGCGTGCCCATTCCTTGACCCACTTGGAAAGAAATGGGACAGTGGGGGAAATGGGGCCATTTGCTGGAATCTAAGCCAGCTGCCCGGGAAATGCTGACTCAAATTATTTTCCTTTGCTTCCCAACAGGCTACTTGATCCATTTTGTAAAAAGGAGGATTCACACAAAACCATATAATGAATGATCGTTGTCCTTAATGTACCATGTTATCTCTCATCTCCTTTGCTGTCCCTTGGGTATCTCATACTGTTACAGTACCTCACTTTGGTATCTGATATATTGAATTTATTTGTATTTGGTTATTTGAAATTTGATAGGGAAGGGGGGAAAAACCAAGACGGGGGGGGGGCGGTGGGGGGAGGGTAAAGCGTACCAAGACATGTGAAAGGGTATCAATGTATGTGAATTAATGCACCTTCTATATGGCAAATATCATGTAACCCTTTTATTAATTACAATAAAAATATATTAAAAAAAGGAGGATTCACACACCTTCTGCTTTGATTGAGTTGTTTACGGTGGTGTGATTTCTGGTACCTGTATCCTGGAGCTTAGCTGAGTGGCTTGGCTTGCTGGCTGCTTCAGTGTGAGTAATTCTCATGAGATTTTGCAGGGAGACACAAGATGTGTTGAAAGGCTCAGGCCTGTAGTGCTTGAATGCTCTAATCTGAGTTCTGCTCTGTGAGGTCCTTTCTAATCCTCTGGTACACTGCTGTGGCTAGGGGAAGGCAGCAAGAGCCAAGCTGCAGGACACAGATTTAATTCAATCATCTAGCATACAGTTATGGAACACCCTCAGTGTACACAGAGGCTCATGTTCTGGGGATGCAGAGGCTAAGAGGATACGGATCCAGAACTCAAAGCAGTCACCATGGATTCTAGGCAGAGAGCTATACCAGATGACTAGTAAAACAGGAGAGGGGAAGAAAGGGGAGGAGAGCCTCATCATTGAAGGCTTAGCATACTGGATCTAAAGTGACAAGAAAAATCCAGATTTAGGAACCAAGGCACATGTGTTGATTAACCCATTATTATTATATTAACAATATAATATTATCATTAATATTAGTATGAATTGCTTTTATAAAGTGATATACAGAGGGGTTACAGTTATGTAAGTCAGGTCAAGAGTATATTTCTTTTTGAGCAATGTAACCTTTTCCCTTGCTTTCTTCCAGTTTTTCCTTCCCTCCAAGTTGGATAGTTTGTTTTCAACAGTGTCTAGTGAGCATCACTACTGCATCTTTCTACCCTTTGTCTCACCATTTCTGGGTTCCCCTTCATCTTCCCCCAAACAGATAAACATACAAACAAGACAAAAGGTACAGAAAGCAAAAAACAAAAACAAAGGAAAAACCCTCCTACCAAACCTCTTGTTTACATTTCTTAGAGTTCATTTCCATAAATACCATTTTATAAGATCAATGTGCATATCTATTGAGCCTTTGTGATCCTCTCCTAAGAATATCCTAGTTTGGTCTCACTCTGTCTAAATGTCTACAGACATGGATAATTTATCATATCCAAGTGGGTTTTTTTTGTCTTTTACTATCCAGTGTGTTTACTTGTACATTTATAGGCATATTCTAGTTACCACAAATGAGGGAAACCATTCAGCTTATGTTTCTTTGTGTCTGGCTTACTTTGCTTAATCTAATTTCTCCTCCCCCCCAGATCTTTCCATTTCCTTATGAATGGTACAATATCATTCTTTCTGGTGGAAGCATATAATTCCATCAACAAATATTATTATTTTTAAATTTTTTATTGTTGGGGTAATATATAGAGGGGTTACGGTTACATTCACTAGGTAGTAGGTGCATTACTTCTCACACATTGATATCCCTTCTCATGGTTTTTGTCCCCACTTCCCTCCTCCCACCCCCAATCATTTATCAACAAATGTTATTGACAGGGATCAAATCGCAAATATAAACAAACTCTGAGGGGCAGAAAGCTGGTCAAAACAGTAACACAAACAAGGAGGTTCTACAGTATGTCAGGATGCTGTAGCATAGCAAAGTACCACAGCTGGACTGATTAAACAGCTGAAGTGTAGTATCTTGCAGTTCTAGGGGATAGAAGTCCTGATGAAAGTGATTGCAGGGGTCCAGGAGTGTAGTGGTAGAGTGATTGCCTTGCATGCACAAAGCCCTGGGTTTGATTCCTCAGTACCACATACACAAGAAAAGTTGGAAGTGGTGCTGTGGCTCAAGTGGCAGAATGCTAGTCTTGAGCAAAAATGTCCAAGGACAGTGCTGAGACACTGAGTTTAAGCCAGACTGGCAAAAAAAAAAAAAAAGTAAGTGCAGAGCTGGATCTCTCAGGTAGTGAGGGTGGTTGTGGAACTCACCTTACCTTGAGCTTCTGATGGTTTACTGGCAATCTTCAGAGTTCCTTGACTTACAGAAACATCATCTGACCTGAATTTCATCACTGAATGGCAGCATCTTTGTACAATAACTTAAAGATAATAAATATAGGGTGACATTGTTCAAAAAGAAATGTACTCTTTAACTGACTTATGTAACTGTAACTCCTTTTATATCACCTGTACAATAACACATTAAAACATAAATATATTTAATATACATTATATATATAAATTTGGACGTATTGATTTGAAACTACATCAGACACAATTTGGGAATGGGAATTGGAAACTGAGTCAGGCTCTGGAGTTAGGTCCCTCTGAAACCACACTACTCTGGGCCATTGCCGTCATTTTCATGAGGCAAACCTGTCTTTGATGAGGTCATGTACCATCAGACACTTCAACCGTTTGCTTTCTTTACTGTCCTCCTTAACAGCTCCCCTTCTTTCCTACTCTGCTCTGAAGAGAGCTGCCCTATGGAAGAGAATCATGTAGTGCTGGTTCTGATCTCTTCACAAAGATGCAGAAAACAGACATGGGTGAGCCCTAGGACTCTCCTAGCAGAGATTACAGTAGTGCAAAACCTACATACGTAAGGCTAAATGAAAGGGTATCTAGGATATGGAAACAAGAGCTTTATATAGTGTGATTGTTGTTATTAATGTACTATGTTATTTCTCTTCTCTTTTATTACCCTTTGGTTAATCTCATATTATTACAGTATCTGACTTTGTTACCTGGCATATTGTATATATGTTTATTTATTTGAAATAGGAAAGGGAAGGGGGGATAATAAAATGATTGGGGGATGGGGGAGGGAAATGGGGACAAAAACATGAGAAGGGGTATCAATGTGTGAGAAGTAATGTACCTACTATCTGGCGAATATAACTGTAACCCCTCTATACATTACAATAAAAAATACACATGCATGGGCGAGGAAGGCAGTATGATCCAGATCTGCTCGAATCTTTTGGGCCACTAGTCAGCAGGATAATTCAGATCAGTGACTTTTCCCCTGGAGGCAGTAGACTTTGCCATCTAGGGAGCAAGATAATGACAAATTAGACTTGCTTTGGACCCATCATAACCTCGTGCTTAGCTACTTCCCCAGTTTAATGGTGTGCCAAGTTTTTAATCTCATATCCCTTCCTTCTGTCATTGTCCAAGCTCAGGTCTCAGTATCCTCCCAGAAGACTAGTTTCCTCAATGAGCTTCCTGCTCTATTTCCTTCTAAGTTATTTTTTAAACTAGGCCCAGAATGTAATACCTAAAATATGAA
Source organism: Megascapheus bottae (assembly GCF_031878675.1). Classification (NCBI taxonomy): domain Eukaryota; kingdom Metazoa; phylum Chordata; class Mammalia; order Rodentia; family Geomyidae; genus Megascapheus; species Megascapheus bottae. The sequence continues at coordinate 11,404,928 of NC_143517.1, read as the reverse complement.
ACAGATGATAGACAGCATACCTGATTCCTTTTGAAATCCTTCAACAGCCCATCTGTTTTTAACAGTAGTCAGTAGTTTTACAGTACTTCTGTCCTGGCCTCAGAGCTGCTTGCTCTCCACTCCAGATCCACCATTCTAGCTTCCCTCCCACAGACTTGGCCTCCATGGGAGTCCATCATTTCATCATCACCCTCTCCCCCTCCCTTTCCCTCCCTCCTTCCTTCCCTCCCTCCCTTCCTCCTTTCCTTCCCAATTTTTCTGGTCCTGGGGCTTGACTTCAGGGCCTGGGTGCCATCCTTGAGCTTTCTTACTCAAAGCTGGTGCTCTGCCACTTGAGCCTCAACTCCATTTTCAGCTTTTTAATGGTTAATTGGAGATAAGAGTCTCATGGATCTTTTTGCCCTGGATAGCTTTGGACTGGATCCACTGGCACTCACTCATTTCTATGCCATGAAAAAAACTTTGAGGAAGGCTGTCATGATTTCATAGCATCAATTTCTCTATAAATTATTAACCTCTTATAAGTAGGAAGACACATTTTTTTTAAGCCAGCAAGACCTGGATTAGATCCATGGCTTTGACAATGGCTTGGTGTGTGACTTAGATCACTGGCTTGACCTCTCAGACTTTATTTCCTCATCTACACAATGGATACAAAAGTATCTACCTGTGAAAGTGTCATAAAGGTAGAGAGCAGGTTGTTAAAATGACTGTAAAAAGCACTCACAGAATGGGAACTTCTTATTATTAAATAGTAGTTTGGAACTCTGGGGAGAAATTGTCTGGAATTAGATTTTCAGGAGTCACAAATGTCTGTGGGAGCTTGGGCAATTTACAATTGCCTGGGAAAATTGGGGAGAGAAAGAGCTAATGACCCAGGATAGAATGTGCACAATTAATTGCTATTAGGTTTGAATTGAATATAGACACTTCACTAAGTTACATTCAGCTCATTTAGATTTTTATGATACCACAGGCAAAACTGGGTTGCAACTTACTTTTGTGCTATTTATGACAAAATTAGTAGGGAGAACATGATTCAGAACTCTTAATGTGGAGATGTTTAACCTACTTCAGCAAGTAAACTTCAAAGCTGTGTTAGAATCAATTTAGCAAGATCAGTTTATATAGAGACCACATGTTAGTTGCAATAATTTAGAGATGTAAAAGTAGAATTATGGAGCGAGAAAAGATAGGGAGACCGTTAGCATATTCTCTTCATTTAAAAGATGAAGAAACAGAAGAATAAAAAGGTCAAGTGATTGACACACACCTACCCAGAATAAACACCTGAACAGATAGCAAGGCAGCTCATTTGGCTTTCAGATATGCTAGAAGGTAAATTTAAATTTTTTTATTTTGTACTTTTTTATTGTAAAGGTGAGTACAGGGGGCTTATGTATAGTTACATACGTCAGGTAATGAGTACATTTCTTTTTAAACATTTAGACAACAACTTTTTCATTAAAAGTCATTAATGTTTTCTTCCCAGGAGTGCCTGCATGGTCATGAATGTTAAATTTTGTTAATTTTTATTTCTTCTCTTCCCTTCCCTATCCTTCCCTCCTTACTCTCTCTCCTTTCCCTCCCTCCTTTCCTCCCTCCTTCTCTCCCTCCCTTCATTCCTACGTTCCTTCCTTCCTTTTGGCAGTTCGTAGGATTGCAGTCACACCTTGAACTTGACCTGTGCTCTCCTATTGGAATCATGTCCTTAGACCTTTCCACATTTAGTTATTTCCAGGCAGCCTTGAACTGTGCTACTCTGTCCTTCAGAGAGTGCAGGATTACTAGTATAAGTCACAAGGGGTTACAAGTGTGTGCCCCGCATTCTTTTTAAGGTCTTGATACCAGCAAGAAGGGATTATTTACAAATTATCACCTAATTTGAATTTACTACTAATTCATACTGGTGTTCTCAGTGTGGTTCTAGAATGGACTGCAGGGACCTGGATGCTTTACCTGAGCAGAGTTGTAAAAGAGAGATCCTGTCAATGAAAAACAATCCCATTGCAGCATCACACTGGATGAGTGTTCTTTATTAAAAATTTGGTCTGGTTAGGTGCTTGTAGCACATGCTTGTAACCATAGGTACTCAAAAGGCTGATAACTTAGAATTATGGTTTGACACCTCCTCGGGCAGGGCAGTCCCTGAGACACTTATCTCCAACTAACCACCAGAAAACTGGAAGTGGAACTATAGTTCAAAGTGGTAGAGCACTAGCATTGAGCACAAAAGCTCAGGGACATTGTGCAGGCCCTGAGTTTGAACCCTACAACTAACAACAAAAAAAGTCTCTGAACATTTAGTTTAACTCATCTATCCCACTGGTTCTTTTTTTTTTTTTTGCCATTCCTGGCTTGAACTCAGGGCCTGAGTATTGTTGTTGGGCTTTCTCAAGGCTAGAGCTCTACCACTTGAGCCACAGCATCACTTCTGGATTTTTCTATGTATGTAGAACCAAAGAATCAAACCTGGGTCTCCATGCATTCTAGGCAAGCACTCTACCACTAGGACAAACCTCTGGCCCCCATAGTTCTTAATTAGGACAAATATGAGTTGAATATCTGTTGTCCAGAACAGATCTGGAGCATGAAGCTTGGCTTGGATAGAAACTTAGTCTTAGTTAAGAACAAAGGGCTTATGGATACCCAATATCAGTGGCTCACACCTCCAATCCCAGCTAATCAAGAGGCTGAGATCTGAGGGTCAAGTTTTGAAGCCAGCCTGGGAAGACAAATTTGAGAAACTGATCTCCAATTAACCTAGCAAAAGAGCCATATGCAAAATTATGGCTAAAGTGGTAAGCATTGGCCTTAAGTGAAAAAGGCAAGCCAAAGCATGAGACCCTAAATTCAAGCCCCAGTACTCCATTCCTCCCCAAAAATGATTTGTGGGCAAATGCAACACCTTCTCCTTTCTAGGGTCATATATTTTGAGGATTCTAACACTGGCTGAATTATGAGCCTGTGCACATTAATCTCCCTGACATGTTCTCAGAAAAAGTAACAATTGAGACAAATGGTCTTAAAGGGCAAATGCTCGATGTATCCTGTCGTTGACTGTGAAAATCACTTTTTGTTGTTAAGAGTATGTAGCTTCCCAATCTTCCATTACCTGACAGTATGAAAGGAAGGAAAGTTAGGGCTGCCTCTGTAGTTTGACAGAAAAATTTGTACCCTTAGTCTTGTTGCTCCATTAGACAATATGTTAACTACTGGATAAATAGCAGTAGAAAACCAGCTGTAATGAATGGAAACAAAACAAATGGAAGCCGTAAGTGTTATTCCTCTGTGGAAGATTATAGATAAGGCTGGAATGACAGACACTAAGGAATGTGTAAAAATAGACACATCTCAGCCTTGCAAACCACACAACCACAATTCAACACTGCAGACTAGTTGCTACCTGAGGTTAAAGCTGGCAAGTTGTGACTCAACGTTTACCATCCAGGTTGTCATAGCTTTGTCATCTCTCCTTTTCCTCCTTGGCTTTCTTGAAAGAAGAATATAGTTAAGACACATATGAATTTTTTTGTCAGAAAGATGAAAGAAAGGGGTCTTGGTATAAAGTAGACTGCACTCATAACTTGCACAAAACAGACCTACACTTCAGCATATGAATGTGGAGCAGTTATGGAATGTTCCAGATGCCCGGTGCCCAACCTTCCTGCTGCAGCATATTTGAATTTGCTCTTTTAACCCTGACCTTTCCTGACTCATGTTGCAGGACACAGTTCAAAGGACATTCCCTAGCAGGGTGTGTCCCCTGGAGTGGGTTGTGACTATCTTTGGTACTTTTCCTTCCTAGATCTTGTCAGATCATGTGATGGTGGATTTGGGTGTTATGGGTTGATTTGATCAAGGTCTGCTGCTCCTTCCAGAGGGCAGGAAATAGAATGGTCACATCCATGGTTGCTTTGCTCACCATGATACACCCAGCACATAGCAGATCCTTTATGAATACTAGTTAAAACAACATATAAAATGTACTGATATAATGTACTGTGAAAGATGCATTGTTCTCACAAATTGGCATGTTAAATTGAAACTCCTTTGTATAACTAATTAGTCAAGGGCTGGGAGTGTGGCCTAGTGGTAGAGTACTTGCCTAGTGTGCACAAAGCCCTGGATTTGATACCTTGGCAGAAGTGGTGTTGTGGCTCAAGTGGTGGAGTGCTAGCTTTGAGCAAAAGAAGGTCAGGGACAGTGCCCAGATCCTGAGTTCAAGCCCAGGACTGGCAAAAAAAAAAAAGAAAAAGAAAAAGAAAAAGATAGTCAATGAATACCATTATCTAAAAATAGTTCCTTTATGAGCATACGGTTTATGGAATATCTGTATCTCAAGACAGATGCAAAATTAAATTTCTTTGTGTATTTTAGTGAAGCCACAGCATCACTCTATAAAATTTCTTTCTTTCTTTCAAACATTTAAAAAGTGAATTTATTTGTCAGCTGTTTGGTGTAAGGATAAGAGCTTTTCTTTGATAATAAGTCTATTGGTGAGAACACTTTGTCTTTTATTTTTAAGTTTGCATAAGTGACACCTATGATGCCTTACTTATCATTTCCCTAATATCCAGGATATTATAGCACTTGTAAAGCAGTTCGAGTATAGAATATGTTTAGATTTTTATAGTGTCTCCCAAAGCAAGTTTTCCAGATCTATTTATCTATTTTTTTTTTTTGCTGGGGCCATACTCCTGGCCCATATACTGGTTATTACTATTATTATTTTTTAATTTTGGAATTTTTTTTAACGTCGGGATAATGTATAGAGGGGTTACAGTTACATTCGTCAGATATGTACTGATTATTTTTGAGACAAGGTCTCACTTCCTGGCAGTACATTTCAGATCTCAGTCTTCCTATCTTTCTCTCTTCCTCTCTCCTTCCCTTCCTCCCTTCTTTTTCCTTTCCTTTTCTTTTCTTTTCTTTTTTGTCAGCCCTCAGTCATGAGGCTTGAAACTGTTCATGGGCTTTTTTTTTTTTTTTCTTCAAGGCTAGTGCTCTACCACTTTGAGCTAAAGAGGCATTTCTGATTTTCTGGTAGTTAGAGGTAAGAGTCTTGAGTCTCATAGACTTTCTTGCCTGGCCTAGCTTCCAACCTGAACCCTCAGATCTCAGTCTCCTAAATAGCTAGGATTACAGGCGTGCGCCACTAGTGCCTGGCAAAACCAGAAGTTTTTTTTTTTCTTTCTTTCTTCTGGCTGTTCCTGGGCATGAACTCAGGCCCTAGTCACTTTTTCTGAGGCTCTTTGTTGCTCAAGGCTGGCATTCTACCACGTAAGCCGTAGCACACTTCGGTTTTCTTTTACTATTGGCTGGTAAATCTTTCTGGTGGAAATCATGCAGAGGTTTGTATACAGCTGAGGGTAAATATAATGGCCACAGTATAGCTAGCAAATTATTTAAGATTTTTCTTGCTGAGACGGGGGCCATTATTAAAGCTATCATATGCTGCCAAAGTGATCTCTTACAGTACATGTTTATTAATTTATGGCAATATCTAAGTAATACAAAGTAATCAGCATACATTTATTCAGATGACTAGTAAATCAGTGAAATGAAGACAAAAATAAGCCAATCTCAGAAGAGGATTTCTATACCCATAATTCTGGGTTTTCTGTTGCTCTCTGTTGAGCAGGTATCTGTGTCTTGGTAGAACTTCATTTTTCCTCAAATTTGTTTAGAAAGTTTTCTCTCTTTGATATTTCATTTTTCATTTTTGGTGATCAATTGAAAGTTAGCATCTTACAGACTTTCCTGACTCTGTCTGGCTTCAAACCTTAGAATTTAGATTCCTGAGTAGCTAGGAATACAGGTGTGAGCCACTGGTGCCTGGCTCTGACTCTGACTTATGTGCTTTTCTTTATCTCCCCCCCCTTTCTTTTCTTCATTCTCTCTCCTTCTTCCCTTTTTCTTCTCCCCTCGCCCCTTCCCTCCCTTCTTTCCTCCCTCCTTTCTTTCTTTCCTTTCTTCCTTCCTTCCTTCCTCTCTCTCTTTTTCTTTCTTCCTTCTGGTGGTGCTGGTCTTGAACTCACAGCCTTGTGTTTGCTTTTAGCTCTCTTGCTTATGGCTGGTGATCTACTACTTCAGCCACACCTCCAATCACTTTTCTCTTTTCTGAACCTCCTCACCTGTTATTATGCTACATATACTTTTGCTTACTGTCTGTCTTTTCTACAAGAATGTCTCTGGTAGTTTCTGATGTATCCTCATGGATTAACGGTATACAGTAAATGATTGGGAAGGTTAAAAACGGGCTCAAGATTACACAGCTGGTCTGTAGATTTGAATTTGATCTGCTTCAGGAGTCTGAGATGGTACTGTTTACTAGAATATCATGTGAAACCCTGTCTGTAATGAAAATTTCTAGTAGTCACATTTAGAAAGGAAGAAAAAAAAAAACCCAAATGAATTTGGAAAAAAAAGGCTTCACATCACTCCTCAGGAAAATGCAAATCATAACCACTATGGTTAGTGGGTAGAGTAGTCTTTATCAAAAAGACTAAAGATAACAGAGGCTGGTGAGAACTCAGAGAAAGGGGAACTCTCATAGATTGTTGATAAGAATGTCAATTGTTGGGCTGGGAGTTTGGCCTAGTGGTTAAAGTGCTTGCCTAGCATGCATGAAGACCCGGGTTCGATTCCTTGGTACCACATACATAGAAAAAAGCCGGAAGTGGTGCTGAGGCTCAAGTGGTAGAGCTCTAGCCTTGAGAAAGTGCTCAGGCCCTGAGCCGAAGCCCAGGACTGGCAAAAAAAAAAAAAAAAGAATGTCAATTGCTGCAGCCATAGTGGAAAATAGTATGGAAGTGTTGAAAATATTAGACACAGAACTGATATATAACCCAGCAGTGCCACTACTAAGCACTTGTTCAATAGAATTTAACTCAGCAACTTGGAGATACATATATTCCATATTTAATGCAGCACTATTTATCATAACCAATGTACAGAATCACCTCATTTGTCAATCAACAGATGATTGGATAAAGAAAAGGTGGAATATGTACATAATGGATTATTATTCAACAATTAAGAAGAATGAAGTTCTGTCATACTGTCAAAATAGATGATTTTGGGGATATTATGTGAAGTGAAATTAAGTCAAGTCCAGAAAGATAAATATATGCGTCCACTTATTTATGGAAGGATGATGTGAAAGAAGTTGAGATGAAGGGAAAAGGAACTCATATGCACTGTTAGTGGTAATGTAAACAAGTTCCACCTCTATGGAAATCAGTATAGCGGTACCCAAAGGAAACAACAGCAACAACAAATACAAAGGTAACAGCCAAAGATAGAACTACTATATGATATAATGATACCATTCTTAGCCATTTATGCAAAGGAATATAAGTCAGGGTGCCATAGGGGTTCTTACACACACATTCATTGAAGCCCTATTAAAAACAGCCAAGCTATGAAAAGAGACCAGATGCTCCATGAGTGATGAAAGGCTTGAGAACGTGATCACATAAAATGGAATTTTATTCAGCTACCAAGAAGAATAAAATTATGTCAGTTGTAGGAACGTGGATGGAACTAGAGTTCATCTTATTTACAGAAGTAAGTAAGCTAGGGTCATAAGATCAGAAGGACAAAAAGGAATCTGTGTTCTCTCATAGGTGGATGGTAAACCTAAAAGATAAAAACACATAAACACACAGAAATCATAAAACATCTCTATCTGTCTATCAAAATGTGTTTATAATTGTAAGACTATTTGAGGGGAATCACTCTGCTTGGATACTAGGGATGATAGCATGTACATTTGGAATCCAAGTACTTGATTGATCTGGAAAAAACAGTGGAGATTTGTTGATCATGTATTTAAGCCATAGCTCTGGCTGAGATATCCCGAATTGTATTGTAGGAGTAGGGAGACAGGCTTAAACGGGAGCCCTGCATCTCTCAATTCTTAGAGAACAAAAAGAAAAGAGCCAGGCGAGGAGATGGAGATGAAGAAGATTTCAAACTAGTCTGAAAACCAGGAGAGAGAGAAGAATCTTGGAAACCAATGTAAACTGCTAATAGTAAGAAAAAAAAACTGGACAAGGCTGTCCAGGAGTGAATTTAAAAGCTAAGAACAGTCAAGTGCTGGTGGCTCACATCTGTAATCGTAGCTACTCAGGAGGCTGAGATCTGAGAATTATGGTCCACAGCAGTTTGGGCAGAAAAGTGTGTGAGACTTCTCTCCCATCAAACACTGAAAACTGAAAGTGGAGCTGTTGCTCAAGTGGTACAATACTAACTTTGAGCAAAACAGCTCAGGGACAGTCCCATGACTGACCAGCCGAAAGAATCCCAAACCCCAAATGACACCCCAAACTCCCAAACTACAAACAGACCATTAGGTTTGCAAGAAGGTCATTGGGACCCAAGTAGAAGCTGTTTTCAATGGAGTAGAGGGAATAAGACAAGAATGGAGAGTGAAAATGGGCCATGGAGGAATAATAAGGTTGTTGTTGGGGGCTAAATGGAAAATGCTCACACTGATCAACTAATGTTGCATATGCTAGCATGATTTATAGAAGTCTGCAGTAGAATGAAAAATAGTACACTGATTTGGGGGACAAATTAAAAAGATCTGGATTAAATCAGGAGACTGATTTTAATTGGCTGAGTGTTCTTGGGCTCTATTGCTAGTAGTGGCTGGGGTAAGATGGATGTTGTGAAATCCTGTTTCAATTAGGGGAAGAATCCATCAGGATGCCCAGCACAGCAGAGGGGCTTCCTATTACTAAATGTTCAGAGGGCAACTCCATGGCAGTCTGTCCAGAGAAGGTTCTGTCCAGGCTGTGGTGGTGCTCAGAAGGGGCAGCTGGTGTCCTATGGCCAGAGCTCTTTGGTAGTTTCCACTTCTTTACATTGTACTTACTTTGTTGTGGCTCTTTTCTCCATTGTTTGGGATCATCTATTCTGGGGGAGTGGAAAGATCCCTGGATCTTGGATGACAGCGTCTTTGTAATAGAACTATGCAAAGGACCATAGTACACGTTTACATCCTTCCCCTAGAAAATTCCAGATTCAGCATTTCGTTCTCCATGGCCTGCTTTTATTTATGGAAATTATGTTAAGACTATTTTTGTATGGCTTTTCTAGGACATTTCCCTATTCAACCGTGTGTGTTCTCTGACCTTTTGTTGTAAGAAGCAAGACTAGGCACAACACAAGCCACACTGTCTTGTTTCACCACAGAGCATGCGCCATCAGTGTCCATCTCCAGATTCACTCTCTTGAATTGAGGCCAGGGGCTTGCCAAGCTATCTCAGGACCTAACCCACAATAGCTGCATAGGATGGTTTCCAAGGGTTGTAAAAGAACAGTTTCACCATAAACTCTGGCAAGTGCTGCTTGCTTTTAGCCAGTTCTTAGGAAGGCTGATAATTATGGAAGACAGGTTTCACCTGTAAAGGCATGTATTGAATATGATATTAATATCACTACCCAAAAAGACAATGGAAAAACCCACATAGGGCTGGGAGTGGGGGAAGCTCAGAGGCACAGCACGTGCTCAGCGTGCATAAGGCCTGGGTTCAGTCACTGGCACCGTAGAACCAAAACTTCTAGGGCCTATTCATTAAAAGAAAACACAAAATGAACTTAACTGTCACCTACTACTGCAAATGGAAAGCTTTTTGTTTTTTAACATTCTTGATTTTTTTTGAAGTCTAAGGATCCATGAAATGGAGTATTATTTAGTTTATCAAATGACTCATGAACTTCATGATCTTTACCATATCTGTATTACCGGAGTTTAAAGACTGACTTGCACAACAACAAGATGAAATTCTTCATCTTTGCTGCTTTGATGCTGCCATTTTAACGGTGTTTCTATTGCTTTTGTTTTTTTATGAAAATATATAGGCTTTTTGTTTGGTTGAAGTTCCCATTTACCAGTGAGTATGGCTCAGGTAAATGTATGTTGCTGATTGGAATAGAACTTTTTTTTTTTAAACCCTATTTATTTATTTACTGTTTGTCTTGTATATAAATTTATTTGGTCTATGGAAGGAAAAGGGAATCACAGAAACAGCAGGGCAAAGGATGAACTAATGACACATTGATACTCACTTTGCACGACATTGGAAATGAACTTGACAACTTAGGAAGAAGGGGAGGAAAGAGGGGAAAGTTGGAGAAAATCAGGGATGGGGTTAGAGTGTTTAAAAACAACTGTGCTCCTTACTTATCTTATGTAACTGTAACCACCCTGCTCATCATCTTTTCAATAATGGTATTTTTTTTTGCCAGTCCTGGGCCTTGAACTCAGGGCCTGAGCACTGTCCTTGGGTTTTCTCAAGGCTAGAGCTATACCACTGGAGCCACAGGCACCATTTCCAGCTTTTTTTTTTTTATAAATAATTTTTTTATTGTGATTAACAGAAGGGTTACATTATATTCACCAGATAGAAGGTGCATAACTTCACAAACATTGATACCCTTTCTCATGACATGATCCCCATTTCCCTCCCACCCTCCCCCTGCTTATCTTGATTCCCCCCCTTCCCTATCCAATTTCAAATAACCAATTAAGCACATATAAAATATATAAGATAACAAGGTGAAAAATTGTAACAATATGAGATAACCACGGGATGGCAAAAGAGATGAGTGATAACATAGTACATTAAGGACAACAGTCACTCATTATATGGCTTTTGTTTCTTTATCCTGGAGGTCCTTACATTTAGTGTTGTACTGTTTGGCCTGATGTCTCTAGATTTTGTTCTATTGTAAATCTCTGCTAGGAGAGCCCAAGGTTTCTACTGATTATGACAAATGAAGGAGACTATTGAGTTTGGCTTAATATGATTTTTTCTAAGTCTTTCCATTTCTTTACAAATGGGGCAATGTTGTTCTTTCTGACAGCAGCATAGAATTCCATTGTGAATAAATACCACATCTTGTTGATCCACTCATCAACTGAGGGGCATCTGGGTTGGTTTCATATCTTTGCTGCAATGAACATCACTGTGCTAGTGCCTTTAGTATGCCCTTGTTTCTGGACAGTTGGGTAAATGCCAAGTAGTGGAATTGCTGGGTCATAGGGGAGTTCTATGTTTAGTCTTTTGAGGAACTGCCATACTGTTTTCCGTAGTCGTTGAACGAGTTTGCACTCCCACCAACAATGTAGTAGTGATCCCTCCTGGCCACATCCCCTCCAGCATCTGTTGTTAGTTTTCTTGATCCTGGCCATTCTAACTGGAGTGAGGTGGAATCTTAGAATTGTTTTGATTTGCATTTCTTTTATGACCAGAGATGTCGAGCATTTCTTCATGTGTCTATAGGCCATTTTTGTTTCTTCTTCAGAGAAGACTCTCTTTAAGTCTTTGGCCCATCTTTTAATGGGATGGTTGTTACTTTGGAGATTAGTTTTGGAGTGATTCAATTTTTTGAGTTGTTGATATACTTTAGATATGATGCCTTTGTCTGTTGTATGGTTAGTGAAGATCTTCTCCCATTCTGTAGGCTTCCTATTTAATTTACTAGCTATGTCCTTTGCCATACAAAAGCTCTGCAGTTTAATGCAGTCCCACTTATCCAGCCTTTCTCTGATTTGTTGTGATTCTTGGTCCTTATTGAGAAAGTTACGACCCATGCCAAGGAGGCCTAGTGTGTCTCCGGAATAGAGATATTTTTTAACAGTGAGTTTTTACTAGGCTCTTTCGTTGCTTATATGCCTGATAGAAATAAGTTCAACCTGGAAGATTTCTGTTTGGCATTTCAGCCACATCCTCTGTCCAGTCCCAAATGTCAGTTGTTCTCCTTGTAAAACCTGTAATGGAATTTTTTTTTTTACTGGTACAAAAATGTAGTTTCAACCTCTTTGTGTTTTTCTCTTCGATCTCTATCAGCAAAATGAGGTTTGGGATTTGATAGGGTCACATTCAAATCAAATTCCCTTAATTCTCATTTGTACGCAGTATTCTATGTAGCTGAAACATTTTCTGCTTCTCTAACTTTTATTTTTTCGATCTGGGATGTGTTGGAAGAGGAAGTTAAAGCCCCAGGATTCACTCATCAACCTGAGCTCTAGCGGTGATGGCTGAGCTTGGCCTCTTCCAATTGTCATGGATTCTTAACTACAACATGTGAATTTTAAGTTGCAATTCTTGAATGTCTAATCTAAAACAATTGTAAAGATATCAAGTGCCAAATGAATTTCCAGATTTCATCCACATTTCAGTATAGATGATTACTCTTGCAACATACATTTTAGAGAAACAAGATTAAACTATTCATTGGATTTTTACAGTGCTATAATTCACTTTCTCAGAGGAACAGATGCTTTCTTTTCTGTCGATGTTCTCTACTGCTGTTTATTGTTGGTGCTGTTGGTGCGGGTCCTGAACTCAGGGCCTGAGCACTGTCCCTGAGCCTCTTTGTGCTCAAGGCTAGCGCTTGACCACTTGAGACAGTGCCACTCCTTCTCTACTGGTTTTGGGAATGCTTTTGGTGCCTGCATTTTTCAGTTGTTTTGAAAACATTTTCCCTCACTTGGTGTCTGGGGAAGAAGCCTGAAGTTTTTTCCTCTCCTCAGAGTCTTATTCATGAGAGTAAGATTATATCTACATTCCTCAGACTAAATTATATGACTTTCTGTTCCTAAGCCATAACCCATAAACAATGTAAAAAACCATTTGTTCTGGAGACCAGGTTTCATAATTTTAAATTTCTGGCTTTCATAGTCTTATAATAAACACCATCAAGATAATGTGGGGTAAACAGAAACTTGGCTCCAGAACTGATGCCAGGATGACATTGTGGATGGAAAGTACAGTTAGAGGATGAACACCCATCTTTCCATTTTGTAATGTCCTAGGATATGGTACTCAGGAATAAACATTCCTCTTGCTTTGTATTAGTAGAAAGGCACAGATGGTGAAATGGGGCTAGAAAATAGAAAGCTGACATGATTTGTCCCCAAAGAGCCTCATCAAGTCTCTTAACTTCTGGCTACTCATATGATCAAATGGGAGGTGAGGGGTCACATTGTAGATCCTTGTGGCTCTGACTTTGAGTTCTTCACAAAAAAAAACATTTGCAAGTGTCTGGAGAAACGGCTATGAATAAGTGAATAAATACCATCTCATACCCAGGGAACAAGTGTGTTCTTTTGTTTACTTAAGCTCACAATCAAACCATGGTATCTGACTATTACCTTCTAGTGGAGTTGAAGTTCTCATTACTGTTTTCTAGTGTGGAATTTTTATATTTGGCTAGCTGATGTGCTCTTTCTAAAAGGTGCCAACTTGTTTGTGGATTTTCAGGGGTTCTTAACTGGTTGCAAAGTTTAGATGTAAACAGCAGGTCTATTGGTCAACTGGGTAAGCTTCAATTGAGATACATGTAGTAAAATTCTCTCCTGAGTCCTGAAAATAAATATGACCATTTTTCTGTGGTTTGTATTTTACGTTGAGATAAGATCCTGATGTATAGCCCAGGCTGGCCTTGAACTTTTGGTCCTCTGTGTACTCTACCTTTTGAGGACTGGGGTTATAAGCATGAACCACTATAGTTGGCTTTTTATTTTTTTGAGACAAAATCTTACAAGTAGCCCAGGATGGTGTCAAATTCATGAACTACTTGGATCAATCTTCCAAGTTTCTAGGGTTGCAGCAATCAAAATGTCCACAGGGTACAATCCTAGTAACAGGAAGTGACCTAAGCATTTATGGCGTCAGGTAGGACTGTCACCAAGTTGGCAGGAAGCCATCTGAGGCTCCGTATTAAAGAAACAGGCACAGAAGACCGATGGAGACATAAGAAGATAGTAGACAGGGTATGCAAAATCAAAACCTCCCAGGAATAGGGAGAGGGGAAGTGCATTTGCTGTGGGAAATGGTTCAATCACAAATGGATGAGGAAGTCAATTAGCTAGTTAGGCATTTAAATCAGATAGGGCAATTGTTAGGAGGAAGAACTAAACTTCATTTATTTGGTCATTTTCAATTTTGATTCTTGAATTCAGGACCTTGAGCTTGTTAGACAAGTGCTTTACTCCTCGAGCTACACTTTCAGCCCAACTCAAAAGTCTTAAATTACATATTGGTTTGAGCAGCCTGATGAAATCTTGCACCATCTCATTCTGTCCTGCTTAAGGATGTGAATCATTTCTCTCTGTTCAGCATATCCACATTTTATGTGCTACCTGCCCATTAGTTACTTAACATGGAAAAAAATAGTATGTATGGGCTTTGCTACTATCTGTAGCACTATTTAGTATCATCTCATCTATCTCGGATCATGGAACCTATCTGTCATGAATGAAGAGAGACTATTGTTTATTTCATTACTATTAGGGCTACCCTGCTTTCAACCCCAAATTGGGATGGCCTAAAAAGACATAAATTAAAATACATATGAAGAAAATAATCTTTAATCATGAGTTTTGAGAGAAACTATCTTTTCAGATGCCACAAAAAGTGACATGACATGATTTTAGCTTGCCCTAAGAAGGGATGAACTTGGTGAGCTGTAACTAACAACGATGAGTTTCTGGAAACAGCCTATCAGATCTATCTATCTATCTATCTATCTATCTATCTATCTATCTATCTATCTATCTATCTATCTCTGAGAGAGACTATGAAGCAAAGGATATAGTAGAGAAACACATAGTTTGAGGACTAAAGCCTAGCTAAGCAAGGCAAGTGAAAGCAACCTGGCACTGGGAGAGGGGGAAACATACCATATGAGCATACAATACAGAATTTTATTATTATTATTGTTGTTGTTCAAAGTTATTCTAAATCCAAAGAAGCTATTAAGTTCTACCGTTGGTAAAGTACTTCTCCAATTTCAACTTCTCATTTCTTCCAACAATGACTCAACTTTGGCTATCTGTTCTGCTTTCTTAATCTACTTCCAGACTCTTCTTCCTTCTTTGTCCAGATCACTATTGTCTTCCAGTTCTGACAGTAGCCACAGTACAGGGCTTCTTTCCTGCCTGCACTGGGGCCACTGCTTGTTCTGACTGCAGTTTTCCCCAGGGTCTTTCTTCACAAGCTGGAGTCATTCCTTTCTCTGCTCTCAGGGGAAGGTTGATAATTCCCAGCTGCCCTCCTGATAATTGATCAGCTCTGCTGGAATGCCCACCCAGATCTGCATGCTCTCTAAGTAGTGGGAGGTGCTCACCACAGCACACTTCCTAGCTCCCAAGAGCTTCCCTGGCTGTTTCCCAAAAGTCACTGTCTGCTGCTTTCCTGTGCACTGACTCCAGCTGCCCAAGTGCATGGAGCCCCATCCAGATTCAGGGACCTAAGTCTATACTTGTCAGTAGGTTCAAAAAGGCATGTGCTTTGGGCAGCCAGGCCCCATGGAGATGTGGGATTCAAGTCTATTCAAAGCACAGATCTACAAAATCAAGACCAGAAAGCTAGGATATGTGTTATGGCAAGGGGAGTTTAAGGAGAGGGGTCAGACAAATGGAGAGAGGAAAGGAAGAAAATTTCAGTAATATTCAATGTACATATGTAAAAATGGAGCCGGACAACTTGAGGGGATGCATGGAGTTGGGCGAGATGGAGGAGAAGAATGGGAGGCATGACACTGATCAAAATGTATTATATTCATATGCTGACATGATGAATTGAAACCCCTTTGTACAATTAGATTATGTATATATATATATATATATATATGAGATCTGGAAAAAAGAAAATAGATATTTTCCCAAGTAACATCTTAACAATCTTCCCAAAGAACAGTTTTCCTTGGTAGGAAACTTGAATTTCACTTTGAAGCTTTAATGATAGGCATATAAAGTCATCTCTGCAGACACATTAGCGCCATGAGTCCAAAGGCAAGTAATTGCATCTTTCAAAGGCCTAAAAAGAATTGTCTTGCTCTTCTGATCCTGCACATTTCCCTCAATATGGAATCAGTCCTATCTCTGGTTTTCACTTATAAAACCTCCCAACACTTTGCAAATTAATTTCCAGTATGATGTTTAAGCAGCAGGGAGTGCTTCCAATAATTACATCCTGATGTGGACATCATGTAGATGTTTTTTGAGGAGTGCCAGAGCTCAGCTTTACTGAAAAGGAAACCATTTATTTGTAATCACTTGTGAATGAGTTCCAGATGCCATAAGAAGAACTTTGGCACATTATTTTAATTTTCACCTTGGAGAACAATGGGCAGCACAAGTTCACCACGTCTGCTAGAGATTCTTAGCTTCAGACATCATGAAAGTCCTTGCTGAATTATTTTCTTACTTGCTTTCTGATGGCATCAAATGGTTTTCCTTTGCAGAGAAAGTAATTAGGTCACCATTAGCATTTATTGCTTGTCTTACCCCATTTGGGTTGCAACAGTAAAATACCCTTGGCTGGGTGGCTTGGAAACAACAGAAATTCATTTCTAACCATTGGGAATGGAGAGTCCAAGGTTGTGATAGATTTCGTGTTTGCTGAGGGCCTAGTTTCTGGTGAACATACATAAATTTGGGAAACATACACACAAACACACACACACACACACACACACACACACACACACACAAAGGCAAGAAAAACTGGATATTCTTTTGTGGTTGTTGTTGTGACAAAAATACCTGAAGGAAACCATTGAAAAGGGGGAAATATATTCTTTTGGCTCATGGTTTTAGTTCATGTTCAGCTGTCAGCTGGTTTCATTGTTTTTTTCCATGTATTTTTATTGTAATTAATAGAAGGGTTACATTATATTCAGCAGATAGAAGGTGCATTACTTCGCATACATTGATACCCTTTCTCATATTTTGGTCCCCATTTCCCTCACTCCACCCCTGTGACTTCATTCTTTCTGGACCTGTGATAAGGTAGAACACCATGGTGGAAGGGTGTGGCCTAGGGAGGTGCTCATTTCATGCCAGCCAGGAAGCAGAGATACAGAGAGAAACATTTCCTCCATATCCCAATAATGCCTTCACACTATGCATCAATGGATTAATCCAGTCATGAAGTTAGACCACTGAACAGTGACACACTGACAGTGTTATGTTAGGAACCAAGCCTTCAACACATGAGTGAAGAGAGGGGACACTTAGATTATAACAGCGATGTTTTATGGTCTTATTTTTATCCTCTTGAGGTCTAAGACTCTGATAACTATGGCGTTGTCAACTGACATTCTCATAACACGGAGTCCAGAGTGTTCAAAATTGGTGAGCTTCTCTTTAGTATTTGAATATGGTTTTTGGCTATAGCCTGGAAGGTCCTGGGAGCCAGACATCCTCTGCAATTTATTTGGATGACAACAGGGCTGCAGGAATCTCTCTGCTGGATACTGAAGGAGAAAAAAGAATCTCATCAATGGGACATGAGGATAAAGTAATTGAGGCCTTCCCGGGGCATTGAAAGGCCGAAATTCCTCAAAGTAGAGGAATTCAGGCATCCATGGCCTTTTAGGCTTATTTCAATTTTCAGTGACAGTGAGATGATTGTGGTATGTTATTATTATTTATATAAAGGAAATATTTGAGAGGTATTTGAAGAAAACACAATTCATTGGGACTTTGTTAGTAACATTATCTTTAAAATTCTCTGTTAACTGAACAGTTAACAAATCTTTTAAAGTTGGAATTTGCAACAATTCTTTGCAGGAACCTTTTCTAAGCTTATCTTTCATGAAAAAAAAACATTTATAGGAGGGATGCAAATGGCTCAGTTATATAATTCTTGCTACTCAGGAGAGTCTTGGTTTGAAGACAGTCTGGGCACACTCAGCCACTAACGGAGTGTGATAGTATGCACTTGTCCCAGATATAGCAGGGAGAACAAATAGGAGGATCGCTGTCCAGACTGGCCTGGTCAAAAAAGCAAGATCCTATCTCAGAAGTTGCCAGAGCAAAACGGGCTGTGGCAGGGGTTGGAGTGGTGTTATAGTTCAAGTAGTAGAGCACTTGCCAAGCTGGCATATAACCCTGAATTCAAACTCCAGTACTGCCAATAAATAAATAAATAAAATAAAAAAGAGAAGGATACTTTTACATATTTAATATGGTACAAACTCATCATCATCATACTTACTATTACAGGGAGTTTAGATATATGACTATATTTATCTCATGCCTCTGAAAATGTAATAGTGAAACCCAAATCTGACTGAGAAATAATTTATATTGCATAATCCATCTATGGGATTGTGGAGCAAAGGAGTTTGATCTTGGATAAAAGAAAGGCCATTGTCTGCTAATCACTGGGAAGATTTTGCTTGCAGATGGAGGGGGAGGGCCTACAGGCTTTACAGACATTACAAAATTACAATGTTCAGTGTATATTTATATTTTATTATGATATATTATATTCATTTATTTATTGCTGATACTGGACCTGGAACTCATAATCTGGACAATATTCCTTAGCATTTTTGCCCAAGTCTGGTGTTTTAACCATTGGAGCCACAATTCTATTTGCAACATTTTGCTAGTGAATTAAAGATGAGAGTCTCATGGATTTTTCTGCTGAGCTGGCTTCCAACCTGTATCCTCAGATCTCAGCCTATTAAGTATCTAGGATTCCAGGTGTGAAGTAGGAGAGCCTGGGCTCAATAGTTCAAAGATCTTCATTGGCTGTCTTTGACCATTCTAGAATTGGATAACACTTTCTTCCATAAAATAAGAATATTCACTCCAGAACTGGACAATGTTTTGTTCCATAAAATAAAACTAACAGTGTTTCAATGTTACACACAAAGAAGGGCTTAAAAAAAGCAGAAACAAAAGCCAAAAAGTAAACTGGTTATTTCAAGTACTTTCTTGGTAGAGACGGGGAGAAAGGATGATAGAAATCACAGAAATGGTGGGACAAAAGGTGAACCAATTCAACAATGATGCTCACTAGACACTAAATTGGAAATGAACTTTACAGCTTGGGCAGGGGAGGGGAGCAGGGGAGGTGAAGTGAGAGAATGAGGGAGGGGATAGCACTATTCAAAAAGAAATGTATGGGCCAGGGATGTAGTCTAGTGGTAGAATGCTTGCATGCACAAAGTCCTAGGTCTGATTGTTTGGTACCACAAACACAGAAAAAGCTGAAACTGGTACTGTGGCTCAAGTGGTAGAGTGCTAGCCATGAGAAAGCCCCTGGACAGTGATTAGGCCCTGAGTTCCAAACCTAGGAATGGCCAAAAAAAAAAAAAGTACTTATGTAACTACAACCTCTCTGTACATCACCTTTACAATGAAACTGAAACTTTTAAAAAGAAAATATCCATAAACCTCTCTGTTAATGGTGCCTCCTTTGTACTATTTAAAGATAATAAAAAGTAAAAATAAAAACAGAGTATCTTCATTCAAAAAAAGAAAGAAGAGGGGTGGGAATGGGGGGGAGGGAAATGGGGATCAAGACATAAGAAAGGGTATCAATGTATGTGAATTAATGCACCTTCTATCTGGCGAATATAATGTAACCCTTCTATTAATTACAATAAAAATGTATGAAAAAATATTAAAAAAATAAATAAAAAAAGAAAGGTCCTTTCATTTAGCGTCATACTATATGCATCTAGGTTTTGCTCTCTTGTAAATCTCTGCTAGGAGAGCCCAAGGTTTCTACTGATTATGACAAATAAGGGAAAACATTGAGCCTAAGTTCCTTTGAGTCTGGCTTATTTCACTTAATATGATTTTTTCTAAGTCTTTCCATTTCCTTACAAATGGGGCGATGCCGTTCTTTCTGACAGCATACAGAAACAAAAGCCATATAATGAGTGCTTGTTGTCCTTAATGTACTATGTTGTCTCTCATCCCTTTTGCTGTCCCTTGGTTATCTCATATTGTTACAGTATTTCACTTTGTTATCTGATATATTGTATATATGCATATTTGGTTATTTGAAATAGGATAGGGAAGGGGGGAAAACAAGATGAAGGGCAGGGATGGGTGGAGGGAAATGGGGACCAAGACATGAGAAAGGGTATCAATGCTTGTGAAGTAATGCACCTTCTGTCTGGTGAATATAATGTAACCCTTCTATTAATTACAATAAAAATATATGGAAAAAATAACTACAGCAAAGAAAGAAAAGGTAGATGGCTAACATTAGATTATTTACCTCAAGTTTCTGTTCTGTGTAACATTAAAGAAGAGGGAACTTGACTATCACACTGATTGAAATTATCTATAATTGGGGATTCGGCTATTCTTTCTCCTTTCCCCTAATTTCTTGGAAGATAGGTGAAACAGCTTACATTTGTTATGGTAACTTGCAGATTTAGCATTTTTACTTTTAGTCTGATCTGTTGCAGCCCAGTGCAGGAGCCTTGTGCAATTTCTGTTTAGCAACTTGTATAGCAGGGATGGACCATGTTTGCAGGCAGAAGGTTGGTAGGGAGATAGTGATATTGTAATATGTTATTCATGGCCAGGAGATCCATGTGGTTTCTACATGAACAATACTATAGTCAAAAAGGATTTTGCTTGTCAAACTGTATTTCCTGTTCCTAACAGGCACAGGAAGCTATGAGGGCCCACCTAGAGATAGAAGAAAAGGGAACATTGTACACATTGAGATACCATCATAGATGATGATGTAAACTGGGATTTCAAAATCTGCTGAAGGAGTCAAGGTAGGTGGTGTTTGGTAGCATGCGTATTTGTGGTGTGGCATATTTAGGGAAATATTCTAATAAGTGAAGGTTCTGGGATGGCTTAAGGAGAAGAAAGGAAATCAGTGAACTTCTTATTTTATTCTTATTCTTATTCTGATTCTTGTTTGGCCAGTCCTGGGACTTGAACTCAGAGTATAGGCATTATCCTTGTGATTTCTCAAGGCTAGCACTTTACTACTTGAGTCACAGCACCACTTCCAGCTTTTTTTGTGTATGTGGTTCCAAGGAATTGAACCCAGGGCTTCACGCATACTAGGCAAGCAGTCTACCACTAGGCTCTGCTGGCCCATAAATGAACTTTTCTTTCACTTCAACAAACTATATATTTCTTCCTCCCTCTACTTTTTTAAAACTATTTTTATTGTAATGAATAAAAAGGTTACATGATATTTGCCAGATAGAAGGTGCATTAATTCACATACATTGATACCCTTTCACATGTCTTGGTCCCCATTACCCTCCCCCCCACCCCCCATCTTGGTTTGCCCCCCTTCCCTACACAATTTCAAATAACCAAATACAAATATACCCAATATATCAGATAACAAAGTGAGATACTGTAACAATATGATATAACCAAGGGACAGCAAAAGAGATGAGAGATAACATAGTACATTAAGGACAACAATCATTCATTATATGGCTTTTGTTTATATATCCTAGAGGTCTTTTCAATTAGCTTCATTCTATATGGCCTTATGTATCAAGGTTTTGCTCTATTGCAAATCTCTGCTAGTAGAGCCCAAGGTTTCTACTGATTATGACAAATGAGGGAAACCATTGAGCCTAAGTTCCTTTGAGTCTGGCTTACTTCACTCAATATGATTTTTTCTAAGACTTTCCATTTCCTAACAAATGGGTCAATATCATTTTTTCTGACAGCAGCATAGAATTCCATTGTGTATAAATACCACATCTTGTTGATCCATTCATCAACTGAGGGACATCTAGGTTGGTTCCATATCTTTGCTATGGTGAATAATGCCGCAATGAACATTGTTGTGCTAGTGGATTTAGTATGTCCTTGTTTCTGGATGGTTGGGTAAATGCCAAGTAGTGGAATTGCTGGGTCATAGGGGAGTTCTATGTTTAGTCTTTTGAGGAACTGCCATACTGCTTTCCATAGTGGTTGAACGAGTTTGCACTCCCACCAACAGTGTAGTAGTGATCCCTCCTGGCCACATCCCCTCCAGCATCTGTTGTTATTAGTTTTCCTGATCCTGGCCATTCTAACTGGAGTGAGGTGGAATCTTAGAGTTGTTTTGATTTGCATTTCTTTTATGACCAGAGATGTTGAGCATTTCTTCATGTGTCTATAGGCCATTTTTGTTTCTTCTTCAGAGAAGACTCTAAGACTTTGGCCCATCTTTTAATGGGATGGTTGTTACTTTGGAGATTAGTTTTGGAATGATTCAATTTTTGGAGCTGTTGATATATTTTAGATATGAGGCCTTTGTCTGTTGTATGGTTGGTGAAGATCTTCTCCCACTCTGTAGGCTTCCTAATTAATTTACTAGCTATGTCCTTTGCCATACAAAAGCTCTGCAGTTTAATGCAGTTCCACTTATCTAGCCTTTCTCTGATTTGTTGTGATTCTTGGTCCTTATTAAGAAAGTTTCGACCTGTGCCAAGGAGGCCTAGTGTGTCTCCTATTCCTTCTTGTAAAGTTTTCAGTGTGTCAGCTTTTACCTCCAGGTA
The DNA here is from genome assembly GCF_031878675.1 of Megascapheus bottae. NCBI lineage: Eukaryota > Metazoa > Chordata > Mammalia > Rodentia > Geomyidae > Megascapheus > Megascapheus bottae. Next base: position 11,382,626 of record NC_143517.1, on the reverse strand, counting down.
TTTGATCCATTTGGAGTTAATTCTAGTGCAGGGTGACAAAGAAGGATCCAACTTTAGTTTTCTGCAGGTGCTTAACCAGTTCTGCCAGCAGCATTTGTTGAAGAGGCTATCTTTCTTCCATTCTATTTTTTTTGGCTCCCTTGTCAAAGATTAGGTGGCCATAGGTCTGTGGTTTAATATCTGGGTCCTCAGTTCTATTCCATTGGTTTTCAGTCCTGTTCTTGTGCCAGTACCAAGCTGTTTTGATAATTATAGCTCTGTAATAGAGTCTAAAATTAGGTATTGAAATTCCTCCTGTGCTGTTCTTTCTGCTAAGAAGTGTTTTTGCTATACGGGGTCTTTTATTATTCCATACGAAATTTTGGATTGCCTCTTCTATTTCTTTAAAGAATGCCATTGGGATATTGATGGGTATTGTGTTGAATTTGTAGATAGCCCTTGGCAAGATTGTCATTTTCATGATGTTGATTCTTCCAATCCAGGAGCATGGGAGGTTTTTGCATTTCCTCAGTTCTGCTTTAATTTCCTTTTTCAGCGTTTTAAAGTTTTCATCAAAACGGTCCTTTACATTCTTAGTTAAGCTAATTCCTAGGTACTTTATTTTCTTTGAGGCTATTGCTAAAGGAGTTGCTTTCCTGATTGTTGCCTCATTCCTCTCACTGTTGGCGTAGAGGAAGGCAGTTGATTTTTGAGGGTTTATTTTGTAGCCTGCTACCCTTCCAAAGTTTTGAAGCAGCTCAAGGAGCTTGGGAGTAGAGTCTATAGGATTCTTTAAATACAGGATCATGTCATCTGCAAAAGGGATAGTTTTACTTCCTCTTTCCCTACTTGGATCCCCTTTATGTTTCCTTCTTGCCTTATTGAAGTGGCTAGGAATTCTAATACTATGGTAAAGAGGAGTGGAGAGAGTGGGCATCCTTGTCTCGTTCCTGATTTTAGAGGGAATGGCTTTAGCTTTTTGCCATTAAGTATAATACTGGCAGTGGTTTTGTCATACACAGCCTTTATTACATTGAGTAATGTTCCATGGATTCCTAGTTTCTCCAGAGCTTTTAACATAAAGGGGTGTTGGATCTTGTCAAATGCCTTTTCCGCATCTATTGAGACAATCATGTGATTTTTGTCCTTGCTCCTGTTGATGTGTTGAATTATATTAATTGATTTGTGTATGTTGAACCAGCTTTGCCTCCCTATGATGAATCCTGTTTGATTATAGTGTATAATTTTTTTTGATAAGTTGTTGTAGACGGTTGGCCAGTATTTTGAAAAGTTTTGCATCGATGTTCATCAAAGAAAAGGTCTATAGTTCTCTTTCTTTGATGAATCTCTGTCTGGTTTGGGGATGAGGGTTATACTGGCTTCATAGAATGAGTTTGGTAAAGAACCTTCATTTTCAATTTCGTTGAAGAGCTTGAGGAGTATTGGTTTGAGCTCTGCTTTGAAGACCTTATAGAATTCAGCTGTGAATCCATCTGGCCCTGGGCTTTTCTTAGGTGGAAGGTCTCTTATTGCCATTTCTATTTCATTGCTTGAAATAGGCCTGTTGAGTTGGCTTAGTTCTTCTTGGTTCAGTGTGGATATGTTAATATTGGCTAGGAATTTGTCCATTTCTTCTAGATTTTCAAATTTGTTGGTGTAAAGGTTTGAGAAGTATTCCCTCATGATATTCTGGATCTTGGTAATTTCTGTCATGATATTACCATTTTCATCTGTGATTTGTTTATTTCGATATGCTACCTTCTTTTTTTGGGAAGATTTGCTAAGGGTTTGTCAATTTTGTTAATTCTTTCAAAGAACCAACTCCTTGTTTTGTTGATTCTTTCTATAGTTTTTTTTGGATTCCAAATCATTTAATTCTGCTTTGATTTTAATAATTTGCTTCCTTCTACTGGGATTAGGGTTGGTTTGTCGCTCTTTTTCCAGGAGCTTAAGGTGACACACTAACTTGTTGGTTTGCGATTTTTCCAACTTGTTGTTGTAGGCACTCAGAGCTATAAACTTTCCTCTGAGTACTGCCTTTGCTGTGTCCCAAAGGAGTTGGTATTTTGTGTGCTCATTTTTGTTAAATTTCATAAACTGTTGGATTTCTGTTCTGATCTCTTTGATGACCCGTTGGTGATTCAACAATGTGTTGTTTAATCTCCATGAGTTACAGGGTTTTCGTTGGTGGAGATGTATGTTCAGTTCCAATTTGATGCCATTGTGGTCTGAGAGTGTGCATGGAATAATTTCAGTGTTTCTGAATCTGTCCAGGTTTGTTTTATGGCCTAAGATGTGGTCTATTTGGAAAATGTTCCATGTGCTGCTGAGAAAAACGTATATTGTGTTGTTGCTGGGTGGAATATTCTGCAGATGTCTCTTAGATTTAGTTGGTCTATATAGTTGTTCAGTTCTAAGGTTTCTCTGTTGAGTTTTTGCCTTGTTGATCTGTCCATAGGTGAGAGTGGTGTGTTAAAGTCACCAACAATTACTATGTTTTGATCTATGTATGGTTTCAGTGAAAGTAAAGTTTGTTTGATGAAGTTCGGAGCTCTGGGATTGGGTGTGTAAATATTTAGGATCGTTATGTCTTCCTGGAGGAAAGATCCCTTTAGTAGTATGTAGTAACCTTGTTTGTCTTTTCTCACTAATTTTAGTTTGAAGTCTGTTTTATCTGGTATGAGGATGGCAACTCCAGGCTGTTTATGGGGGCCGTTAGCTTGAGAGAGTTTATTCCAACCTCTCACTTTCAAAAAATGTTTGTTTTTTTGGGTAAGATGTGTCTCTTGAAGACAGCAGAACAATGGATCTTGCTTTTTGATCCAACTAGACAGTCTATGCCATTTAATTGGAGAGTTAAGTCCATTGATATTGAGAGTTAGGATTGAGAGATATTTATGAGTTCCTACCATTTTTAAAAGCTTTCATTAGGGCCTGTGTCTTGACAGTTCTTGTGGTACTTAGATGGTATGATGTTTAGGTGCCATTTCTTTCTCTGTATTGATTTATGTTGGTTTTCTATGTGTAGAACATCTTTGAGAATTTTTTGTAATGTTGGTTTGGTTGCTACATATTGTTGCAGCTTTTCCCTGGAATGGAATGTTTTTATTGTTCCCTCAGTTATGAATGAGAGCTTAGCTGGGTACAGTATTCTTGGCTGGTAGTTATTTGACTTAATGCCTCTACTTTTGTAATGAAAATTATCCACTTTTTTCCCATCAATTTTAATTAATTAATTAATTAATTAATTTTCTGTTGTCACTAAGATTTGAAGTCACAGTCTTGCTCTTTCTGCGCAGGGGCTCTACTATTTGAGCCACCGTATGAGCCCATATCCATCCTTAAGTCTATGGAGAATTTTTTAGGAGTGGACCTGGGAGAGAAGCCAATATCAGGGCTTAAAGTCAGCCTTTTGCTTTTTGCTCAGTTATTTTTGCACATGAGCCATAGTTCTACTCTGGCAATTTGGCTGGCTAACTGGAGATGGAGTCTCAAATTTTTCTGCCTTGACTGCTTTTGAACTTAAATCCTCAGACCTCAGCTTTCCGGGTTACAAGTGTGAACCATGGGCCTCCGGTGCTTTTCTTTTTCTTTCTTTCTTTCTTTCTTTCTTTCTTTCTTTCTTTCTTTCTTTCTTCCTTCCTTCCTTCCTTCCTTCCTTCCTTTCTTTTTTTCTTCCTCTCTTTCTCTCTCCCTCCCTCTCTTTCTGTCTCTTTGTCTCTCTGTCTCACTCTCTCTCTCTCTCTTTCTCTCTCTCTCTCTCTCTCTCTCTCTCTCTCTCTCTCTCTCTCTCTCTCTTTCCCTCTGTCTGTCTTTTGTGGGTAACGGGGCTTGAACTCTGGGCCTGGGTGATGTCCCTGAGCTCTTCAGCTCAAGGCCATCGCCCTGCCCCTGGAGCCACAGCCCCACTTCTCATTTTCTATAGGTTAATTGAAGATAAGTATTTCAGGTCCTTTTGTGCCCAGGCTGGCTTTGACTTGTGACCCTCAGATCTCAGCCTCCTGAGTAGCTAGGATTACAGGCGTGGACCACCATGCCCAGCTGGTGCTTTTCTTTTTAAAGCAAGTAAATGTATTCTTCAAAAGAAATCTATTTGCAACTTTAATTCATAGAGTTAGTCAAGCAAAGCATTTCTTGGACTACACCTTTTCCTTTCCTATCTGTGTCTCTGCATTCCTTCTAACTCAGGTTGCTTTCCAAACTTCTTAAGCCTGAGATTAATATATGAAGATTCTTCTCCAATTAAAGTCTTCAGAAGTATTTTTGCACATTGGTTAGTCAGACTTTCAAGAATTTGTACTTCTTCCCCAAAGAATGCTCACCATGTATACAGAAAGAAATGTCATGATGAAGTGGCTAGCCAAGATACTTAATTACTGGCTTGGGGTCTGACTCATTGATTATTGTACTTAGAACATCAAGTAATTTCTGGCTCTATTTAGCTCCTTTAATGAGAGGTTCACCCACACCATCTTGCTCTGAACTCACTGCTGGGCAACAAGTTCATTTTTTTTTTGTCAGTTGTGGGAGCTTGAACTCTGGGCCTGGATGTTGTCCCTGAGCTCTCAGATCAAGGCCACTATCCTACCTCTTGAGCCATAGCACCACTTCTGGTTTTCTAGTGGTTAGTTGGAGATAAGAGTCTCACAGACTTTAGTGCCTGAGCTGCCTTTGAACTGGAATCCTCAGATCTCAGCCTCCTGAGTAGGTAGGATTACAGGTGTGAGCCATTGTGCTTGGTAGCAAGTCCATTTTTTATTCATTTTAATTTTGCCACACCTGCATAACTTTGAGACCATCACACACAAATGAGAGATTTAACTATTTTGGTAACAAGTTTGTGTTATGATTTTTTTCCAATTACCACATCTTACAAGTTATAGTTTTTATTATAGTTCAATGTGTTGAAGCATATTTCACTTAATTATGACAGGCACTTTTTTTGTCTGTCATCAGTAATGTCTGTGTGGCAGTCAACTGTTTAAATCTGGCAACAAGTTTTAACTTTTTCCAGGCTCTGGTATTCAACTGTCACTATGATGGTTTTAGCCAGTTCTGTGCTTTTGAAAGTTTTTGTAAACCTGTACTAATCTTAAAATATATCATTCAGAATATTAAGAGATTACTGAAAGGTAAAGGCACGTAAATAATTTAATCATTATGCCAATCATCCTGTCTTATTAATTTTCTAGAATGGATATGTGTGTGCTGATTGGATGAAACATGGTAGGAAAATTTTGTTCATTGCAGCCAGATAATATAATGAAGTAGTATGCATAAATACCTACATCTTAGTCCCTAAAATGTTTGACCAGGTTTTCTGTTGGGGGTAGTCCATTCCATGGGCTTGACCTCAGGGCCTGAGTGCTGTCCTTGAGGTTTTTTTTTTGTTGTTCAAGGTTAGTGTTGTACCACTTGAGCCACAGCTCTATCTCTTCGGCTTTTTGGACATAAGAATCTCATGGAGGCCGGGATTGAAACAAAAAGATGTGGTATTTATACACAATGGAATTCTATGCTGCCATCAGAAAGAATGACATCACCCCATTTGTAAGGAAATGGAAAGACTTGAAAAAAATCATACTAGTGAAGTAAGCCAGACTCAAAGGAACATAGGCTCCATGGTTTCCTTCATTTGTCATAATTAGTATAAACCTTGGACTCTCCTAGCAGAGGTTTATGATAGGGAAAAACCTAGAACATAAGGCCATATTATAGGATGAGGCTAAATGAAAGGATCTCCAGGATATGGAAACAAGAGCCATATAATGCATGATTGTTTTCTTAATGTGCTATGTTATTTCTCATTCCTTTTGTTGTCCCTTGGTCATTTCATATTGTTATAGTATCTTACCTTGTTATCTGATATATTGTATATATGTTTATTTGGTTATTTGAAATAGGATAGGGAAGGGGGGGAACAAATGGGGGATGGGGGGAGGGAAATGGAGACAAAAACATGAGAAGGGGTATCAGTGTTTGTGAAGTAATGAACCTTCTATCTGGTGAATATAATGTAACCCTTCTATTGATTACAATAAAAAATCCCAAGACAAAAAAAGAAAAAGAATCTCATGGAGGCCAGGAGTTTGGCCTAGTGGTAGAGTGCTTGCCTACCTTGCACCAAGACCCAGGTTCGATCTCTTGGTACCACATACATAGAAAAAGCAAGAAGAGGTACTGTGGTTCAAGTGGTAGGGCTCTAGCCTTGAGAAAGCCTAAGGACAGTGCTCAGGCTGTGAGTTCAAGGCCCAGTACTGGCAAAAAAAGAAAAAAATATGATAGATGTCCTTGCCCAATCTGGTTTCAAACTTAGATTTTCAGACCTCAGCCTTCTGAGTTGTTATGATTACAGGTGTGAGCCATGAATACTTTTTAAACTCCTCTCTTCTCTCCCTAAATAAGCATTTATTGGGATGTTAGCACTATGTTAGATTTTGAGGCTATGAATGAGGGTGATCCTCTGGGCTCTGCTTCAAAGGCATCCTTCAAAGGCATCAGGTAGGAGAAGGTAGAGAAAAGGAGAGAAAAATCTTTAGAGATGTATGCAGTGCTTTGAGATAATATGCTTAGGTCCCTATGATTCATTTTTCTTTGATTTTCTCCTAATCTCATTTTTCTCTGTGTTTATTATAGCTTCCTATTGTTGTTGTGACATATTATACAAGTCTACTGACTTAAAACTGCACAAATTTACTATTTTTCAGATGTCAAAAAACAGTCTTACTGGATTAACATCAGGGTTTTATGGAGACTTTCCAGGAGGCCCTGGGAGACTCTGTTTCCTTACTTTTTTCCAGAGTCTGGAGGCCACTTACATTCCTTGGCTGGTGGCTCCTTCTTCAGAGCTAGAAATCACATCACTATGATGTCTGCTTTCTCTCTTCAGACTCTCACTTTCCTCTCTCTCTCTTTCTCACTTTACAAGAATCTTGTAATTATGCAGAGTTCATACAAATGATGTAGGGTTATAACTCTAACTCACGTTCAACTGATTAGTGACTTCAATAGCATTTGAACCTTTAATTTTTCCTGTTCATTTAATATAAGATACTTACAGACTCCTTGGATCAGATCATAGACAGCTTTAGGGATCATAATTCTGTCTACCATCAAGTTTCCCTTTCTAGTTCACACTTGGTATATTCAGTGTCTATATCCTTAAAAAATGTACTTCATTAATACTTCCAACTGTCCAGTAAGTAGTCATACTTACAAACATGCATTTGTAAAGGATTTTCCTTTGTGATAAGACTTTTTTTTCAATGGTACAAACTGGGTTACATCTATTTTAACATCTACTAGTAATTTATGTCTCTTTATTGCCTATTGTATATTATCTCTTTAATTTATTGGTTGATGAGCATTTTGAATATTCTCATTTTTGGCTATTATGAATAATAATACCATGAAGGTAATAATTTTTTAATTGTTGCGAGTTAAACCTTGAGACTCTTGGACATAATAATTATTCTATCACTAGACTACATCCCTAGCCCGTACTATCAATATGTGTGTACAAGTTTTCCAGTAGAGATGATTTATATTTCCTAAAGATATACCCAATGTAGAATTTTTATTATCTATTTAATATATTAATAAACCTAAAAGACTGTTTCAAGCTTCTGCACCACCTTACATTCTCATCAACCATGTGTTGGGGGCCCGACTGTGGGGTCAGTGACCTTGGACCTACACAATTGAGTACACAAAGAAGTAAGCTGTTATCATGATTTTGGGCTGTGTCAATCGCTTCTCATTTAACCTATTTGGGACTTGATTGCTGTTTTGTACGAATGTAACCCCTGGCTTTGTCCTTGTTTTAAGAAAGGTATTTAAGGTTGGAACTTGAAATAAATTAGGCTACAGTCTTAAGCTCATGACCTTAGGCTATAGTCTTAAACTCGCTTTAAGCTAGAGTTTTGGGCAGCTGATTTGGGCTGTAGTCCTCCCGACCCCATCTTTTTTGTCTTCTTCTTTTCCCAGTCTTCACCCCCAAGGTCAGGAATTCTGGTTCGCTGCCAGCTGGCTCCGACAACCATGTACAAGGCACCGGTCTCTCCATGTTTCCCCAGTGTTTGCTACTCAACCATCTCATAATAGCCATCTTTGAAGGCAGCGTGAATGTCATACTGGTTTGTGGTGGAGATTAAGGAGCATTTTTTTTGTGGGGTCTTTGGTCATTTGTGTATCTTCTGTGGCTAATTGGCTATTCAGATTCTTTGGTCATTTAAAAACTATGCTGCCTCTTCCTTTTTTGTGTGTGCATGTGCCAGTCCTAGGGCTTGATCTCATGGCCTAGGCACTGTCTCTGAGCATTTTTGCACTCTCCTTTCAGTAAAGCTGTACTGTGAACCACAGCTCTTGATGGTTAATTGAAAATAAGTCTCATGGACTTACCTGCCTGGTATGGGTTTGAACCTCTTTCACCAAATCTCAGCCTCCTGAATAGCTAGGATTATAGGCATGATCATCCAGTGCCTGACTTATATTGACTTTTTGTTATGCAATTATGAGGTCTTTATGTATTCAGGAAAATAAGCTCCTTATCAGGTTTATGTGTCCAAATGAGTTGGAAAGAGTTCCTTTCTGTTCTTCAGAAAAATTGGTTAAGAATTGGTATTAATTCATCAAACACCTAGCAAACCTCATCTAGGCCTTTGTTATGAAAAACTTTTGTATCATTAATTGAATTTTTACTAGCTGATCTATTCATATTTTCTATTTCTTTTAAGTCTTTGAACTTGCAGTTGTACTGCTGATGCCTCCAGAATTCTGAGATTATAGAACCACTACAGGGAGATCATTCTCCCCTTCCTCTTCTTCCCCTCTCCCCCTATACTTCTCCTCTGTTTTCTCTTTTTCTCCATTTTTCTGTTGTCGGGTTTTTTTTTTCCTTGCCATTCCTTGGGCTTGAATTCAGGGCCTGGGCACTGTCCTTGGAAACTTTTGTTCAAGGGTAATGCTCTGACACTTGTGCTATAGCACCACTTCCAGCTTTTTCAAAGTATGTGGTACTGGGGAATTGAATCTAGGGCTTCATGCATGCTAGGCAAACGCTCTACCACTAACTCTGTTGGGTTTTTGAAACAGTCTCAATATGTACCCTAGGTGGATTCTGAACTCACAGTCTCCTGAGTGTTGGGATTGTGGGCATGCACTATCAAACCTAGCTTTTTTTTCTCTTTATGTCTTCCTCCTCTACCTCTGCCTCTTTCTCTTTCTTTTTTTTCTTCTCCTTTTCTAGCAGTACTGGAGTTTGAACTCAGGCAGGCTTACTAGGCAGGAATTCAACCACTTAAGCTATACTCCACCTATTTTCCTAGTTCTTTTATTTATTTATTTATTTTTTATTTTTTTTGCCCAGGCTTGAACTCAGGGTTTGTTACTACTGTCCTTGAGAGTTTTCAAGACAAGTGCTCTACAACTTCAGCCACAGCATCACTTCTGGATTTTCCTATGTATGCAGTAACAAGGAATCAAGCCTGGGGCTTCCTCCATGCTAGATAAGCACTCTACCACTAGGTCAAACTCCCAGTCCCTATTTTAGTTATTTTTTAAAAATTTAAAAACTAAGCAGTTTATGAATATAGTATGTCTGGATCAATATTATCCTTTTCAACATTCTCACATATCCCTCCCAACTCATCCCTTCCCTTACTTTTCTTAGTTTTGTAGGATAGATATTGAAAATTTTTTTTTTGCCATTTAACAAAGCAGTTTATTAATACAATCAATCTTGAATTGTGTCCTCTTCAACATTTTCAGCCCCATTCGACCCACTCCTTTCCTTATTTTTCTTAATTTTGTGGCATATACAGTGAATTCATAACTGCATTCTTTCCCACTTCTCCCCTTCATTCACTTATCCCTCTCCTCCTCAGCCCCACCCTCCCTCTTGCAAGTACCTATTTACTGGTAGTTATTTTTGTCGGGGTTTTCAGTCCTTCTTGCCTCCTGCCTCAAGAGGGACAAGGAGAACACGCCCCAGACTAAGACAAGATGGAGAAAGGTTAGGGCCAACTGGCCGCCTTTACCCAGTCCCCCCTCACCAGAGGGAAGACACAGACGCGCCAGGGAGAATGTCACAGCAGAACTCGTTTATTCAAGTACATTGGGCTAAAATAGGATGCAGGAGCCTGCCTATCGGCATAGAGGTGGGCATGGCAGGGGGAGGTAGGTGCTGTCTGAGAGGGCGTCGGGGCCAATCCCAGTTCACAAACCACAGCCAAACCTCCCAACAAGGTGACAGGCCGGCTGGATTTCAAGACCAGGAAATGAGCCCATTTTCCTGATGTGACGTGCCCCACAATTTTGTTGGGCTTTGACTTAGTGTTTCTAAAGAATTATACTATTTGTGCTCTCTATAGAGTCTATATACTTCATTTGATTCATTTATAATCACTTGCATACCAAGCAATGTGTTTACTTACAAGATTTATAGGAACATTCTAGCTACCACAAACGAGGGAAACCATGCAACCTTTGTTTCTCTAGGATTGGCTTATTTCACTTAATTTATTTTTCTCATCTTTCCAAAGCCTTAAGAATGGTACAATATCATTCATTCTAATGGAGGAATAAAATTCTATTGTGTATTCATGCCACATTTTCCTGATTCATTTATTCACTGAGTGACATCTGGGCTGATTTCATATCTTGGTTTTGATAAATAGTATGGCAACAAACATGGTTGCACTGATGGCTTTAGAGCAGAAAGAATTAAACTCTCAAAAAATAAACCTTCGGGGCTGGGAGTTTGGCCTAGTGGTAGAATGCTTGCTTAGCATGCACAAAGACCTGGGTTCGATTCCTTGGTCCCACATACATAGAAATAAGCCAGAAGTGGTGCTGAGGCTCAAGTAGTAGAGCTCTGGCCTTGAGAAAGTCTAAGGACAGTGCTCTGGCCTTGAGAAAGTCTAAGGACAGTGCTCAGGCCCTGAGAAAGTCTAAGGACTGTGATCAGGCCATGAGCTAAAGCCCAGGACTGGCAAAATAAATAAACTTTCAAAGAAACAACAACCCCCCAAATAAATGGGATAATGCCTTAAAGAAAGACTTTTCAGAAGAAATAAAAATAGCCAATAAACAGATGGAGAAATGATTAACATTTCTGGCCATAAAGGAAATTAAAATCCAAACCACACTGAGATTGTACCTCACTCCAGTTCGAATGGCTATTATCAAGAAAACAAATAATGACAAATGCTGGTGAGGATACAGTTAAAAAGGGAACTTTACCATACTGCTGGTAGGAATGTAAGCTTGTTCAACCACTCTTGACAGCAGCATGGAGGTTCCTCAAAAAAAATTTAAACATAGAACTATTCTATGTGGTAGGGGCCGGGAGTTTGACCTAGTGATAGAGTGCTTGCCTAGCATGCACTCTGGGTTCAATTCCTCAGTACCACATACATAGAAAAAAGCTGCAAGTGGTTCTGAGGCTCAAGTGGTAGAGTTCTAGCCTTCAGAAAATCCAAGGACAGGAATCAGCTTAAGTCCAGAACTGGGAAAAACAAAACAAAACAACAACAAAAAACTACTCTATATCCTAGCAATTCTATTCCTGAGCATTTACCCAATAGGTTGCAAACAAAGCTACAGTGGAGCTATTAGCACAATCATGCCCTTCTAACTTTTTAAATGCAGACATTTAAAGCTGAAAATAACTTTTTCAGCTGTGCTTCAGCTGTATTTCATAAACTTTGGTATATGTGTATTCATTGTCATTATTTTGTAAAATTATAGAAACACTTCTATCCTTCCCTCCTTTCCTTCCTTCCTTCCCTCCTTCCTTCCTTCCTTCCTTCTTTCCTTCCTTCCTTCCTTCTTTCCTTCCTTCCTCCCTCCCTCCCTCCCTCCCTCCCTCCCTCCCCATTTCTCTCTGTCTCTGTCTCTCTTTTTCTTTCTGTGCTAATCCTGGGGCTTGAATTTAGAACCTGGGAACTGTTCCTCAATGTTTTTGAGTTTTAGCTACATTTCCAGTTTTGTTTTTTTTTCTGATTAATTGGAAGGTCTCACAGACTTTCTTGACCAGACTGGCTTTGAACTATGATCCTCATGTCTCAGCCTCCTGAGTAGCCAGTATTACAGGCAAATTTATATGTTGAAATACTAGCTGCTATGTGACTGTTGGAACATACGTTTTTAAAGAGATGAGTGACTTTAAAAGACATTAACAGGATGGTGCCCTATGTTAGTTATAAGTGATATGTATACATGTACACACGTTCATATATTTATATGTACATATATTTATACATCCATTAATTTACATATATATGTATATGTATTTACATTTATATACATATATATGTTTGTATACACATTTATGTACACTAAACACATATATTTATATATTCATTTATATGTATATGCACTTATATAATCCTGTCCCACATAATTATTGAGGCTGAGGTGTTCCACAATCTTCTGTCTGAATGTTGGACATATGGATGTGTTGTGTGAAGCCTAGGAGTTAGAGAGCTGAAGGTAGAGACACTAGTCCAAATCAGAAGGTTTAAGAACCAGGAGCCTGGAGCGCACATGACTGATGCCACCACTCCAGCAGCCAGGAAGAATGAATTCAGACATCTTTCTCTCTCATTCATTTAGGTCCTGAACAGATTAGATGATGCTCAGTGTGGCAATCTTCCTTACTCAGTCTGCCAAGTGAAGAGTAACGCCTCAGAAAAGATAAATCTTTTCTGAAAACACATCAACAGACATACTCAGAAATGTGTTTTTTTTTTTTTATCAACCATCAGGAACTTCTGTGACGCAGTCAAGATGATGTACAAGATCAACCAGCCACACATCTTAATGCAATAGATATGGTATCCTTATAAAAGAGGAAGTGGTGCCAGAGCTTCCTCTCTGGGCCTTGTAAGCACACAGTGAGAAGACAATTGTCTATATGTCAAGAAGGCTCTTGCTATGCACTGGAATGATTGAGACGTTGACCTTAGACATTGCAGTCTCCAGACTGGCAGCAATAAAATTCTGCTTCATAAGCCATCTGGCCCAAGCAGATTGAAACAGAGGGGTTTGTTTCCCAAGTAAGCCCAGCAGTGGATTTTGAGAAATTCAAGGACTAAAAACATTTCAACATCCATGGACCTTTCCATAGTATTGTTGCTGTCACCTGGGCATCAAGAGTCTGCCACTCTGATTGTTACATGTAGGTAGCTACTATTGGGGATTTGGGATGCTTTGGCTCTTGTGAAGGCACGTGTCCCATCTCCTTCCTTCCACTCCCTTCTCCATGAATGTGAACATCAAGTAGGTCTTGTCACTTTCTTACTTCATATTTTAGGAACTCTTATCAGTTAGTTTCATTGGAATTTCTTTTGATGTGTGGCTAGATGGTTTCCTTGAGTTTCTTAAACCAAAGTAATTGGCAGTATTAATGTTTGAACACAAGGCCTTGTGCTTGCTAGGTAGGTTCTCTCTACCACAAGCTTTTTTTTTTTAGGTTTGGAAGATCCTTTATTAGCTGTTAATGAATTTTGGCTACTCTTTTGTGACCCCTGTGAAGCCCTTATGTTTTCATCCTCTTCCAGGAGTGGGGAATAAACCCAGGTGGTTTTTCTCACAGGTTCCGATAGGCACCCACTGTGTTGTCAAAGAGCTGAGCATTGGGAAAGTGTCCAGCTTTATCTAGGAGGAAGTAGAAGTGCCGGCCTTTGACTTTCAGAGGTAACATAGCAGGGACTTCCCCTCGGTGAGCCATGCAAGATACCTGGTTCAGTGGAACAGTGAGGTGAGTCCCCAGGCCAATAGACCATGAGTAGTGAAAGTCACCTGCTGCCCTCCAGCTCGAAGCATCACTGAACGCACAGATCCGAGAGAAAAGAGAAGACCACCACCAAGTATCAAGGTTCCTGTTATCCCACGCGCGGCTGGGAAGTCAGTTTATGCCTTACCAATGGCACTGCAGCCGACAGCCAGTGCGTACCGCTAGAGCGTGGAGCGGCCCTGTTTGGGGGTCCCAGCGACTTGAGGTGGTGCGGAGACTGAAGGTGGGGATAAGGCAGCAACCGCGTAGAGCGACCCTCAGGCCGGGAAGCCTGTGCATCCAGGACGCAGCCATGGCCTGTGTGGAGCCTGTACCCACAAGCTTTATTACTTTTTTGTTGTTATTTTACCTTGTTGCCTGAATCTGCCTTGACTGTGATTCTATTTATACTTCTGACAGTGTGATGACAAGCATATGTCGCTGTGCCTTGCTTTTTTTATTGGTTGAGATTAGGTCTTGCTAATTTTTTTTCCACTCAGACTGACCTCTAGCCTTGATCTTCCTCATTTCTGCTTCTTACATAGGAGTAAATGGGTGTAAGGTCCTGTTCTAGGCTTAGGTCACAAGAACAGGAAAAAATTAAATTAGAACATAGGAGACTAGAAATCATTCACTTCGACATGTTTTGAACCTTGAATCTGTGCTTCACTATTAGCTTCTAGCCCTGCTGGGAAGTACACTCCAAACCAAAAGAGATAATGAGCAGCATTCCCTAGTTGCCAATGTAGCCTCCATGAGACATTGCCCTTAGCCTTGGGGCTTTGGCAATAGCTAAAAAAGGAGTTAAGTTAGCAAGTCTTAATTTATAGCAGTACATAGCCCACAGGAAGGTAAGTTCCATTCCCTGTGTAAATATTTTATATTCTGTCTTCCAACCCTAACTTGTAACAGTGCAGTAATGAGCCTAACATGCACATGGAATAGAAATTATATTACTTTAGTGATTTCAAGGCTTAAACAAGTTGGCCACCATGAAAAGGTCTAGTACTGTGCTCAGTAATCTGAGTACCAACAGGTGCTTACTGAACATGAGTTTGCTGATTGAATCTTTCCTGTTTAAACAATGAGCTTCCTTCCTTTTTGCACCATGTCTGTACTACATAAAATCAAACAGTCTACTTTATTTAGTTCAGTAGTGGCAAGTCTCACTAGTTAATCAATATGTAGGTTTACCAAGCAGCAATCACAGAAATAAAAGCAATTTATTTGGTTAAGATGTACACTCTTCATCTGGTGGCTCTGCATTATGTGTTTTTTTCTGCATTATGTTTTTATTCCCATTCTGTTCTGTGGTGCATTCTCTTTCTTGTTAACTTCTCAGATGAGTTTTAAAAATATCGGTTGCATTTGTTTATGTGGTAAAAATCCAGGAAAGAAGGTTGGGTTTTTCTTAAATGACTGGATAAAACCTCTCCCCAACTATTTCTGTACTCTGATACAGAGAGTGGTTTCATCTACTTCAGGGCTGGGCCCACACTTGGTGTTTGGGCAAGCAAACATTTTACTTTCCTTTCGCATGGGTATTTGTGAGATCTTTATTTAGAATCAGGTCTGTCCACAATCTGGCTCTGTAGGAGAACAATCTGGCTGTGTTATACATGATCAATTGCTGTCATGTCTGTCCTTCTCCAAATCTATCCAGCCTAAGAATGCTCACCTTTTAGCCGTCCTAGAGGATGTTCCAGCATTCTACCAAAAATGTATGGAACACAGGACATGTTAGTGTGTACTAAACTCACCGTTAGATGGCTACTCAGGGTCTGAGATCTGGAAGATCTCTCTTCAACACCAGAAAGTTTGCTAAAATGGACACCAGAAATAACCAGCAAAAATCAGGGCTGGTGATGTGGCTCAAATAGTAAGTGAGTTAGCCTAGCCAATGAGAGACCCTCCATGCAAACCCTACTACCAGTAAAAACAAAAGAAAGCAACATAAACATGTCATCATTAAGAAATTTGTAAGTCCCTGGGTGTGTATAGTCTAACTACAAATATTGCTGAACACTTAGTTCCTCTGTAACTCATTCAATCCCCTTCAAATAAGGGTATCAGATAGTCACTGTTAAGGTTTTTGCCTGCGATTATGCTATTTTGGGGGCATAAGATATAAAAAAGAATATATAGCAGAACAAGAGGAATTCACAGGAAACAATCATCAGACCTTTTTAGGTTTAAGAAAAATTAAAATCTGACCCAAATTTCTATCTAGTTTAAGCTAATACTTTAATTTTTTCAACATTGTGGTGAGCCCAAGCCACTTGTTAATATGTAACAAACTATAGGATTCCTGTAGAAAGAGGGGAGCCCCTGGAACTGTAAATGCCTTCTTAGAGTTTATCTGTTTATAGTCTGCAAAATTGTCCTTTGATGGTTCAAAGTTATAATAGAGATTTTCCTTCGGAAAAGAATTTGGTAATTAAGAATACCCTGTGATTGCATGGTAGTTTACTTATGGATTGAATTGCATTTATTGAGAAATAAGCAACAAAGTAAAGGAGAGCAGAATGATCACTGCAATAATGAAACATTGACGCCCTTACTTAAATTAAGACAATCAAGCCTGGCACAGATGGCTCATGCCTGTAATCCTATCCTCTCAGGAGGCTGAGATCTGGGGATCTCAGTTCAAAGCCAGCCCAGGCAGGAAAGTCTGTGAGAGTCTTATCTCCAATAAACTACTTAGAAAAAGTCAGAAATAGCACTGTGGCTTAAGTGATAGAGCATTGTCCTCAAGCAAGAAAGAAGCTCAGGGACAGCTCAGGCCCTGAGTTCAAGCTTTGGGACCAGAAAAACAAATTAAGACAATCAGTTGGAAATTAAATGATGAAGTAGCACGTAAGAAGTTCTAGTAAGGTAAAAACTATGTGGAGGGCTGAACATTCATAATTTAGTTTTGTAAATGTTGTAGGCTATGTAAAGAATACATAGGAAAGCAGAATCTCAAGTCTGGAAAGAAACACCAGATGCCTAGATACCCTGAGAGTAGGTACCTTAAGACTGTTCTAGAGTTGTCTTATTTGTATGATGCTACTGGTTATTTCCACTGGTTTCTACCTAAGGTTTAAAATTTATGAGTTTTTATAATAAATTAAAAGTGTTACTAGAAAGAAGTAATTTGTCTTGTTCTCAAAATGTTCTTGTTGATTTGTTTTTCCTCTCATATTGTTTAAAAGCTTTCTTTTTCTTTTTTTTTGCCAGTCCTGGGGCTTGAATTCAGGGCCTGAGCACTGTCTTTGGGGTTTCTCAAGCCACCGTGCCACTTCCAGCTTTTTCTATGTATGTAGTATGGAGGAATTGAACACTAGTCTTGGAACCCATGCTAAACAAGCACTCTACCACTAGACCAAACTCCCAGCCCAAGAGCTTTATTTTTCAAAGGATAGTAGATTTGAGACTCTTTTGCAAACTATACATTTCTGGGGATGTGAGTAGCTCTAATTCTGTGTTATTTCTGATCAGTGTTATTTTTTAATATCCCATTTGGAGATTCCCCATTGAACTTTGTGGCTGTACAATGACATTTTCCATCACATTTAGGAAGTTTACAGCTGTAATTTCATCAAATATTTATTTTTGACCCTCTCTCCCTCTGCCCTTCTACTGGTACCTCATTTTATATATAGTTTATGCTTTAGAGCATCCCACAGTTATATGAAGCTCTGCTTATTTTTCTTTTTCCTTCCTATTCCTTGGACTGGTTCAACTCTAAAGCCAGTTTTGATCTATTTTATGTCTTGATGAGGCATCGTTCTTATACTTTCTTTCACTTTTTAGGCATGATTTTTGTAGTTCTTTAAATGTATTTAGAAATAAATTTTCCTTCTTTGTCTATTAGGTCTAGTAAGTCTATTCTTTCTCAGGAAGTTTCTCCCGCTGTGTATAGGCATAGGTTGTTGTTTCTTTGAGCATCTTATGATTTTTTGTTATTGTTTAAAATTGCACACATAGAGAGAAGAAATTGTTTTAGATTTTAAGTAATGTAATGTGGGATGTCTGGAAAGTCCTGAAGTCTTGTCATTTCTGTTTGTATAATGCAGAACCTTGGTATCCATGTGCATATATCCCCAAAAAACTACCATCACCACCGAGGAAAACCTGCACATGCTCTAAATGCATAGAACTCAGTGCTGGAGTGCTTGAGTTGATTCATTTTTTCTACTCTGCTGCCCAAATCCTACTTGAATACATGTCACTTTTCAACAAATCTAAAATTGTCACCTTATCATTTTAACACCTGAATTTTGTCTTGTTTTGAGGGCACCTATTGCTTTTTGTGAGGCATACCTTCACAAAACTAAGGGCAAGGAAATGCTCAGAAGATCATGTAACAATTTTAACACAACTGCTGATAATGGGGGCCTGATAGTGGGGACTGATTGACAACTTCTCCGAATCAATTGGGTTCTAGAATGCACATGGGTGGTAGAAGTTTTGGTTTTGAAATTTCTTTTGACTTTTTCTTCTTTTGTGCCAGTCTTGAGACATGAACTCAGGGCCGGGTTGCTGTTTCTGAGTGCTTTTTTTGTCTGTTTGTTTTCTTAAAATCAAGTCTAGCATTGTACCACTTGAGCCAGTTTCACTTCTGTCTGTTTGATGATTAATTGGAGATAAGCGTCTCACAACTTTCCTACCCATACTGGCTTTAAATTGTGATCTTCAGATTTCAACCTTTGAGTAACTAGGATTATGGCTGTAAGCCAGTGTCTGGAAGAAATTTCTTTTTTTAATGTGTTATTTGTTTTTGATCACATTTGGCCTAAGTTAGGTGAATGTATCTGTGAGTTAGACAGGCATACTCTAGAGACTTTTCTGTTTATGTGGTACCTAGCAACTGAACTCAGGGCTTCATGAATGCTAGGTAAGCACTCTATCACTAGGCCATGCTGCTGGCCCTTGCTTGGCACTCTTGTTCATAACTGATGCTCAACTACTTGAGCCATTCTTTCTAGCCTAGCTTTTGCTGGTTAATTAGAAGGGAAGTCTCATAGAAACTTGTCTGCTTAGGTTGATTTTAAACTGTAATCATTTGGATCTCAGCCTCCTGAATAACCGGAATTACAGGCATAAATCACCTCTGCCTGACTTGTACATGACTTTTAACAGGAGAACACCACAACCATGCTTCCAAGGGCCAAGAGAGGTGTTTGCTTTATGACAGGTAAATTCTTGATAAATGATCCTGTTTAGTTATGGATGAGTTATAAAAATAGAAATTCACACAAACACTACATGTGACATCACAAATAGGCAAATATACACAAAAAGGTGAACTAGTTTTCCTGTCAGGATTAAATTCAAAACACAATTCCCCAAACCAGCTTTATAGCTCAGCTATATATTTTACTTGTTTGGGCATATTGAGTATGAAATTTCCCCTTGGACTTTTTAGTTTTCAGAAGAAGGATTGGTGTAGGGAACATGAGGAACAGATGAAAGGAGGAAAGGCAATGTGAACCAGGGGCAATGCTGACCTTGATTTCTTGCAGTTCTGTCAACGTATATTGCTTTAATATATCAAGTTTGTGAGTAGAAAAAATATGTAGCAATGTATTTTGCAACATGCAAGAGGGAGAATGATGAAGCATTCAATTTCTGCTAAGAAATCAAGATTTCAAAGGCCATATATATACTCACACTGAGAAATGTATAGCCGACAGTGTGGTTGGAAAGTTTGGATGATCTTGATATTTTTTTCTACCATGACAAATGACATTCACTGTGTATTCTCATCCTCTCCCTGTTGAGTTAGCACATTTCATTCTGAAATTCATCTCTCACCTCAGGTCTGGTTTTTTTTTTTTTGTAGTTTTAGGGTTTAAACTCAGTGTCTCAACCTTGATAGGCTGGTACTCTACCACTTGAGACATGCCTTCAACTCTTCTCTCTTACTCTTTTTTTGTGTTTGCTAGTCTTGGGGTTTGAACTCAGGGCTTGGGCTCTATGCTTGAACTTTCTCAAGGCTAGTGCTTTATCACTTGAGTCACAGCACTACTTCTGCCTTTTTCTGTGTATATGGTACCAAGGAATCCAACCCAGGCATCTTAGGCAAGTACTCTACCACTAGGCCACACTTGCCGCACCTGTCACCCTTACTCTTAATTGCCAATAATTACAAATATAGTAGTATTGAGTGAGTATACTTATTTTTGCTATAAAACTCAGAAGCCAAAGAGAGGAATATCCTTTACACAGATTCTCCCTCCCCTAATTACTATGATGGTACCTAAAGTGGATTTTTTTTGGTCATTGTGGGGCTTGACTTCTGGGCTTGGGTACGGTCCAAAGCTAGCATTCTACCATTTTGTTTTTAAATTTTTAATTTATTTTTTATTTTCCAGATAAATGTTATTAACTTTTGGTGTTAGCATTTGACTTAGCATTTGGAACTCCATCTTTAATGGATATAGTATCACAGGCTTTTCAGAGCTGGTATACAGGGTGAGGATATATTTGTAATGAACTTAGAACAGTGCCAGATGCACACTAATGTATGAAAAATGGTAGCATCACTCCTATTGCTTGTATTGTACATGAAAAATGTAAAGACATTCCACATATGGAGAGAAGAACATGCAGTCAGAAGAATGGAAAATATAGCATTAAGTTTCAAGTTTCCCATGTACATGTCAGTGGTCACTGATCTTCTCAAACACAGGACAATTTTCAATCTAGCATGATGATTTCATCATTTTAAGCAACTTTTAGTGACTCAACATTTTGGATAAACAGAAACCTCAGATGACTCTTTGGATTTTATGATAATATTTTGAGCTTCATTATTAAAGGAACAAAAGATCAATTTTGGCTTCATGCTTCAGTAACAGGTTCTGCCTTTCAGAGAATCAGTATTTTTTGCCAGCTGAGGGTCTGTCCTTTTAATTCTAAGCATGAGTTTTCTCTTCCATATTTTAATCATCTCCTAACTGATTTACCTTTCCTAGGTGTATTCTTCCTACCATCATTTTTATCCCATTATCTATGTTCATTGGTTCATTAGCACCACACCTATTAACAGCATGAAATATCATTTATACTCTCCATTATTTTCAATCTGATTCCATTTTAAATAAATCTTCCTAATAGAAAACCTGTTAAGGAAACAACAGGACTGATAAGAGTTAAAGAATGGTGGTAGAGTCTTCCTAGATTATTTACTGAGTAACTAAAAAGGTACAGTGTTAGTTATTCTCCAGTGAATAAGTTAGTTTTCACTTTTATAAGGGACAAACATTTTGTGACAGGTTAAGGTTTAACTGGGTCAACTATAGATGGTAATTTGATTGAGGAATACAAATTTCTGAATCTTTCGTTTTGCCTCATTAACTTTGTTCCTTCCTGAGGTTACTGAGAGAGATTTAAACCAGAATATTAAGGACATATCAAATAGCAAAGACATATTTTCCTTAGTTGGCTTTATGGCTCTTATATTAATTCAGACAGTGGAAGAAAGCTGGGACGGACCCGTGAAGCTTTGCCTCCCTGAGGCAATTTGCTCTGACTGGCCTAGAACTAAAAGAAATTGAAGGCCTCAAAGACCTCGAGGTAGAAGCAGATACACTGAAAACTTTACAAGAAGGAATAGGAGATACATTAGGTCTCCTTGGCACAGGTCGAAACTTTCTTAATAAAGACCCAGAAACACAACAAATCAAAGACAGTTTGGATAAATGGGACTGCATTAAACTGCAGAGCTTCTGTATGGCAAAGGACATAGTTAGCAAGCTAAATAGAAAGCCCACAGAGTGGAAGAAGAACTTCACTAACCATACAACGGACAAAGGCCTCATATCTAAAATGTATCAACAGCTCCAAAAATTGAATCACTCCAAAACTAATCTCCAAAGAAACAACCACCCCGTTAAAGGATGGGCCAAAGACTTTTCTTCTCTGAAGAAGAAAGAATGGCCTATAGACACATGAAGAAATGCTTTACATCTCTGGCCATAAAAGAAATGCAAATCAAAACAACTCTGAGATTCCACCTCACTCCAGTTAGAATGGCCATTATCAAGAAATCTAATAACAACAGATGCTGGCAGGGATGTGGCCAGGAGGGATCACTACTGCACTGTTGGTGGGAGTGTAAACTCATTCAGCCACTATGGAAAGCAGTATGGTGATTCCTCAAAAGACTAAATAAACATAGAGCTTCCCTATGACCCAGCAATTCCACTATTTGGCAGAAACAAGGACACAATTGTCCAGAAACAAGGACATACTAAATCCACTAGCAGCATAACTATGTTCATTGCAGCACTATTTACCATAGTGAAGATATGGAACCAACCCAGATATCCCTCAGTTGATGAGTGGATCAACAAGATGTGTTAGTTATACACAATGGAATTCTATGCTGCCATCAGAAAGAATGACATCACCCCATTTGTAAGGAAATGGAAAGACTTGGAAAAAATCATATTAAGTGAAGTAAACTAGACTCAAAGGAACATAGGCTCAATGGTTTCCCTCATTTGTCATAATTAGTATAAACCTTGGACTCTCCTAGCAAAGGTTTATGATAGGGCAAAACCTAGAACATAAGGCCATATTATAGGATGAGGCTAAATGAAAGGACCTCCAGGATATGGAAACAAGAGCCATATAATGTGTGACTGTTGTTCTTAATGTACTATGTTATTTCTCATCTCTTTTGCTGTCCCTTGGTTATCTCATATTGTTACAGTATCTTACCTTGTTATCTGGTATATTGTATATGTATTTATTTGAAATAGGAAAGGGAACAAGGAAAAACAAGATGAGGGGAGAGGGTGGGGAAGGGAAATGGGGACAAAAACATGAGAAGTGGTAGCAATGTTTGTTAAGTAATGCACTTTCTATCTGGCAAATATAATGCAACCCTTCTATTAATTATACTAAATATTATTCAAAATAATTGTACTCATTACCTGGTTCATATAGCTGTTACCTCTCTGTATATTACCTCTATAGTAACAGTAAAAATAAAATAAAGCAATAAAAAATAAAAGAAATTGAAGGCCTGTCCTCTGTAACTTTACCATAGAACTCAGAGGAGGCTGGGAAATTGCTCTTCAATGGAGACCAACACACCCATTCTACCTAGCCAGAGGGAAATGAATAGGGAGTGTGTCTTCTCTTTGTTGGATCATTTTATCTCCTTTGTCTCCTCTACATTCTGAGCAGTCTTTCTTCTCAGGGTAGAATAAGGGAAGTGGGATGGGAGAAAAAGCATGGCTATGACCCCAGCCTCATCCCTGCCTGCTCATCAGAGGAGTTACCTGGTATATTGTTATGTACATTTATTTATTTATTTGAAATAGGGAAGGGAAGGGGGGGAACAAGATGATTGGGAAGGGTGGAGGGGAATTGGGGACAGAACCAGGAGAAGGGGTATCACTGTGTTAGAAGTAATACGCCTACTACCTGACAAATGTAACTGTAACCCTTCTATACATTATCCTGACAATAAAAAAAGATTAAAAGAGTATCAATTAAAAAAAATAACATAGAGTCTGGGAGCTCTCCCACAGATGAACCAAGACCTCTGAGGGTAGAGTCTAGGTATTTAAAGCTTCCAAGGTGCTTATAGAGAACCACCAATTGAGGGCCAATATCCTATAAGCTACCATTATTTTTTCTTTATTTTTTTTTATTGTAATTAATAGAGGGGTTACAGTTATATTCACCAGATAGAAGGACCATTACTTCACACACATTGATATCCCTTCTTATGTTTTTGTCCCCATTAAGCTAACATTATTTTTATGAAAGAATGAAAAAAATGTGGCAAGAGAAGCAAACAAATACCCAGTGATCCCATTGTCCAGAAAATAATGACCAATGCCCTTTTAGTCTTCTTCGTGGCTCTATATTTATTCCTAGCTATATCAAAGAGATATTGCAAAACAACATGAGGAATTAATTTCTGAAAGCTAATAAATGCATATCTAAAATGTTTCTCTGCTACAAGTCATCCTATTTCTGAATGAGACATGAGTCCCATCCTGTAGCCATTAATCAAAAATGGAACAGCAGTCTGTGGAAATCAGTCTCTATCCTGCTCTATATTATTCCATATTGTATAGAACACATACATCGATTGTATGGAACACAAATATTGTACGGAACATACATATTGAGTGGCTTTGTACCTGAGCCTTGTATTGAGTCATTTCATGGTAAAACAGAAGTTTGTTCTATGTTGAGTGAAAATGATGAGACCAAAGGACTATACCTGGTTTGTGCAAGTAAACTAGCAATATCTATTCAGCAAAAGCTATGAGCTGTGAGCCAGGAACACATAGGTCTATCAGAGCATATCAGAAAACCCAGATCATACAGGGGAATACAATCACACCCACTGACTTCATCATCAGATGATCTGGCGTATACATCATAGGATGGACAGATGACCAATTCTGACTATGTTCCCGGGGCTTTAACTCACTATGATCCCCCTGCTGGATGGGGTCCACTCAGACTGCATTTTGTCTGGATCTACAAAGCGCTGCACCTTGAACTAGCTCTGTGTCTTGTCAGCCCTGAGCTTGATTGGCTCTGTGGCTGGGTTTCTTATGTTACTACCTTATATTACCGCCTGTAGTAACTCTGCATGCGGTGAGCTCTTTAGTTTCTAGCTTAGAATCTGGCAGCTTCTTGAACTCTTTTGTAGTCATTCTGTAATACACATGCACACTTCTCACTATGTGATGTGTAACATGTGATCTGAGAGTGAATATTAACAATTAAGTTTGGAATTTAAAAAAAAGAACCTGTACTGTTGCCCATAGTGTATGCCTGTAATTCTCAGCCTCTCATGAGGCTGATGGCTGAGGATCATGGTTCAGAGCCAGCCTGGACAGCAAAGTGCAATTAACCACCAAAAAACTGGAAGTAGAGCTGTGGCTTGAGCAAAAAAAACCCCCCCAAAACAAAAAACTCAGGGACAGTGCCCAGGCCCTCAGTTCAAGCCCCAGGACTCCCCCCCCCACACACACAAAGGAAAAGAATCTGAGTTTGTCAATGGCCATGAATACCAAGTGAAATCAAGAGTACTTGATGAATTAAAGCAAATGAAATTGAAATAGTTTGTGAATTTATGACTGTGCAATGCATTCTGACTTTGAGAAAAGGTACACATATGGATGGCTATGTTTCTAGCGTGTTTACAACAATGTCTCAAACATGTTGCTTTCTTCAAATCATTTTCCTTTCTGCTTTTTGTTACAGATTGTATTGCCCACAGCTAGCCATGAGTTTCAGTTCTTCAACACACACAGAAGTGATAGCCCTGGCGTTTCAGTTCTGTAGCTGGAAACCATAGGATAGCTTTTTCCTAGACTAGAGATGATCTTCCCACATTGTAAACTTTCCCATGATCCCTTTCTTCAGAAAATTGTGTTTATAGCTATTTACATTATCATCAAAGGAAATTCTATGCCAAATAAAGATCATTATTATAACAAAATAAAAATAAATACCAAACAAGGTGGATCTTTAAGTTAAAGAAATAAAACATGTGGGTTGGGAGTTTAGCTTAGTGTTTTATGCCTAGCATGCATGAAGCCCTGGGTTTGATTCTTTTTATACCACATATACAGAAAAAGCCAGAGTGGTGCTGTGGCCCAAGTGGTAGAGTACTAATCTTGAGAAAGCTCAAGGTCAGTACCCAGGCCCTGAGTTCAAGCCCAAGGACTGACCAAAAAAAAAAAAGAAAAGAAAAGAAAAGAAAAAAATGAAATAGGAACCCATTTTATTGAGTCCTATTTAGTATTTTTTAAAAGAATTTATTAATGTTGATTTTTACATCATATTTTAAATGACAAGTTTAACAAACAAGTGTTCAAGGAGGGAATCTCTATTTACAATCACTGGGACTTAGTATTTAGAACTTAATCAAAATTAGGTTAAGGGTTTGTATGTCATAGAAACATATTAATTTAAGAAATAAAACATTATGTCTATAGAGTCATAGGTTTTTGTGTCTATATAGTTATGTTTATATTTCCATTACCATGTCCATAGCTTTGGGTATGCAGCTCTTGTACTTATTTAGAATTTTATTGAGTAAATAGTGGTATTTCCTTCTGCATAAGAATTATCACCTTTGTGGGCTGGGAGTTTGGCCTAGTGGTAGAGTGCTTACCTTGCATGCACGAAGACCCAGGTTCAATTCCTCGGTACCACATACATAGAAAAAAGCTGGAAGTGGTGCTGAAGCTCAAGTGGTAGAGCTCTAGCCTTGAGAAAGTCCAAGGACAGTGCTCAGGCCCTGAGCTCAAGCCCAGGACTGGCAAAAAAAAAAAAAAAGACTTATCAACTTTGTTCAGAAGTGGAGGGTGGGTGGGGGTAGCTGGGAACTAATTTGTTCCTCCTCCCCTACCTACTTCCAGGTCTCCCTGAGGTCTTAATTTTAACTCATCGGTTACTGAAAATGAATAGTGCACTTCATTTAAGTGGTTTTATGAGTTCAAATGAAAACTGCTGTGGCCAAGAATAGTGCCTATTTATGTTAATTTTAGCATTAGCTGTGTTTATAGTCTTTCTAGAGTGTTCATTTAACATATGGGAATATGCACAGTTTTACTTTAATAGAACTTAACTTTTTTTTTTCTGAAACAGCCAGAGATAGTGGCTTAGGCCTGTTTGCCTCACTACTCAGGTGGCTGAAATCCAGAAGATCATAATTCAAAGCCAGTCAGTCAGAAAATTCCACTAGATTCCACCTATAAATTAACCCCCCAAAAGCCAGGATGGAGGCTTAAATGCTCACTGAGCAAGTAATAGAGTGCTAGTAAAACAAGTAAGAGGAGCAAGCTCAAGGCCTCAAGTTCAAACTCTGGTCTGGTAAATACATGCATGCATGCATACATACCTGCATACATACATACATACATATATACCTATATATATGCACGTGTGTGTGTGTGTGTGTGTGTGTGTGTGTGTGTGTGTGTGTGTGATGCTCTGTGGACAAAGCATTTGAATTATTTCCCTTACATCTTAATGATCTGAGATTAGGAACTATTATTACAGTAATTCTTATTATTCACTACTTCTGTATGTACAAATTCATTTATTTGCTAAACTCTTTTGCAACCCTAAAATCAATACTTGTAATATGCTTTCAGTCATTCCCAGACAGGCACCAGCAGCACAAAATCTGAGTTGTCTGAAGTGCATGTTTCCATCTTCCTGCTTCAACTTTCACACCACACATGTGATTGTGTTGTTTGAAGTGAGCCCAAGTGCGGTGTGGAAGGACAATAGAATGCTCTGTCTTGCAGAGAAAATGCTTGCTTTTCGACAAGCTTTACTCAAAACAGAGTTGTAGTCTTCCTTCTTTTTCTTTTCTTTCCTTTCTTTTTTTTTGTGGCAGTGCTAGGATTTTATTTCAGAACCTTATAGTTGCCAGTAAGGACTTTACCACATGAATGACTCCAGAAGCCCTTTTGCTTAGGTTTGTTCTTTTTTAATTTTTATTTATTTATTTATTTTTTGTCAGTCATGGGGCTTGAACTCTGGGCCTGGGCAGTGTCCCTGAGCTCTTCAGCTCAAGGCTAGCACTCTACCACTTAATCCACAGCCCTACTTATGGTTTTCTAATGATTAATTGGAGATGAGTCTCACAGTCTTTAGTGCCCCTGCTGGCTTTGAAACACAATCCTCAGATCTCAGCCTCCTGAGTAGCTAGGATCACAGGTATGAGCCACCAGTGCCCAGCAAAGCAGACTCAGGCTCTGGACTGGCAAAAAAAAGTTCTTTGGAGACTAAACTGTGATCGAGAAATTCCACTACTGGGTATTTACCCAATATAACACAAACAATGTCACACTAAAATGACCAGCACGACCATGTTGATTGCAGCTTTGAATACCTACACGGCAAGATATGGAATCAACCCAGATGCCCCTTAGTGGATGAATGGACCAAGAAAATGTGTTATAATTACACAATAGAATTCTACTCATCAGAAAGAATATTTTACAATTCATAAGGAAATGGAAAGAGTTGGAAACATTACATTAAGTGAAGTAACCCAGACTCCAAAAAATAGGTTGCATGTTTCTCCTCATTTCTGGTGACTAGAATGTGCCTATAAATTTACAAGTGAACACACTAAATGGTTTTAAAAACTACACTGGGGCATGAAGAATTATACAGGTCTCTAGACAGTCACACAGTGAGGCCAAAGGAGGATATTCATAGCGGCAAATTGCAAAGGCTCGAAAGCCAAGTGCATAATTATACGCATTAATATTTTTCAAGGGCCAGGGGTTTGGCCTAGTGGTAGAGTGCTTGCCTAACATGCACAAAGACCCAGGTTCAATTCCTTAGTACCACATATATAGAAAAAAGCCCGAAGTGGTGCTGAGGCTCAAGCGGTAGAGCTCTAGCCTTGAGAAAGCCCAAGGACAGTGCTCACGCCCTGAGCTCAAGCCCAGGACTGGCAAAAAAAAAAAAAGAAAAATAATATTTTTCAAATGAACTCCAAGAAAAGGAAACCAGAGGGTTTTTTTTGTTGTTGTTGTTGCTGTTGTTTTTCTTTTTCCTTCTGTCTTGTTTGTTAGCTTAATTGTCTTTGGGAGTGTAAGCAGAGGCACAGAAAATTTGGAACAAAGGGTGAACAAATATAACAGTGCTACTCACTAGATACTATATGGAAAATGAACCATTTATCTTGTGGTGGGGTTGGGAGTGGCTCAAGTGGTAGAGTGCCAGCCTTGAGCAAAAGAAACTCAGGGACAGTGTCCAGGACCTGAGTTGAAGCCCCAGGACTGGCACACACACACACAAAAAAAACTCCAAAAGAAATGTACTATACCTGAATATTATAACTGTACCCCTCTGTACATTACCTCTACAATTAGATACACACACACACACACACACACACACACACACACACACACACGAGAAAGTATAAACAGGTTGGGCATACATGATATGCCTGTATGTAAACATCTCAATAAAGTCTTTTTGTACAATAAATTTCTGCTAATACCAGTGCAAAAGCAAACAAAAATTTTGGGGTAGTCTGCACAAATTAGATGGTGAAGACCAATATCTTTCCTCCTTTTCACCAAAGAAACATGTTCTACATAGATTTTATTTTCTATGTAACCACATAAAGCTTGTTGCAAAGACGAGAGTGTATGCTTCTGAGTAGTTCCGAAGGATCTTTAGTCTGGGAATTGCCTGTGCAAAAACTTCTGCATTGATGAAAAACTGAAATGTTGTTTCTTTTTAAAAATTTTATTGTCAGGGTGATATATAAAGGGGATATAGTTACATTTCTAAGGTAGTGAGTGCATTACTTCTTGAAAATTGTTACCCCTTCCCATGTTTTTCTCCCACGTCCCCTTCTTCCACCCCCTCCCAAGTTGTAAAGTTCATTTCCAACATTTTGTTTTGTGAATATGGCTTAGGGTTGGCAAAATTTTGTAGTGGTTTTTGTTTGAGGCCTGTACTCCATTTTCTTGTACACTTTCTCCATTTTCTGCTCTTTTGCTTCTTTTCCTGAAACCTCATCACAAAAAGAAGGATCTGATAAACAACTGTTCAATAAGTCTATTATAATGTTGGGTGTTCCTCTTAAGAATATTTTAATTCTCAGATATTAAGATCACAACACAGCATATTATTAACAAAAAGCAATTTTCAGTGTGACTACGTTATTGTGAGATGGGTGCATAGAGAGAGTCATTTATGTTTTTGTACAAAGAGGTATGTGGGACATCAGGATCAGATATGAAGAATGCATCTCTCTAAGTGAGTTGTACTTATTTGGCCTATGGGATTGTTGATTAATATAAAAATATTGTCAATGTAAATAGCTGAGCTCATGGTGGAATTTTTTTTCATTTATATAGTCCATTAATTCTCCTACAGGAACAGAATTTAAAAGCTGAAAACTTTTGATTAGTATTAAAATCACTACATTGCTAAAAAATTCTTCATGGCTCATTTTTTATCAAATTTACATTTGATTACACTGGAAATGTTTCCATGGTTTGTTTGTTCAGAACTAGCAAAAATAAATATATTAAAGTTAATTTGCTATACTTCCTAGTCAGTAATAAAACATAAAGAATTTTGTAAGTGATAAATTATTCTGATTCTCTGTGGACCCTCAAGCAGTCACTTTTTTTTTTTTGATGGGTTCTGGGGCTTGAACTCAGCCTGGGCGCTGCCCTGAGCTCTTCTGCTCAAGGTTACCACCCTACCCCTGGGCCTGGGTGTTGTCCCTGGGTTCTTCCGCTCATGGCTACAGCCCTACCCTTGAGCTAAGCCCCCACTTCCCATTTTCTGGAGGTTAATTGGATATAAGAATCTCAAGTCCTAAGACATGAGAAAGGGTATCAATGTTTGTGAAGTAATGCACCTTCTGTCTGGTGAATATAATGTAACCCTTCTATTAATAAAATATATGATAAAAAAGAGTCTCAGGTCCTTTTGTGCCCCATCTGGCTTTGAACCTTGATTCTCAGATCTCAGCCTCCTGAGTAGCTAGGATTACAGGCGTGAGCCACCACGCCTGGGAAGCTGTCATTATTTTTATGTGTGTGGTTAGAATCCTTCCTTCCTTCCTTCCTTCCTTCCTTCCTTCCTTCCTTCCTTCCTTCCTTCCTTCCTTCCTTCCTTCTTTCCTTCCTTCCTTCCTTCCTTCCCTCCCTCCCCCTCTCTCTGTCT
The DNA here is from genome assembly GCF_031878675.1 of Megascapheus bottae. Lineage (NCBI taxonomy): Eukaryota > Metazoa > Chordata > Mammalia > Rodentia > Geomyidae > Megascapheus > Megascapheus bottae. The sequence goes on along the minus strand of NC_143517.1, from coordinate 11,352,178 downwards.
CTTTCTTTCTTTTTCTTCCCTCCCTCCCTCCTTCACTTTCCTTCCTGTCTTCCTTTTTTTTTTCTTTTTAGGTACTAAAATCTACTCAAAAAGGTAAGGAAAGATTAAAGAGACTATTTCAAATAAACAACAATTTAAAAAGTTATGATTTCCTGGTCTTTTCAATCATTTGGTATTAGACAACATGCTTCATGTGAAAGCATTTTATATCTGTTTGATTTTGCTTTTGCTTAGAGGATTAAAAAACTCAAAAAATGGAAATACATTTATTGCATCACAAAAAAGTCTTCATGTAGGTTTTAATTATAGTTGATACTCATTTTTAATAACTGTCATATATGCCAGTGTACCAGAAGTTTCTCTTTAGATAATTCAAGCTAAGGTCCTTCCTTTATATGAACAACTTAGTGCCCAAGAGAGATTGTACCTTCTAATTTTTATCAACTTACTTTGTACAATTTGGTTGCTACAATTTGGATAGGATAATAAGACCATAACTCTTATAAGAAGTTCATAGTTTCTTAGACTAGTTAGAAGACTTCATTTAATGTTCAAAATATAATACTTTTGATTCATTCTTTCCAAATTCCAGTAGTATTTATCTGAGAGAATTCCGTTGGCATGCTGATTCTGTGCTGTCTTCTAAAAGAGGAATCAAAGTATATACATAGGCATTAACTATTACCATTACAACAGAACCACCTACACTAAAGCCATATCCCAGTCACCAGAAACAATCCCACCAGGTCTATTACCTCCAACCCCTCCATCACTACCACCTCCATCTCTGGTATCTCACCTTCTTCACTACCACCTCTCCTACCTCTACCTCCTGCAACTACCTTCGTAACTACCTCACCTCTACCACCCACCTCCATTACCACCACCATCACGGGCTGTCACCACCACCACCACTTCCATGATGCCATCTCCACCATCTCCATCACCACTACCATCATCTCTGCCATCCTTACCACCATCATCCCAACCACTATCACCTTCATACCATTACCAACAGCTTCACTGCCACCACCTTATCATCATCACCTCTGTCATCACCATCATCAACATGTAGACCAGAATTACTACCACCACTACCAACACCCAAACCACAATGACATCACAATCCTCATTTGGGTTGAAATAAATTCAACTTTGGGGTCTTCACAGAGTAAAGATAGAGTACAGATGTATTGTTCAATCATTCTGTGGTTGACTAGAGACATAGATCCATGGAAGACTAAACTTGTAGCAATAAAAAATAATAGTGCAGGACAAGCAGGTTAATAATGAAATTAGCTAAGTAAGCTGACCATGGAACTATTCTTGAAATTGTTCAGGTAGAAAGCCATGTTACATTTAGAAGAAAAAAAAAGTAAAGACTTGTCAGCGCTGATCACACTTGAGAAATTAGATTCATTTAGTAAGTACTAGGGAAATTTCTAGAGAAGTCATATAGATAGTTCATTTAGTGAAAAATAGGATTGAATATTAATCTATAAGTGTTTGTCATGTACATCTGGCCCAATTTACAGATGGGATTTTCGGGCTTACATTACACACTTGTGAACTTCATAGTATAAGGTGAGTGGCTATCAAACTCCTGGCACTGAGATAACTGCACGGCTCCAGCATTAATTGGAAGAATATCTGTGCTAAAGGAATTTCCGGTCTTGTGGTGACACACAGCTGTGGAAATTAAGGGGGCAAGAAAATCACTTTGGTAGACCAGAGGACCAGTGCCAGCATGGCAAGAGAGGAAAAGGTTTGCATGAGAAACACCATTTGCCGGAGCTACATTTTCAAGCCTGTGTAGAAGCTGATCAGGTAGAAAGGTGGAAAAGCATTTGTGCACAGTGAAAAGTATGTCCGAAGGAAGAAAGTAAAGCAACTCCCAAGTCTACCTGAAACATAGAGTGGCTTTCTTAAAATGTACATTTCTGAGCCTAAATAGAAAATTGGAATCAGAATCTCTGTGGGTAGGGCTTGAAAATTTACATTTTTACAAGCGTGCAATTTTTTTTTTTTTTTGCCAGTTCTGGGGCATGAACTCAGGGCCTGAGCACTGTCCTTGGGCTTTCCTCAAAGCTACATGTCATTTCCGAAGTTGTGTTAGCAAGACTCATAACAACCCCACAAGAGGGATAGACTTCCTTACTTACAACAGTGTCTCTGATTCACTCAAAACAGCTCTCAGAGCTTTCTTAGTTTGTGAATATTATGAAAATACTTTTTATTATTTAAAAATCTATTTATTTATTTTTATTATCACAGTGATATATAGAGGTTATAGTTACATTTGTAAGTACATTACTTTTTGAACATTGTTATCTGTTCCCATGTTTTTCTCCCACTTTCCTTCCTTCACCCTCTCTCAAGTTGTAAAGTTCATTTCCAACATTTGTCTTGTGAATATTGCTGTTACACTGGTTCATAGTTTTAATATTTAATGAAAAATTTGTTTACTTATTGAGCTGCACAATTCCCTTTTAATCTTAGTGGTTGGTAGTTATTGAATAGGTCAGTTTTAATAGCACTGAAAGCATCAGGGAAATCTCATATTAGAAAAGCAGTGGTCAAAGGGCTTGTGCAAAATGCTCTGGGTGAGAGGCTGATGTTCTTTAAAACTGCCTAATCCCCATTCTCTAAGACATATGCATATTAACTATTGTAGAAAAACTCAAAAGCATTCATGTAACCTATCAACTCATAGCACAAAAACCATTAAAGACATTGTAGTTGGTCTTTTAAAAGATCAATGTGTTTGAGAGAAAAAAAAAAGAGTGATCTTACACAGAAGCCATTGGTTATATTAAAAAACCAAACCAAATAACCATAGCAAAGAGAACATAGGAACACACATTTGTAATTTCTTCAACCTGTCAAAATGATGAATATGTAAGAGTCTGGCTTTGGACAAATTTATTCTAGGCAGAAATGTAATTTCAGTTGGGAATAGCAACTCTGGGTCCAGTTAAGGGATTAGCTGGGGTTTTAACATGCAGGTAAAGCCTGTTTACTGGGGACAACCCTACTCTTGGGTTTTAAGATCTGTAACTTCACCTTAATTGGTATTCTGATCTTTCTGAAAGTAGCCGATACAGTCTTTATACAACTGCTGCAGACAGGCAGTGTCTTATGTAGACCCTTGAGGTGTGGTGTCTACATCAGGTGACAAAGGCCTCTCAGTTCCTGAGATAGAAAAATTATTACCTGGCAATAGTGTGAGTAATAGCTGGAAGAGCGGAGTGGTTACATTCCCTTGCCCCAGGCACCTAGAATTAAACAACAGAACTCTCTGAATGTCTAATCCATCACCAATGGCAAAATGGAATATGAAAAAGAAGAGAAATTGCTTCTGGCATTTTCCAGTTACTGCCTGTGCCTTTGGGAGACCTCTAATAGTAAAAAATATTTTTTATATATTGAATTAATGATTTGAAAATAATCTAAATTGTGCCAGGCCATGATGGCTCACACCCCTATGCTTAGCTACTCAGGATGCTGAGATCTAGGATTATGGTTTGAAGCCAGTCTGTGAAGGGAAGCTCATGAGAGTCTTATCACTTATTAATCACCAAAAAACAAAAAACAAAAAACAAACCTGGAAGTGGTGCTGTGGCTCAAGTGGTAGAGTGCCAGCCATGAGCAAAAGAAACTCAGGCACAAAGACCAGGCCCTAAGTTTAAGCAAAAGAAGAAAGAAACTCTAAATTGTATTACAAACCAAGCCATATTAGGAAGAGCTTGCTTTCAGAAGCTTTGCTTCAGGGGCCAGGAGTTTGGTCTAGAGGTAAAGTGCTTGCCTAGCATGCATGAAGACTCAGGTTAGATTCCTCGGTATCACATATACATAGAAAAAGCCAGAAATGGTGCTATGGTTCAAGTGGTAGAGCTCTAGCCTTGAGAAAGCCCAAGGACAGTGTATAGGCCCTAAGGTCAAGGCCCAGGACTGTCAAAAAGAAAAAAAGAAAGCTTTGTCTCATATGGTATGAGATCCTAATAGCCTTCATCTCCCATCACTTTCTGCATGCTGTCTTGACACTCAACCTCTCTCCATGCTCCCTGTTCTAATACAGCTGTGCTCTCAGTCTTCTTTTCTCAGTTAACTGTATTGGAAACCTTACCCATTCTTTAAAGTCTAGTTCAAATATCACTTCCTTGGAAAAAGCCTAAACTTATCGATAATATAGAGATCAAGACATCTGGTTGTATGAATGAAACCTGTTTAGAATTCATGTATTTCCTTCTCTAGATCACAAGCTAAGACAGAGATTAGGTCTCCTTTTCTCTAGAATCTCCATAATATGAGTTTCTTTTTCTTGTACTATATACTTGGCCTGTGCTTCCTGGATGACATTTTTTTCCCTTTCTTTCCCATAATATTGTTTTTGTCTTTTTTTTTTAAATTGGCCAATCATAGGGCTTGAACTCAGGGCTAGATCACTGTCCCTGAGCTTTTTTTGCTCAAGACTAGCATTTTACCATTTGAGCCGGAGGTCTACTTCCAGCCTTTTGTTGGTTAATTTGTAATAGTATTTTCATGGAATTTTCTACCTGGACTGGCTTTGAACTGTGATTCTTAGATCTCAGCTTTCTGAGTTGCTAGCATCACAGGCACGATTCCACCAATACTTTTATTTTAAATTAATTTCTTTGGCAATAAGACTATATATATATATAATAAGTGGTGAACAACATAATATTTTGACATGCATGCTCATTGTGAAATAGTTGTCACAATCAAGCTAATTAACACAGCCATCACCTCAACTAGAATATTGATGGCCTTTCTAAGCAAATTTCAAGCACAAGATACATTATGAACTGTAGTTAACAGGGTTGTACATTAGCTCATCAAGTTTTACCCATCTCTGCTATAGTTTGAATCCTGAAAGACTGCCAAAGGATCCATGTATTAAAGGAATGGTCTCCGGTCTGAAATGAGGTTATTGGGAGTGTGTTCTGATGGGAACATTGAAGCTTTGCCCACCTCTGCTCTTTCCTCTTTTCTTCTTGACCTCCATGAGGTGAACAGGCAGCTTCTCCTGTCATATGCCTCTGCCACAATGTCCCGTGCCAACGGAAACTCAGGGTATCAGAGCCAAGTGGTTGTGGATTGAAACATCTGAAATGATGAGCTAAAAGAACCATTTTTCTTATAAGTTGATTGTTTCAGGTTTTTGTTAGAGTAACAGAAACCTGCCTAATACAATCTGATGACTGAAAGAACACTGGTTAACACCTTCTCTATTTTTTCCTTCTATACTCTGAAAAGCACCAATCTACTGTCTGTCTCTATAGATACCACGTATAAGTGAAATTATGCATTATTTGTCTTTTGGTGCCTGGCTTGTCTCACTTTGAATAATGTCCTTTAGGTTCTAAGATGACAATATGTAACACAGACCTATACCACTGATGCTTGATTACCTTTCCTCTCTCTCCTGCCCAGAATCCCCAGGTGGTTTATAAGTTGAGAGATATATAAATTCCTCTAGAAGAGTCAAGAGAAATATCCAGTGTCCAAACCATTTTAAGAGCGCCTGATCCATAGAATACTTTTAGCAAAAAGAATGTGACTTTGTCCCACTATAATTTGCACATTAAAATTAATGACATTTTTCTTTTTTTTTTTACCAGTCCTGGGCTTGAGCTCAGGGCCTGAGCACTGTCCTTGGACTTTCTCAAGGCTAGAGCTCTACCACTTGAGCCTCAGCACCACTTCCAGCTTTTTTTTTCTATGTATGTGGTACCGAGGAATCGAACCCGGGTCTTCATGCATGCTAGGCAAGCACTTTAACCACTAGGCCAAACTCCCGGCCCCAATGACATTTTTCATTCAGGTTAAATTGTGTTGAATAAAAAATATTTTCAATCTGTCAAATGCCTCTGGAAATGAAATAATATTATTGTTATCTGACCCCAGTTTATTCCCTTTGAAGCACAGCCCAGGTAGTGTGGTTGATGATTTAAATGGTCTAAAAGATTACTAGCTGGCTGACCTAGCAGAGACTGGACTTTTGCAGACAGGTGGCTTCTTGTAGATGAGAAAAAGCACCATGCATGATTAAAGGAAGGTACACAGGATACATTTCTGATGCTGACACTTTTTGCCCTACAAAAAGACCACTGAAACCCACCCTGCAACCTAAAGCAAAGTTCTATTTCTGTGTTTCCACTTCTCAACATGCAACAATAAGGGACTGTGGCAAACTGAAAATGATCAAATGCTGAACCAAATAAATTAGAAATGTGTCAAGTCTATACTTATGGCTTTCTAATTTTGAAATATGTAATAAAACTGTCAGGATTTGGTACAAATGCTGGCAAAATGTTTTAGTCCTGACAGTGCAGCACAAACGAAATGGCTGTTCTACAGAGAAAAATGGCACTTGGGGATACTTCAAGTAAATGAATGGTATGTGTGTGGCGCTTTCCACAGTGGGTAGTACAGTGAGCCGCTGTTCCCCAAGCTTAGGGACTGTTTACATGAAGGGATACTTAAGTCTTGGAACTTCTGAGATGTGCAAACCTAAGATTAAACAAGCACATAAATGATACAAATGCAGGGAAAGGGCTATTACCTCCCCCACAGAGACCTTTTCATGACTCCAAAATTGTGTGTGCATATTTGTGTGCGTGCATGCGTGTGTGTGTGTGTGTGTGCGTGTGTGTGTATTTTAATAGTTAAATTAGGTTCAGACTAATTTAAGGTTGTACTTGTTCCTAGTATTTGTTCAACATTTGCCTAGCTGTACTATATTTTCAGAACCTAAGAATCAGACTTCATTACTCTAGTAAGAAGAGAAAAATACATTGGGGATTTTCCATGCCCAAGCACTTTTTACTTTGTTTTCCTTTCCCTGCCTTTTCCTCTTCTCTTTCACCTTTTCTCCTCCCACCCTCCCTCCCTTTCTGATAGAATCTTGCTATGTAGCCCAGATCCACAGTCTTCCTGCCTTTGCTGTCCAAATGCTAGGAGTAAAGATATATGTCACCCTACTTTTCTGGAAAGACCATCTTTGGGATGGTCTTTCCTTTACTCCTTCATCTTGATTACTCTGCATTTTCCAAGATCAGAGCAAATGGGGCTGACATGAGAGCTGAAAATGTGAATGCATTTGCTTGACTTAGTTTGAACTAGGATCTTTTGGAGGAAGGTGAAATTTATTTTAGGTGAACTCTGATAATGATGACACAATGATTATTGCATGTGTTTCTTTTCTTTTTAGAACATTCTATGTTTTGGACTCAAGTTCTCATACTTGCTAGGTTAGTATTCTACTACTTGAGCTATTCTTCTGGTCCTATTTTTTAGGTTTTTTTTTTTTAAATTGGATTGTAATGATTAATAAGTTTTTTGTTGGTCAAGGTAGCCTTGAACCCCAGTCTTTTGATTCTCAGCCTCCTGGGTTTCTATGATTAAAGGTGTAAGCCACTGCCACTCAGATTTTATGTGCTTCTTTCTTCTTCTAATCCTCTGGTAATACAATCCTGCTTGTAAAGATGTTCTTGTGTTCTTATCTTTGTCTTTGCCAGAAAATGAAGAAGCGTTTCAGTCACTTCTTTTTGTGAGTCTTGGGGCTTGAACTCTGGGCCTGGGTGCTGTCCCTGAGCTCTTCAGCTCAAGGCTACTACCTTATCCCTTGAGCCTCAGCCCCACTTCCCATTTTCTAGTGATTAATTGGAAAGAAGAGTCTCTCCGTTTTTTGTGCCCAGGCTAACTTTGATCCGGGATCCTCAGATCTCAGCCTCTTGATTAGGATTACAGGCATGAGCCACCATGCCCTGCTGGGTTTCAGCCAATTTGATCTTTAAATAATGTTGTGCATGTTATGAGCTGTTAAGCACATGATAACTTGATACATGCGTGTCTTAGGGAAGTTGTAAAAGTTACAAATGTGGGTTCTGCTGTCAGATTGCATAAATTCAAGGTCAGATCCTGTTGGTGCTAATAACTGAGACTACAAGGGGTCATATTTGTAAACATCTTAACACAGTGTCTACCACACAGCTGGCATTCAATAAAGGTTAGCTACAATTTGTATGTGGGTTGCCATTACTACACAGTCTTCTAATTTTGAGAATTCTGTTGGGGCTTTCATTCTATTCAGCCCCTCATTAAACCCATAACTGGGTCATCCTCAGTTAACTCTTCCACAGAGGTACTTCAGGCTTCACCTCCCAGAGCACTGACATTGATTCATCGGTTTTTAATTTATCAAGGGATTTCCACTAGCTACTAATTTAGCAGAGCCCGGCTTCTCTGTGCATGCCCTTGAGCAGAGATGTAGGAGAGATTAAAGAGAAAGAGAGAGAGAGAGAGAGAGAGAGAGAGAGAGAGAGAGAGAGAGAGAGAGAGAGAGAGAGAGAGAGGCGCTAATTGCTTAGCTTCCAGCTGTTCATTTTCTTATTTTTCCAAGTGGCTTTTAGTAGCAACCAGGAGACAGAAAAAAAAGGTGGTTCTAAATTGAGGCTTGATTTAGTGTGTTCTGGCCACACAAACTTTCACTTTCCGCTCCCTTTAAGCCCACAGGAATGTGGAATACAACCTGTGATGTATTTAGTCTATGTGAGCAGTGGGGAGGTCAAAGCCAATCTGACATTAGGGCGAATCTGATCTTGTTTAAGCGTTGCGTTTTGCAGGCTGGCCATGACTGCATGTGTTTGACTGGTCCCTTAGCTCTGTGAAGTTCGAGCACGAGATTAATACCTCGGAACAAGGTCAGGACAGGCTTTGTTGATTTCCTTCTCATTCCTTTATGTCTGACTTTGAGCAGACTGGAGCAGAGGCTGCAGTTTCTATGGAGCTCTTGTAGAACATGCAGAAAGACAACTGTGGTGAGCCTTTGGTGGCTGAGGGCCTTGGTTGGGAGCAGGAAAGGAACCCTGATAGAGGTAGAACATGGCCTGGGGGTAGAACATGTGGCCATGCTAACTGAAGAGAGAGTAGCAAAGGACAACTTCATTCTATTTGGGAAAATAGCTTTGTTTCCTGGTGATTGTCTAACCTCAGTGTCCCAAGTGCTGAAAGTATATGCCACAATGCTGATTTATACTGAAGGATACTGATTATAGACAATAAATGATGAGCAAATATTCCTTTTTTGGTGCCCTATCTTTATTCTAAAAAATAATATGCGTAAGTTGAAAGAGATTTAACTGTTGATCTCATAATTCTTACACCAGAGAGTGGTTCTATTTTGGTTCCTTTACTATTTTTGAATGTCTACTTCCTTATATCAGAAATGAAGGACTTGGAACAGATGAGCTACAAAGGTCCTGGCAGATTAAAAAGTGCATGGTTATTCTACAAGCTTAATTTATGAAGAAGTATATCACCATTTTCAGTTAGTTCAGATAATGTGTTCGTTTTTCACATATATTGCTGATATAGCAGCCTTTTTCAGTTCCAATGAGATGGAGGACAATGCTTCCATTGATAAGCTGGCTTCAAGAGAGAATATTAGCTACCAGTTATCAATCCTATTTAATCTTCTTGATAAGAATCATATTATAGAAACATTTCTTCTGTGGTAAAGCTAATAGCCATCTCAACTGTACTGGATAATACTGCATATGTAATCTGTAATAGCTCTGAAAAATGGATTTCATATTTGTTGCCAGTTCAATTTGGATGTGTCAAGAAAAAGAAGAAAATTCATTTTTCTGTTCATCTGTCCTGAACAACTAAATAGCTAAAATGACATGTTTTCTCCAAGTCATTAGAAAACCTTAACTATTTTCCATGTGGCTTGTGAGTGTGTTTGGGTTGCGAACATGATTGCTGTTAAGATAATAAATTTCTGCAATGGGCAGAGGGCAGAGGGGATGAATTTGGTCCACATGCACTGTGTACATGCATAGAACTATTACAAAAATCTCCCCCAAATTGCAAATGCATACTAATTTAAAAATAAAAAATATTCAAATAAACTAATTTTCTTCTTTAAGATTTAGGAAAATATCCTTCTTATAGAAATGGTTTTGGAGAATGGACTTAAAAAAGGCTAGAGCCTAACAGTATAGGAAAAGCAGCATTAGGATGTGGAGAATTCTATGAGTAACACCACCATGAAAGCTCCGCATTGCTTAGTGAATGACTTGGTTGGTGGATGTAGCTTTCTTAATTTCATTGATCTAGACACAATCTGGCCTGGTGTTCTGTGCTCATTAGAGGAGTTTAGAAAATTCTTTCACAGGGACAAGAATTGGAAATATTGAGAAAGTGATGTCAATGATTGTTTGGCTAGATCTTCAATTTTACAAAATGAAGTTCCTACACCAAAACTACAGGGTATACATCAGAATATGTAAACATCAGAATATATAATGTTTAAGAAATATCATGTGAACTTCTAAGTGCACAATTTGAACAATTCCACAGGATGATAATCATTAGCAACATAATCATATTCTGTCCACAAGGGATCCTTTAGAAATGCTTTCCAGAACCAGAAGCCAGCCCTTCAATATGTTCCCAGTTCCTTTCTACTTGCTGACCCCTTGGCACTGGAGATACCACATGCACACATACACTCGAGTTACAAATCACGTGTGCAACATACGTGAACACACACTACACACACATACACATGCACATACATACACATATTCAAGTCACATGTAGCTGCAAGCACACACAGTGACATCGGCAGATACACATGCATGTATACATACATGTTCCACCCACAGAGGCATATAACCAAGACATGTGAGCACACACATACATCCACTACATACAGACACAGCTTTCAACTGACTGTCATGGGAAGAGACACCCCAAGAGTGGCAGAAATGTCACATGAATGGGACAGCTTGGGCTTCTCACAAGAAGCTGCAGGCACACAGCATGAGCCAGAGGAGCATTGTAAGCAGGCAACTCCTCTTGGATCATTCCTGAGAGGGTGGAGTGGACAGTGGAAAGTGAAGGAGAGAAGTGAGATGAACTAAGAGGGAGAAAGAAAGGAATGAGAAGAGAAAAAAAAAGGACATCTGGAAGCTGAATCTGAGAGATATACCCTGCTTTTCTGACTGTCCAGGCAGAATTTGAAATAGTGTTCCCAGCATGAGTGATAAGTGGTCACCCATATATTCTCTGCATACCTGTCAATAGGACACTAATCTGGGGAATGGTGCATGGTCACATGGTACAGCCAGGAAGGGAAGGTACTGATGACTTGTACGACATTGGCCAAGCAGTGGACCTGGTTTTGGAGAATGGACTTAAAAAAGGCTAGTTAGGCCGGGAGTTTGGCCTAGTGGTTAAAGTGCTTGCCTAGCATGCACGAAGATCCGGGTTCGATTCTTTGGTACCACATATATAGAAAAAAGCTGGAAGTGGTGCTGAGGCTCAAGTGGTAGAGCTCTAGCCTTGAGAAAGTCCAAGGACAGTGCTCAGGCCCTGAGCTCAAGCCCAGGACTGGCAAAAAAAGGCTAGATAACTGTACTTCTCATATGTTTGTATAAATCAACTGATAGACATCTTGCAGTTTAGGTGAGAAGAGGCACAATGTATATCTCCAGAATCATGATTTTAAAATTGAATAAGAATTTCCTCTGGTCTCTCTGTCCCCATCCTTGTCTTCTCTTGTTCTTAAAATCCCCACCACCACCTATCCATACTCTGTATTATCTTTCCCCTGAATGCAGAATAGCTTTTGTGATTTGCTTCTAGCCAATGGAATGGGGCAGAAATGATGGGATGTGGGCTTCTAAGATTTAAGTCATCACAAGACTCAAGATTCTTCTGGGTGCATACTTGCCCCTTCTTCTCAGAGAAAGAACTGGCATCCTATCATGAGCTGTAGTATGAAGGGGCAGCTCTCTCACCCGGACCCAGTGTCTCAGGTCAAAGTCACCAAGGCCTGAGGCTGCCATCAGTCAAGTAAGTGAACTTGGAAATAGTGTTCCTTCCAGTCCAGCTTGTGATGCCACAGCTCTTGCCCATACCTTGAATATAGGTTTGTGAGAGACCCTGAGCCAAGACATAGCACTTAGCCCCCGCCCAGATTCATGACCCATGAAAATGGAGATGGTCCTTTAAAACTTCTTCATTTGGAGCTAGTTATTATTCAGTAGTACATAGGCAAGACAAGGTCCATTTTTGTCTCCTTGTGGAGTTTATGGATTAATTGCCCTACATTCCACTGGCAACATCTTGTTGCAGCAGAATGCTAAAACTAGCTGTCTCTAAACAGCATTAATTGAGCCTCTCTGTTTGCTAGTATGGCAGGAGGGCAAAGATTCAAGAGGTTACAAGGAAAAGATAAGAGGGAGAAGAGAGAGAACTTATTTAAAAGGAAGCAAATTTAACAGGACTGATCTGCTTCATTCTTTGTCTAAGGTCTTACTCTAATGACCTAAAAATTTCAAGTCCTCAACTTTTATTTGACCCATCAAATGAACTATTTCCTTTTCTGATGGAGCTACTCCTGAGCCAAGGGTACCACATCTGGTTTTTCCATGTGGGCTGGGAGCTAGTTCCCTTTGCTCAAGGCAGAGGCTGAGACCAAGGATGTGCTATTCCCACATTTCCAGGACTTTGAGTAAACAGGGGCTCCATTTCTGTGGCTCACTAGTAAAGCTTCTGTTTGACTCAATAAACATTTTACTATTATTGATTTTACCTCTAAATGAGGCCATCATTTCTCTTTTTACTCAGAACTCTTTTTACTGGAACTTGCCAGGCAATTGCCATCTGGGCCATACTCCCTATCCGTGGATTTAATTTTGCACTAATTTTGCCCAGACAAATTTCTAATTTGTGATCCCTTTAAATCTGCCTCTCTAATAGCTGGGATTATTATGCATAGGCCACCATGCTAAGATATTACCTTTTGAGAAAGGGGTCTTTTCTGGTTTTTTGACACAATTTGCTCTTTAGTGGCCAAGAAACATGGTGGTTAAGAGCTTGTCTCTGGATTCCTTACTTCATGGTTTAGCCTCTGGCTGTGTGACTTTGGATAGATTGCTTCTCTTTTGGTACTTCAATTTACACATGCAGAAATTGGACAATAATAACAGAGAATCGATAATTGTGTATTCCCATTTGGAAGGGATAGAGATAGCTACTTTAAGACAGCCTCATAGTCCTGAAAGTACTTGATCACAAGGAAGCTAATACATGCAAAGAGCTCAGAGCCATGACTGGCCTGAGTCCCTGTAAATCTTCGCTTCTATGACCACAATATTACTCAGGACAAATATAACACAACCATAACTGCTTCCTTGGAAGGAGTTTATGCTTTTTTTAATTTTTGAAATTTTCCATGAATTGAGAAATGGCCTGTACTGGATCTTTACCTAGAGTGATCCATAAACTGAAATTTCTCAGAAGAAGTAAGGCTTCCTTTCTCTGCAAAGCTTTTAGAAGTCATTCAGATACAAAGAGTCGGGGGAAGTCTTATATTACTTGAGGAAAAGAGAAAGTACGTACTTGGTAGGTGAGATGAGGACACTGTAGTGTTGTTTATTAAACTTCCCCAAAGATCTACAATTTGTAAAAATAAATGAAGCATGGTAGAAGTCCTTCTGTTGGTTAAAGGAGAATGCAGCTGAACTTTCAGTATTTCATGGGGGGAAATGAATACATATCCAATGATGCATAGATATTTGCAATGACCTCAAAATGTTATTAATAGTAATTTGCAGTGGACTAAGGAACAAGCATGTGTATCATAGTTTGTTTATAAGAAAATTGGATTACAGCTCTCAGAAGGAAATGTACATGTACTGGGTTTTCATAGAAGTTTGGATACATCTGCTTCCAGACTTCTTTCCTTCTTGTTTTCTCGCTGGTTCTCTCCTGACTCCCTGGACTTTCTATTTGCTACCTTCTCTTTCCTTTCATTAACCTACTTCTCCTCACACATAGAGTTAGGTTGATTCTGATGGTTCTTGGTTGGGATCTCAAGTCTTAATAAGCTTTGAGAATGTGGAGTCTGAATGTGCTCAGGAAAAAAAAAACCATAAAAAAAATCTATGATTATATGTGTTACATTAGAAAACCAAAAATCCATAGCAGATTTTAGAATCTTGAAACTTGGAGTGTGGCCTACAACCACACTGGCATAGCCCAGGACTTTGGTGGAAAATCTTACTCAAAACCAAACAACTAAATCTGAATCTTTTATTTTCAACATAACCCTCGTGGATCTGTATTCACATTCAAGTTTTAACAGCACCTCCCTAGAAACATAGTTTTTGAAAATGCAAGCTACTATATAGCAGTATGCCACAGTAATAAAACCTAAACTTGAGGCTAGGGTACATAGGCTTCAAATCCTGTATCCACCACGTATGAGTCACATCTCGTTAACCTCTTAGAGACACAGTTTTCTCATCTGAATGTGGGAATGATAGCAATACAATCCCACTGAATGGCTAATTGAATGAATAATTATAGAATGTTTATAACAGGGGCTAGCCCTTAGCAATTAAATGTCTATAAAAGTGTCGACTAAGGGGCTGAGTGTTTGGCCTAGTGGTAGAGTGCTTGCTTAGCTTGCACGAAGATGCAGATTTGATTCCTCAGTACCACATACACAGGAGGAAAAGCCAGAATTGGTGCTCTGGCTCAAGTAGTAGAGTGCTTGCCTAGAGAAAGCTCAAGGCCCAGGCCTTGATTTCAGCCCCAGGACTGGAAAAAAATATTCTTTTAAGCAAAATGTAACTCCATCATAAAGTTCTAGTATCTTCCCTCCCTTCCTTCCCTCCTTCCTTTCCTTCCTTCCTTCCTTCCTTCCTTCCTTCCTTCCTTCCTTCCTTCCTTCCTTCCTTCCTTCCTTCCTTCCCTCCTTCTTCCTTCTGAAATACTGGGATTTGAACTTAGGGCCTCATGTTTGCGAGACATTCTCACCCACAACTTCATTACTCCCACTTTGGCAAAGGCTTTCTATCTTGCACATCATTCTATGCTGTGTTTATTTATGCCAAAAGTAATTATTTGTATATATCTGCCTTCCCCTTTAGACTACAACCCTTAGGAACCAGGACTATGTGTTTGTCTTCATGTTATTCCATCACTCTATGGAACAAATAGGTGATCAACAAAAATTTGTTAAAATATTCTTTTTTTCTTTTTTTTACATCTTGTAATATTTTTATTTATTTAGTAAGGCATCATGGATATTTCATTTAACATTGGTCAATACGTTTTAACAGCTTTTGAGATTGTATTTTCTTTTTTTTGTAAATAAATGAATATTCTTAAATAATTATTTTCTGATCCTTTCCAACTCAGAGTTCTTTATTTTCCTCATACATTATTCTTTTTATGTTGTTAAGGACCAGCCTGTGCTACCTAAAATAAATTACTTTGGTATATTATTTTGAGCAGAAGTCCATGAAAAACAACAGATGCAGACCGAAACTGTCTGGATTCTCATTATGTGTTTAAAGATGGCTCCTCCAAAAAGAACTCAATTGTCTTTGGTCCCCTTCAGAATTTTTTTTACTAATCAATGGTCAACTTGAAACATAGGAGAGGACACTAAGAAGTTAACACCTCAACTCAACAAATTCTATTATGCCTTACATCTATTCTTCTAAGGATCCATTCATTTAAAAATTACAATAAAGTCATATATTTTCCTTAAAGTAGTCTACACCTCCCATCCCATTGTTAATCTCTATATATACATAAGGTTTCAAATCTCTTTAGTTTTTGAATACTCGCTTTTCTTCCTGTGATGGCCATGTATGCAATGTTAAAAAATAAGGAGCTATCCTTTTTCTCCTGCTAATCTCCATGAAACTAGTTTATTTATAGACGTGTCTATAAAACTTAAGTGGGTAGAGAGTAAGTCCTTCCTGCCATAGAACTGATCATCAACCAATATTTATAGAGTATGGCACTGTGCATATTCCTTGGCTTATTAAATACATCTTTATATTGCTTATCATGTTTGACAGTCACTCCTAGTAGTCTTAAAAATGCAAAATACAGTAGATTTATGCAAGGAATTATTCTAGGGAGGAGTTTCTGCTGTAGAAAGTCTTCTACATCCTGCACTAACAGAAGAATGTGATAAAAATGTTCTGGTCTTAAATTATAGTGAAGGTTAAATAACTGTAAGTACACAAAACAACATAATTTTACACTTTAAATAGACATATTTATATTATGGTAAGTTATATTTCAATACTACATAAAATAGTCTTTGTGATGGTATAAATAATGGCTAACCCTTTTTTTAATGCTATACTACTCAGTCTAATCAAGTCCTCTCTTTTATTTATTTATTTTTTAGGTTCAACTTGAACTCAGTACAGGAAACTTTTGTTCATTGGCTAGTGATCTACCAACCGAGACCCTCAAACCCCTAATCAAGTTCTCTAATATATTTCGCTATCTAATCAAGTTCCCCTACCTTCCCTGCAAGGCTTTCACCCTTTTTCAGTCCTCCTTGGAAACATCCTTCCAAACATACGCACAGGTGTGCTAAACCAGACTCTTAACAACTCAGTCCAATCCAGCTGACAATCACAATGGATCTTGGTTAGCAAAATACATGCAACACTATGTGTTAGTGATAATGAATAGTGAGGCAGACTTGACTTAGAGTCATCCTTAGGAACCATCTCTGTATAGGTAAGGACCATTGTAATGGGACCATACAATGGGAGAGGAGAGTAAAAGCTCCAACCCAGAGAACTGCATGGACCTCAAGTCATTTACAGCAAAGTTTATTGTCTGCAAGCTGCAAAGTTTATTGTTTGTGCCTTTTGGGCTGGGCACAACACTTGTCTTTGTGCAAAGGGGGTATCTTTATAGCATTTAGCCAGGGTGGGGCTTACGTATTGCAACAGTTGCCATAAGGTCCGTGTAAAAGACATTCTGCTGCTGCAGCTCAAGGCTATCAGCACAGGGATAGGAGTTAATAACTGAGATTAGTACTGGTCTGGTCTGGTGACTTAATTGGATCGAAGTGCTGAGGACCTACGATGGAGGTTTTTAAGTCATAATGGAGGAAGACATACTAACAGAGATAAAGCTCAACTCTGAATACAATATGGGCAAGAGAGAATCTATAGCCAAGGAGCAGGGAAGGGTCATAATAGAATGGGAAAATTACTATAAAAATGTAAAGATGATTTTAGCTAAATTGTTTTCACAGTATTCTTTTTTCATATATTTTTATTGTAATTAATAGAAGGGTTACATGATATTTGCCAGATAGATGGTGCATTAATTCCCATACATTGATACCCTTTCACATGTCTTGGTCCCCATTTCCCTCCCCCCAACCCCACCCCTCATCTTGTTTTCCTCCGTTCCCTATCCAATTTCAAATAACCAAATACAAATATATCCGATATATCAGGTAACAAAGTGAGATACTGTAACAATATGAGATAACTAAGGGACAGCAAAAGAGATGAGAGATAACATAGTACCTTAAGAACAACAATCATTCATTATATGGCTTTTGTTTCTATATCCTAGCGATCCTTTCATTTAGCGTCCTACTATATGGCCTTTTGCTCTATTGCAAATCTCTGCTAGGAGAGCCCAAGATTTCTACTGATTATGACAAATGAGGGAAACCATTGAGCCTAAGTTCCTTGAGTCTGGCTTACTTCACTTAATATGATTTTTTCTAAGTCTTTTCATTTCCTAACATATGGGGCGATGTCATTCTTTCTGACAGCAGCATAGAATTCCATTGTGTACAAATACCACATCTTGTTGATCCACTCATCAACTGAGGGACATCTAGGTTGGTCCTTATCTTTGCTATGGTAAATAGTGCTGCAATGAACATTGTTGTGCTGCTAGTGGATTAAGTATGTCCTTGTTTCTGGATGATTGGATTTTAGCTAAATTGTTCTCACAGTATTCTTACTGAACACAGGCCAGGGTGAGAGTTGGTAGATGAGGAAACCGATCAGGTACTGTATTGAGGTCAGAGGAATCTTTCAAATTCCATTTATTAGACTTCTTGCTAAATCTGGACTTTTTTTCAACAATGAATTGCACAAATGAGCTTCTTAGGAAGGCTCAGAAGCTGAGCATAGTTTTGGTCGAGCAAAGAATATTTGTCAATATATATGAGACATCTAAAAGGAATATAACTGTAACCCTTGTAATAATTTCAATAAAAAAGAACTTTAAATATAAAAGTCATAGGCTGAATAATAATAATAGATGATGATAAAAAGTCACATGGACATTTGAATACAACTTTAAAATGCATATGTATGTTAATTGCTATTGTAAAAGTGATATACAGAGGGTTACAGTTACACAGGTTGGGAAATGAGTACATTTCTTTTTGAATAACGGCACCAGTTCCTTTGCTCTCTCCCAGTTTTTCCCTCCCATTTTTACCTACAACTTGTGTAGTTTATTTTCAACTAGTGGATGCAGCTTTTGTAAAGAGGTAGAGCACCACAGACATGCGTTGAAAACAAACTGTGAGGAACACATAACAGCGCTAACAGCTATTGTTCATCTTTCTGTACTTGGCAGACTTAGGGGAGCTAAAGGGACTCTTTCTGTTCAACCCATCTCTTGAATGGTTTGCGGAGGGACACTAGCAATTTTTTCCATATATTTTTTATAGTAATTAATAGAAGGGTTTCATTATATTCAACAGATAGAAGGTGCATTATTTCACATACATTGATACCCTTTCTCATATCGTGCTCCCCATTTCCAGCCCCCCCCCCCGCCGCTGCTCATCTTGATTTCTCCCCTTCCCTATCCAATTTCAAATAACCAATTAAGCATATCTAAAATATATCAGACACTCTGGAAGATGGCGCTGAGACAATAGGGACGCTGCCTAGCTTTCTCTGACAAAAAGAGAGAACCAGGGAGTCCCACGAGCCAACTACCTAAAGAAATCCACAACAACAAACTCAAAAAGCAATGGAGAAGGACTCAAACCGGAAAAGAAATCCAGATAAAGCTCACATCCAACTTTCTCAAAGAATTCGGAACGCGAGGACCCCTCCCCCACCTCTCGCCGCCGGATCCAAGCCGCGAAAGCCACGAAAAGCCGCAACTGGCGTTGGATCAAGCCACGAAAAGTGGCTTGAGCGGGTGCCGGCTCCACGCAGGGAAAGCGGCGGCGGGCGCCGGCTCTAATCCACGAAAAGCGGCGGCAGTGGAGGGCACCAGGCCGGGAGCCCAACGGCTGCAGAAACCAGCACAGAACCGGGCCAGCGAACGACGGAAGCAGCAGAACCCAGACGTGGAACCAGAACAGCAAGCAGCAGAACCCAGACGCAGAACACAGGCAGCGGCGGAGACCCGAGGGGAGTGAAAGACTCCCCACCACCTTGGAGCACCCACAGACGGACGCAGAGGCGTGAGTAATACAGCGCGTCCCCAAACACATCAGGAAAGTGGAGCGGGTGCCAAGCAATAGAACTTAACTCAGACCCCAACACCCCGCCCGAGAAAGACTGGCGGGATGAGGGGGGCAAGGAATTTAGAATCCTGTCCCTTCCCTCAACAGCCCCCTCCCTCAGGCCATTGACTGGAGATTGACAGGCAGGCTACCCATAAGTCCCAGCACCCCACCAAGGGAGGTGGGGCTGTCCCAACTCCCACCCATCCAACGGGCTCAATCCCCAGCCCTCTGACTGGAGACTGACAAGCGGGCGGACCCTAAGACTCAGCACCCCACCAGGGGAGGCGGAGCTGTCCCAGCTCCCACCCGCCCACCAGGCTCCTCTCCCAGGCCACTGGATCTGGAGAGTGAAGGGCGTTGGGACCCTGCCTTACAACAGTGGGTAGGGGGTGCGGGAAAATAGGAGCCAGCATCTGCCCCCCCTCAATTCCTGAGCGGGGCATCCTCCAGCTGGGAATCCTGAGCAAGACACCACCGAGGGGACCCGACAGTCACAGACTCTGACAAAGCAGTGGAAACACAGCAGGGATCTAAAGGACTGACCAGCAGCCAAGCTCCCCTTCTGAGAACCAAAAGGCGCTGCTCTGCCCTTGGAGCCCACGTCCCCAGCTGGGCCCCGCCCCTGGGAACAGAGGGGTCTCCTGCTGGTCCTGCTGAGAGCCCCTGAAACTCTCAATCCCCAGACCCTTGGCTTGGGGCCACCCCTGGAAGCAGCACAGGAAAACGTCCACCAACCGCGCTCAGACGGAAGCTCGCAGATCCATCCCATGGTCCACTGTGAGGCCACTGGTTGGGCTAAGAGCTAGTCGTGCAGCAACACATAAGTTTTATTCTAATACTTTCCAAACTTTGTACTCAAATACGCTACCTACTTACCCCCTGACCTCTCTCATTCTATTTTTCTATCCCTGGACCTCTGCTCGTCTTTCAACCCTTATACTGCATGGATCTACACTTGATGGCTGTTGAGCAACACTGTATATCGAGGTGTTTAATTATTCTCTAGGCTCAGAGGGACTTAAAGACAATTGAGATTGGATTGAGAGGCTTATTGTTTTGGGTATAAATCGCTTATCAGTGGATTATTAGACTGGTCGGTAACTGCACAAAAAGAAAGAGTGATAACACCAATCAAAACTTGTGAACATCTAGAGTCTGCCAGCTACAGAGGTCTAGGTTGGTTATATCTGAAAAACTATAATCATGTTTAGTATTAATCTTGCTCCCATTTTCAAATGGGCAGAACAAGAAACTCAAGAAAAATGTCAAATCAAGAAACAACATCCCCCACCCCCCTCACCCAATGTAAACTGCCAATGGAACAGTCACTGGCAAACCTAGAGGAGAGTCTTCCAAGTGCTGTACAAATGCAATTGATAAACATCATTAATGAAAAATGTGGAAATATAAAGAAAGAGATAAGGAAGGAAGCCATAGCTGAACAAGAGGAAACCATAAACATGGTGATAAGTGAAAAAGAAGAAGCCATAAAGGAGGCCATAATAAAGGTTTTTCAAAGAAAGATGGATGAATTCATAGAATCCACAAATAAAAAGGTGACCGAACTCCAGCAAATGTTCAAAGAAAATAAAGCTACTGAGCTAACCACTCAAATGGAAATCAAGGAGCTAAAGAAATCCATACATGATCTAAAAGAATTGATGCAAGGCATCAAAAATGAGCAATTAGAAGCAAGGGAGATGAAAAATAAAGTAGATAGCTTTGATAGCAGGTTAGACAATGCAGAGGAGAGAATTTCCGGGGCGGAAGATAATTTAGTTATTATAGAGAAAGAACAGAAAATGAGTCAATCCAAATTTAGGAAAAATGAGAGAGCGCTTCAGGAGGTCCAAGATAAATTAGGAAGCCTAATTTAAGGCTAATTGGTATTGAGAAGGGCCTGGAGAAGGAGGTCAATGGTATTGGAAATATACTTCAGGGAATCATCTCAGAGAATTTCCCAAATATCCAGAAGGGCAGGCCCATCCAGATACAAGAAGCTTTTAGAACCCCAAACAGACCTGACCAGAAAAGAACATCCCACTGCCACATCGTAATCCGAACTGGATCAATAGAAACCAAAAAAAGGATCCTAAAGGCAGCCAGGGAAAAGGGTTCAGTAACCTATAAAAGAAAACCAATCAGAATAACCCCAGATTTCTCAGCAGAACCATGCAAGCAAGAACTGACTGGAAGCATATATGTCATGCCCTTAAGTCAAATAACTACCAACGAAGAATACTGTACCCAGCTAAGCTCTCATTCATAACTGAGGGAACAATAAAAACATTCCATTCCAGGGAAAAGCTGCAACAATATGTCGAAACAAAACCAGCACTACAGAGGATTCTCAAAGATGTTCTATACATAGAAAACCAAAATAAATGCAATATAGGGAAAGAAATGGCACCTAAACAGCATACCATCCAAGGACCACAAGAACTGTCAAGACACTGGCCCAAATAAAAGCTTTTAAAATGGTAGGACCTAATAAATATCTCTCAATCCTAACTCTCAATATCAATGGACTTAACTCTCCAATTAAACGGCATAGGCTGTGTAGTTGGATCAAAAAGCAAGATCCATTGTTCTGCTGTCTTCAAGAGACACATCTTACCCAAAAAAACAATCATCTTTTGAAAGTGAGAGGTTGGAATAAACTCTATCAAGCTAATGGCCCCCATAAACAGGCTGGAGTTGCCATCCTCATATCAGATAAAATAGAACTTCAAACTAAAATTAGTGAGAAAAGACAAACAAGGTTACTACATACTACTAAAGGGATCTTTCCTCCAGGAAGACATAACGATCCTAAATATTTACACACCCAATCCCGGAGCTCCAAACTTCATCAAGGAAACTTTACTTACACTGAAACCATACATAGATCGAAATACAGTGATTGTCGGTGACTTTAATACACCACTCTCACCTATGGACAGATCAACAAGGCAAAAACTCAACAGAGAAACCTTAGAACTGAACAACTACATAGACCAACTAGATCTAACAGACATCTGCAGAATATTCCACCCAGCAACAACACAATATACGTTTTTCTCAGCAGCACATGGAACATTTTCCAAAATAGATCACATCTTAGGCAATAAAACAAACCTGGACAGATTCAGAAACACAGAAATTATTCCATGCACACTCTCAGACCACAAAGGCATCAAACTGGAACTGAACACACATCTCCACCAACGAAAACCCTGTAACTCATGGAGACTGAACAACACATTGTTGAATCACCAATGGGTCATCGAAGAGATCAGAACAGAAATCCAACAGTTTATGAAATTTAACAGTAAGGAGCACACAAAATACCAACTCCTTTGGGACACAGCAAAGGCAGTACTCAGAGGAAAATATAGCACTGAATGCCTACAAAAACAAGTTGGAAAAATTGCAAACCAACAAGTTAGTGCCTCACCTTAAGCTCCTGGAAAAAGAGCAACAAATCAGGGCTGGGAGTTTGGCCTAGTGGTTAAAGTGCTTGCCTAGCATGCATGAAGACCCGGGTTCGATTCCTCGGTACCATATATAGAAAAAAGCCGGAAGTGGTGCTGAGGCTCAAGTGGTAGAGCTCTAGCCTTGAGAAAGTCCAAGGACACTGCTGAGGCCCTGAGCTCAAGCCCAGGACTGGCAAAAAAAAAAGAGCATCAAACCAACCCTAATCCCAGTAGAAGAAAGCAAATAATTAAAATCAAAGCAGAATTAAATGATTTGGAATCCAAAAAACTACAGAAAGAATCAACAAAACAAGGAGTTGTTTCTTTGAAAGAATTAACAAAATTGACAAGCCCTTAGCAAATCTTACCGAAAAAAGAAGAGAGCCTATTAAAATAAACAAAATCGCAGATGAAAATGGTAATATCACGACAGAAATTACCAAGATCCAGAATATCATGAAGGAATACTTCTCAAACCTTTATGCCAACAAATTTGAGAATCTAGATGAAATGGATGAATTCCTGGCCAATATTAACATACCCACACTGAACCAAGAAGAACTAAGCCAACTCAGCAGGCCTATTTCAAGCTCTGAAATAGAAATGGCCATTAGAGAACTTCCACCTAAGAAAAGCCCAGGGCCAGATGGATTCACAGCTGAATTCTATAAGGTCTTCAAAGCAGAGCTCACACCAATACTCCTCAAGCTCTTCAACAAAATTGAAAATGAAGGTTCCTTACCAAACTTATTCTATGAAGCCAGTATAACCCTCATCCCCAAACCAGACAGAGATTCAGAAAAGAAAGAGAACTATAGACCTATATCTTTGATGAACATCGATGCAAAACTTCTCAACAAAATACTGGCCAACCATCTACAACAACTCATCAAAAAAATTATACACTATGATCAAACAGGATTCATCACAGGGAGGCAAAGCTGGTGGAACATACGCAAATTAATTAATATAATTCAACATATCAACAGGAGCAAGGACAAAAATCACATGATTGTCTCAATAGACGCGGAAAAGGCATTTGACAAGATCCAACACCCCTTTATGTTAAAAGCTCTGGAGAAACTAGGAATCCATGGAACATTCCTCAATGTAATAAAGGCTGTGTATGAGAAACCTACTGGTAGTATTACACTTAATGGTGAAAATCTAAAGCCATTCCCTCTAAAATCAGGAAAGAGACAAGGATACCCACTCTCTCCACTCCTCTTTAACATAGTACTAGAATTCCTAGCCAGTGCAATAAGGCAAGAAGCAAGCATAAAGGGCATCCAAGTAGGGAAAGAGGAAATAAAACTATCCCTCTTTGCAGATGACATGATTCTGTATTTAAAGAATCCTATAGACTCTACTCCCAAGCTCCTTGAGCTGATTCAAAGCTTTGGAAGAGTAGCAGGCTATAAAATTAACCCTCAAAAATCAACTGCCTTCCTTTACGCCAAAAGTGAGAGGAACGAGGCAATAATCAGGAAAGAAATTCCTTTCACAATAGCCTCAAAGAAAATAAAGTACCTAGGAATTAGCTTAACTAAGAATGTAAAGGACCTTTTTGACGAAAACTTTAAAACCCTAAAAAAGGAAATTAAAGCAAAACTAAGGAAATGGAAAAACCTCCCATGCTCCTGGATTGGAAGAATCAACATTGTGAAAATGACAATCTTGCCAAGAGCTATCTACAAATTCAATGCAATACTCATCAACATCCCAATGTCATTCTTTAAAGAAATAGAAGAGGCAATCCAAAATTTCATATGGAATAATAAAAGACCCAGTATAGCAAAAACACTTCTTAGCAGAAAGAACAGCGCTGGAGGAATTTCAATTCCAAACTTTACACTCTATTACAGAGCTAAAATTCTCAGACAGCTTGGTACTGGCACAGGAACAGGCCTGAATACCAATGGAATAGAACTGAGGACCCAGATATTAAACCACAGACCTATGGCCACCTAATCTTTGACCAGGGAGCCAAAAAAATAGAATGGAAGAAAGATAGCCTCTTCAACAAGTTGTGCTGGCAGAACTGGTTAAGCACCTGCAGAAAACTAAAGCTGGATCCTTCTTTGTCACCTTGCACTAGAATTAACTCCAAATGGATCAAAGACCTGGAGGTAAAAGCTGACACACTGAAAACTTTACAGGAAGGAATAGGAGATACACTAGGCCTCCTTGGCACAGGTCGAAACTTTCTTAATGAGGACCAAGAATCACAACAAATGAGAGAAAGGCTGGATAAGTGGGACTGTATTAAACTGCAGAGCTTTTGTATGGCAAAGGACATAGCTAGTAAACTAATCAGGAAGCCTACAGAATGGGAGAAAATCTTCACCAACCAAACAACGGACAAAGGCCTCATATCTAAAATATATCAACAACTCAAAAAATTGAATCACTCCAAAGCTAACCTCCAAAGTAACAACCATCCCATTAACAAATGGGCCAAGGACTTAGAGAGTCTTCTCTGAAGAAGAAACAAAAATGGCCTATAGACACATGAAGAAATGCTCAACATCTCTGGTCATAAAAGAAATGCAAATCAAAACAACTCTAAGATTCTACCTCACTCCAGTTAGAATGGCCAGGATCAGGAAAACGAATGACAACAGATGCTGGAGGGGATGTGGCCAGGAGGGATCACTACTACACTGTTGGTGGGAGTGCAAACTCGTTCAACCACTATGGAAAGCAGTGTGGCAGTGCCTCAAAAGGTTAAACATAGGACTCCCTTATGACCCAGCAATTCCACTACTTGGCATTTACCCAACCATCCAGAAAGAAGGACATAATAAACCCACTAGCACAACAATGTTCATTGCTACACTATTCACCATAGCAAAGATATGGAACCAACCTAGATGTCCCTCAGTTGATGAGTGGATCAACAAGTTGTGGTATTTGTACACAATGGAATTCTATGCTGCTGTCAGAAAGAATGACATCGCCCCATTTGTTAGGAAATGGAAAGACTTAGAAAAAATCATTTAAGTGAAGTAAGCCAGATTCAAAGGAACTTCGGCTCAATGGTTTCCCTCATTCGTCATAATCAGTAGAAACCTTGGGCTCTACTAGCAGAGATGTGCAATAGAGCAAAATCTTGATACATAAGGCCATATAATGTGAAGCTAATTGAAAGGACCTCCAGGATATTGAAACAAAAGCCATATAAGGAATGATTGTTGTCCTTAATGTACTATGTTGTCTCTCATCTCCTTTGATGTCCCTTGGTTATCTCATATTGGTATAGTATCTCACTTTGTTATCTGATATATTAAATTTATTTGTATTTGGATATTTGAAATTTGATAGGGAAGTGGGGAAAACCAAGACGGGTGTGGGATGTGGGGGGGGGAGAGAAATGGGTACCAAGACATGTGAAAGGGTATCAATGTATGTGAATTAATGCACCTTCTATCTGGCAAATATCATGTAACCCTTTTACTAATTACAATAAAAAAATAAATAAAAATAAATAAAATAAAATATATCAGATAAAAAGGTGAAATATTGTAACAATATGAGATAACCAAGGGACAACAAAAGAGATGAGAGATAACATAGTACATTAAGGACAATAATCACTCATTATATGGTTTTTGTTTCTTTTTTAATTTTAGAGATTTTTTTGTTGTGATTAATAGATGGGTTATATTATGTTCACCAGATAAAAGGTGCATAACTTCACAAACATTGTTACTCTTTCTCCTGACATGGTCCCCATTTCCCTTCCCCCCGCCCCCGCTCATCTTGATTTCTCCCCTTCCCTATCCAATTTCAAATAACCAATTAAGCACATATAAAATATATCAGATAACAAGGTGAAATATTGTAACAATATGAGATAACCAAGGGATGACAAAAGAGATGAGAGATAACATAGTAAATTAAGAACAACAGTAACTCATTATATGGCTTTTGTTTCTTTATTCTGGAGGTCCTTACATTTAGTGTCATACTATTTGGCCTAATTTCTCTAGATTTTGTTCTATTGTAAATCTCTGCTAGGAAAGCCCAAGGTTTCTACTGATTATGACAAATTAGGGAGACTATTGGGACTATGTTCCTTTGAGTCTGGCTTACTTCACTTAATATGATTTTTTTCCAAATCTTTCCATTTCCTTATAAATGGGGTGATGTCATTCTTTTTGAAATCAGCATAGAATTCCATTGTGTATAAATACCACATCTTGTTGATCCACTCATTAACTGAGGGACATCTGGGTTGGTTCCATATCTTTGCTATGGTAAATTGTGCTGCAATGAACATCGTTGTGCTGCTAGTGGATTAAGTATGTCCTTATTTCTGAACGATTGGATAAATGCCAAGTAGTGCAATTGCTGGGTCATAGGGGAGCTCTATGTTTAGTCTTTTGAGGAACTGCCATGTTGCTTTCCATAGTGGTTGAATGAGTTTGCACTCCCACCATCAGTGTAGTAGTGATCCCTCCTGGCCACATCCCCTCCAGCATCTGTTGTTAGTAGATTTCTTGATCGTGGCCATTCTAACTGTAGTGAGGTGGAATCTTAGAGTTGTTTTGATTTGCATTTCTTTGATGACCAGAGATGTTGAGCATTTCTTCATGTGTCTATAGGCCATTTTTATTTCTTCTTCAGAGAAGACTCTCTTTAAGTCTTTGGCCCATGTTTTAATGGGATGGTTGTTTCTTTGGAGATTAGTTTGAGAGTGATTCAATGTTTTGAGCTGTTGATATATCTTAGATATGAGGCCTCTGTCTGTTGTATGGTTAGTGAAGATCTTCTCCCACTCTGTAGGCTTTCTAGTTAATTTGCTGACACTAGCAATTTTATATTTCTTTTTAGGAGAGTAGCTTTATTGAAGTGTAACATTATATTACATAAAGTGAACAATGTGTTGCATTGTTCTTTCTGTACCTCAAATGGTACAATGGCAGAACCAGCCTTTGTGCTCCACCTAAGTTCCATAAAGAAATCCATTCATTCCATTCTCCTTCTCATCTCAACTGTGGACGTAGATGTAGTTTCACATGCCCTCTTGAGCTCTCAGTGCCTCCAATAAAACAAAAGACGTGACTGTCCTCACACTGGAATATTGAGAACAAATTTGTTACACTAAACTTAGAAGATATAAATCTAGACATAACAAAATCTAGCATTTTGTTCTAAAATAAAAGGTACAAGATAGGGATATTGATATAAAATAAAAATTCTGATTTAAAGCAAATCAGAAAATAGTTTACTCTGAGCTATATATATGAAGGACCATGTCCCAGGAAGACAGATTCAAGTTGCTCTGAATGTCATGAATCAGTGCCAAGATTTCATGAACATTTTATCATTACAAAAGAAAAGAAAATTGTAAGTCAACATTTTCCTAATATATTTGTGGGACATGAGGTAAAAAGGTCTACAGAAAAGGGGGAAATCTCTTGTAAGTGTTATTTAGGTATTATTTCACAGCTCACTTAGATTCAGTGTTGTAGAAGGCAGGTCTGCTAATCATAGCCATAGACACTGAGATGGTTATCTTGTAGTCAGGAGGGTAGAAGGTCAAAAACAAAGATGGAAAGTAAATGACTATTAAAAAGACTGTGATAGTTGGGCGCCAGTGGCTCACATCTGTAATCTTAGATACTCAAGAGGCTGAGGTTTGAGGATTGTGGTTTGTAGCCAGCCCCAGCTGGAAACTCTATTGAGATTATTATCTCTATTTAACAATCAAGGAGCAGGAAGTGGAGCTGTGGCTCAAGTGGTAAAGTACCAGCCTAGAGCACAAAAGCTCAGAGACATCTCAGCCAGGATCCTGAGTTCAAACTCTAAGTCTGGCACAAAAAGAAAAGAAAAGGAAAAAAGAGAAATAAAGAAAAGGGCTATGATAATGTTGGATGCAAGTGGGTCCTGACAATCCTAGCGACTCAGGAAGCTGACATCTAAAAATTGCTATTTGAAGCCAGCCCAGGCAGAAAAATGCATGAGATTCATATCCCCAATTAACCAGCCAACCAAAACCCTTAATGGAAGTGTGGCCCATGTGGTAAAGTGCCAGAATTAAGTAAAAAAGTCAAGCAAGAGTAAAAGACGCTGAATTCAAGCCCTTGAGTTCAAGCCACAGTACTAGCACAAACAAAATAAGAGGAACGGGTGTCAATAATTTTATTAACTCTTTAATTACAGTTTAAGTGAGCTTTTGACTCAGAATTATTTTCTCTATAAGACAAAATTCACTTGCAGTTGCCATTAGGATTTGTTTCATATTGCTATGAGCATAAAATATTTGGGTATTTCCTTCTTACAACTTAAGTTCTAAGGTGACAAAGTTGTAAAATGACTTCTTCCATCAAAGGCCATTGAGAGTGCACACCCTGCAGAATTCGGTCATCCTCAGGGGCTGATCTAATGCTCACAAGCTTCTCCACCCCTGAAAGGACACAAGGATCACTGGGGTCACCTCCCACGCTTGCACCACTTTTTCTACTTGGGGGCTATGACTGAAGAGGAGAAGGTTCAAACAAGGATAACACAGAAAGCAGAAGGGCTTAAACCTTGTCAGACTGGGATGTTTGTTGTTGTTCTTTTGGGGGCAATCCTGGGGGCTTGAACTTGGGGCTTGGGAAGTATCCTTGAGCATTTTTGCTCAAGGCTAGTGCTGTACCACTTGAGCCACAGCTCAACCCTACTTCCAGGGTTGTTTTGGTGGTCGATTGGAGATAAGAATCTCACCAACGTTCCTACCCAGGCTGGCTTCAAACCATGGTCCTTAATCTCAGCCTCCTGGGTTGATAAGTGCGCATTGCCTGCACTGGGCTCAAAACTGGGATATTTTTAGACTGGCAGAACAAAGATACATGGAAGGCAATGGGTTCAAGCCCCCAGATGGCCAAAAATCAACCAGTAGGCTAATAACACAACTCAATCAAAATCCAGCTAAATAATGACCCAAATGTTATGTCACTCGGCGAAGAAAGAAGAAGAAAATAAGAGATGAATATACTGATTTATCATTTTCCCATCATTGAAATGGGTAAGAAGAAGATACACAATTTTCTGAAGGAATTTTTTGAGGGTATTTCGACACATTGTTAAGTCTGGACTAGGACAACATTGTCATAAAACTTTGTACTTATAAAACTTTGTATGTTGCTCAGAAAATCATGAAATTTTGTGTGTATAAGTTAAATTTTTTTGTGGTTTGATAAAATGGCAAGGAGATTGATTAAATTGATTTCAATAATATATATTGTTTAACCCAGGGCATCAAACCATTATTTCAACATGTATTCAATAGAAAACAATGACTTATTAAGCAGAAATTATAGGACATGTATTACTAGTTATTAGTTGTGTTGGTCCTAGGGCTTAAATTCAGAGCACTGCTCCTTAGCTTTATCAGCCAGGACTAGTGTTGTTCTACGGCTTGAGCCACAGCTCCACATCTGGCTTTTTCTGAGAGGGGGGCAGGGAGACTGCTCAATTTTGGAAAGAAGAGTCCTACAGACTTTCATGCCCTGTCTATCTTTGAACTGTAATCCTGAGTTCTCAGCCTCCTGAGTAGCTATTACAAGCATGAGCCACAAATGCCCAGTGGACCCTATTGTTTTTGACTAAGTTCCTGCACTGG
Source organism: Megascapheus bottae (assembly GCF_031878675.1). Taxonomy (NCBI): domain Eukaryota; kingdom Metazoa; phylum Chordata; class Mammalia; order Rodentia; family Geomyidae; genus Megascapheus; species Megascapheus bottae. Next base: position 11,321,745 of record NC_143517.1, on the reverse strand, counting down.
ATCCCAGCTGATCAAACTAGAAGTCAGAGCCAACACACTCATATGAAAATTTCACATCATCAAATCAACACTGGGTTGTTATCTCAAGAAATCAGAAGTGAAAACAAAATTTCCAAATAGTCCAGTTTTAACCAGCATGATAATGAAGTTCCCTCTTTAATCTTACCAAAAGATCCAATAACTTGGATAATCTAATGCTACCCAGCCTCCCTCCCTCCCTCCCTCCCTCCCTTCCTTCCTTCCTTCCTTCCCCTTCCTTCTTTTCTTTCTTTGTTGTGAGACTTGACCTCATGGTCTAGGTGCTCTTCCTGAGCTGTTTTGCTCAAGGCCAATGTACTCCACTACACTTTCAGTTTCTGGTGGTTTATTGGGGATAAGAGTCTCACAGACTTTCCTGCCCTGGCAGGTTTCAAACAGCAGTCCTCAGACCTCAGTGTTCTGTGTAGTTAGGGTTACAGGTGTGAGCCCCTGACGCCTGGCTTTTGATGTATTTCCCCTACACTTTACTTTGAAATTACCAATGGCTCTTTGTTTCTGCTTTCTTTAGACCTTTTTTTTTTCTGCTCAGCTCCCTTTAACACTTTATTTTATGGATGGAAATATGTGATTATTGTAGAATCATAAACCAAAAGAAGATATTTAAGCTAAAATTTGTATAATTTGTCTCTGGATAGTATTAAGTTACTGAAACCCACCGTAGAGCCTGTAATTGCCAGTGTGTCTCATTTGGTTTCATTTCAAATTCCTTCAAATGACAAATGGCTCTCTTACTGGCCTGTACAAATCCAGATTATTTGTTTTTAAATTTTATAGGGCTTGTGAACTTGTCACATTCAGAAGCTCATTCTGGTAGTGAGGGGCACCCAGGAAGCAGCATTTACAACAGATTCTAATGCTGATGTCACTTCTGCTGGTCCAGGAACCCAGCTGAAAAACCACCATGCACACATGGCAGTGGAAGTGCCTCTTTGTACAATGGATGTACACTATTGGCATTTGTCCCTTCTTTGTTTGAGTTGATAAACTTTTTTTTGGATGGTCTTAGGACTTGAACTCTGAGCCTGGGCTCTTTAGCTCAAGGCTAGCACTCTACCAGCTGAACCACAGCACTACTTCCAGTTTCCCAGTGGTTAACTGGAGAAAAGAGTCTCATAGACTTTCGAGCCTGGGCTGGCTTTGAACCATGGTGATTAGATCTCAGCCTCCTGAGTAGCTAGGATTATAGGCATGAGCCAACAGTGCAGGGCTTGATTTGATACTCTTTATACAGGGAAATTGATAAGAAGTTGACTCCAAATTATCCTGTCTTTTCTCATCTTTATTTTATTTATTTATGTTTTGCCAGTCCTGGGACTTGAACTCAGGGCCTGGGCACTGTCCTTGGACTTTCTCAAGGCTAATGCTCTACCCTTTGAGCTATGGCACCACTTCTGGCTTTTTCTGTGTATGTGATACTGAGGAATCAAACCTGGGTCTTTGTGCAGGCTAGGCAAGAACTCTACCACTAGGCCAAACTCCCAGCTTTTCTCATCTTTATTGAATGTTCCCTGTACCTCATTGTTTCATTTTAAGTTCCTGATATTTTACTTGCATTTTACTCTCACAAGTGGTACTTAAAAATCTCACTGAGCCTTTATGAACATTGATGTAGGGATAAGTCAAAGGTTGCATTAGATTTTCACAATCTTAGGAAGAACAATCAGAAATAGGATACAATTTCCTTATGAGTTAAATTCCAGAGGCAGAAGTATCCCTGCTTTCTCATTCTAATGATATCTGACAGTTACTGAACCCATGTGCTTCTTCAACTGTGAATTTGTCAATGTATATCATCATTTTTTGAGGCTTATTGATTGCATAAAATATAACCTCCTATTTTTTTGGGTGGGGGCTTGAATTCTGGGCCTGGGCGCTGTCTCTGAGCTCTTTAGTTCAAGGCTACTGCCATAACCTTGGGTCTGGGTGTTGTCCCTGAGCTCTTTAGCTCACCCCAGCCCTTGAGCCACAGTGCCACTTCCGGTTTTCTAGTGATTAATTGGAGATAAAAGTCACACATTCTTTAGTGCCTGGGCTGGCTTTGAGCCTTGATCCTCAGATCTCAGCCTCCTGAATACCTAGGATTACAGATATAAGCTACTGAGCCTGGCAAACCTCCTATTTTTTTCTGTAAGATTGGGCAAATATCTATATCTATATCTAATGCACTACAACTGCATTTTTTCTCAAGTGGACTATGTGTCTACATGGCACTATTGGGAGGTGATGAGACCTTTTAGAGATAGATTCTAGTGGAAAGAAATTAGGTCATTAGGAATGGCTTTGAAAGGAATATTGGAACCCTGGCTCTACTCCACCACACATTCTCCACCATGAAATTCTGCCTCACCTGAGCAAAATAAGGAGACCAAGCAATCTTGTACTGAAGTTTCTGGAGCTGAGGGCACAAATGTTTGTCTCTTTCTTTCTCTCTCTCTCTCTCTCTCTCTTTTTTTTTGCCAGTTCTGAGGCTTGAACTCAGGGCCTGAGCACTGTCCTTGGGCTTTCCTCAAGGCTAATGTTCTAACACTTAAGCCACTGCACCACTTCTGGCTTTTTCTATGTATATGTGGTACCAAGGAATTGAACTCAGGTATGCATGCTAGGCAAGCACTCTATCACTAGGCCTAACTCCTGACCCTCTTTCTCTTTTTTTATACGTTGATTATCTTAGATATTTTGTCATAGCAATGGAAAACTGACCAACATATGTTGGGCCTTCAGTTAGGATCTTATGCGTAAGGAATTTATTCATTTACTTATTTATTTTTGCTGGTCCTGGGCCTTGAATTTATGGCCTGAGTGCCATCCCCAAACTTCTTTTGCTCAAGGCTAATGTTCTACCATTTGAGCCACAGCTCCATTTCCAGCATTTTTGGTAATTCATTAGAGTTTTATGGACTTTCCTGCCCAAGCTGGCTTTGAACTGTAATCCTCAGATCTCAGCTTCCTTAGTAGCTAGGATTATATTTCTGAGCTGCCTGCACCTAACAAGTATCCATTTTCAACTTACTCTGTCATAGCATCCATGTCATTGGGCTCTGGTAGTTCACACTTAATCTTAGTTACCCAGGAGGCTGAGATTAGAGGATCTCAGTTTGAAGTCAGCCTGAGCAGAAAGGTCCATGAGACTCCGATTAACCACCTAAAAAGCTGGAAGTAGCTGCATGGCTCCACTGGTTCCAGCTAAGTGGGAGCATCCTGGCCCTCAGTTCAAGCCTTAGTATTATGAAAAATAAAATATCTCTCAAAACTCATTTTTGTTCAGTTCTGTAAAAAATTATCTGTTAGACCCAAGGCAATGATAAAAAAAGAAAAAAGAGTAGGGTAGGTAGAGTTGTCTTTCACAGATACAGGCTTGGCTATTCTTGGTAGCCAAGAAGACAAAAGTTTCTTCTCAGTAGATGCAAAGAAAGACAGATTTGTATTTTCATGTAACCAAGAAACAGAAGTTTCTTCCTTGTGGGATATTCTGGAAGATAGCAGGGACCATTTCTCACAGTGATCACACAGGCACAAGGTTTCCATCAAGTCCAGATGCAGATGGACTTGGATATGTGTGAGAGTTAGAACACAAGGTCCTTGTCAGGCTCTGTTACACAGGGAATGATTACTCACGTTGGAGAAATTCCCAAAGAGGATAAAAATCAATGGTTTAAGAAATACAAAAAATACACCGAGTTTCAGTGTGTAAATTAAACATAATGTTTTCTTGATTACCCAAATTATTGTATTTTCCATAAAAATAATGAATTGATATCTATTGTGGCCTAGAGGTGCCATTTAAGAATGGAACTTATTTTTGGATGAGTGGGATTGCAAAGCTTCTGTATAGCAAAGGACATAGCTAGCAAACTAAATAGAAAGCCCATAGAGTGGGAGAAGATCTTCACTAACCATACAACAGAAAAAAGCCTCATAGCTAAGATATATCAACAGCTCAAAACATTGAATCACTCTCAAACTAATCTCCAAAGAAACAACCATCCCATTAAAACATGGGCCAAAGACTTAAAGAAAGACTTCTCTGAAGAAGAAAGAAGAATGGCCTATAGACACATGAAGAAATGCTCAACATCTTTGGCCATAAAAGAAATGCAAATCAAAACAACTCTAAGTTTCCACCTCACTTCAATTAGAATGGCCACGATCAAGAAATCTACTAACAACAGCTGCTGGAGGGGATGTGGCCAGGAGGGATCACTACTACACTGTTGGTGGGAGTGTAAACTCATTCAACCACTATGGAAAGCAGTATGCTGGTTCCTCAAAAGACTAAACATAGAGCTCCCCTATAACCCAGCAATTCCACTATTTGGCATTTACCCAATCGTCCAGAAACAAGGACATACTAAATCCACTAGCAGCATAACGATGTTCATTGCAGCACTACTTACCATAGCAAAGATATGGAACCAACCCAGATGCCCCTCAGTTGATGAGTGGATCAAGAAGATGTGGTATTTATACACAATGGAATTCTTTTTTTTTTTTTTTTTGCCAGTCCTGGGCTTGAGTTCAGGGCCTGAGCACTGTCCTTGGGCTTTCTCAAGGCTAGAGCTCTACCACTTGAGCCTCAGCACCACTTCTGGCTTTTTTTTTTCTATGTATGTGGTACCGAGGAATCGAACCCGGGTCTTCATGCATGCTAGGCAAGCACTTTAACCACTAGGCCAAACTCCCGGCCCCTACACAATGGAATTCTATGCTGCCATCAGAAAGAACGACATCCCCCATTTGTAAGGAAATGGAAAGACTTGGAAAAAATCATATTAAGTGAAGTAAGCCAGACTCAAAGGAACATAGGCTCAGTGGTTTCCCTCATTTGTCATAATTAGTATAAACCTTGGACTCTCCTAGCAGAGGTTTACAATAGGGCAAAACCTAGATACATAAGGCTATATAGGATGAGGCTAAATGAAAGGACCTCCAGGAAATGGAAACAAGAGCCATGTATGTGATTGTTGTTCATAATGTACTATGTTACTAATGTACTATGTGGTCCCCTCTGTTATCTCATATTGTTACAGTATCTTACCTTGTTATCTGATATATTGTATATATGTTTATTTGAAATAAGATAGGGAAGGGGAGAAAACAAGATGAGGGGGTTGGGGGAGGGAAATGAGGACAAAAACATGAGAAGGGGTATCAATGTTTGTGAAGTAATGCACCTTCTATGGCAAATATAATGCAACTCTTCTATTAATTACAATAAAAAATAAAAATTTAAAAAAAGAATGAGACTTTTTCTTCAAAGTAGGTGCAAATGAAACAATATGTTTCAGTTGTTTCTGTTTGAAAATGTTTGAAAGCAATTCCAGAAGATACAGAATCCTCTCCTCTCCTCTCCTCTCCCCTCTCTCTCCCTCCTCTCTTCTCTCTCCTCTCTTTCTTTTTGGGTGAGAGTTCTAGGGTTTGAACTCAGGTTCTGGGTGCTGTCCTTGAGCTTTTCTGCTCAAAGTTATCACTCCCACTTTGATCCACAACTCCACTTCTGGCTTTTTTGGTAGTCAATTGGAGATAGAAATCTCAAGAACTTTCCTGTCTGGACTGAATTTGAACAGAGATCCTCAGATTTTAGCTTGTGAGTAGCTAGGGTTTTAGTCATGAGCCACTAGCACCTGGCCCAGAATTTTCATTTTTTGAGAGTCAAATTATAGACTGTTGAAATAAGTTATTTTCCATTAAAAGATTAATAACTTATTGTGTGAGTTAATCATGAAGACTTCATCAAGTATCTACTCTGAGGATGACTCTTATTGGTACTTAAGGATGACAAAAACATAACCACTGTCTTTTGCAAGCTTAACCCAGTGTTAGAAGAAGATATGGAAGCCATGATGTCAATGCAAATGCTTGAAAAATAGCAAGCACTTTGCAGACCGGAACTGCGGAAAAAATCCATTGGGAGAAATTATTTGAGTAGAGCTTTGTAAGTGATAAAGGCCTGAGTAGTTGTGGAGGGGAGGGATGGGGAGAGGAGTGATCAATGTTGTGTTTTTGAACTGAAGAAACATCCTAAACATAACTAGAAATAAATGGCATATATGGCATCCAGCAAGTATCTGATGCTGGAGCTGGAGAAAAGGAAGGTTTAAGCCAGATGGGGCTGGCTAAGCCTGGAGAATATGCAAGCAAATATAAGGTCTAATCAGCTAGCATACTGCTGCTCCAATGTGTGTATCAACAGGGATCTAATAAGTGTTTGAATGTGTAATTCCTTTTTTTTTTTTGCCAGTCCTGGGGCTTGAACCCAGGGCCTGGGCATTGTCCTTGGGCTTTTTCAAGGCTTGTGCTCTGCCACTTGAGTCACAGCACCATGTCTGGGTTTTTCTGTGCATGTGGGACTGAGGAGTCAAACCCAGGTCTTTGTGCTGTAATTTCTTTTTTTTGAAACAGATTTTAACATGTCAACCAATGGTTATTTATTATTTGTTTTGAACTCTTTTCCTTCTCTTCCTCCTCTTCTTTTTTCTTTTTGGTAATGGAAATCAAAATCCTAGACAGTCAATTTATTATGAGGATTTCTTTTTTTTTCTTTTTCTTTTTTGCCAGTCCTGAGGCTTGAACTCAGGACTAGTGTTCTTAAGCTTTCTCAGGGCTAGTGATCTGCCACTTGAGCCGCAGCACCACTTCTGGTTTTTTCTGTGTATATGGTACCAAGGAATTGAACCCAGGGCTTTGTGCATGCTAGGCAAGCACTCTACTACTAGGCTGGCTTTATTTTACCTGGATTTATTTTCTTTACAGATCAAAAAGTGAGCTAGGATTTTCTTTTTCCTGGCAGATATCACTTACTAAGGTTATTTAATTTTTAGTCACTTGGTAATGACTTTAAATATTAATTTACATTACAAGGTACTTTATTGCTGGATAAGACAATGCTGCATTAGTAAAACATTATACTGTTAGACAATCAGTACAAGTTGACTGCTAGGGACTCATGCTTCTAATCTTAGCTGGTTCAGAGGCTAAAATTTGAGGCCTAAAGTTCAAAACTGTCCAGGGAAGAAAAGTCCATGGACTATTCATCTCCATTAATCAGAAAGAAAAGGAAAGCCAAAAGTGAAGCTGTGGCTGAAATATTTGCACCTCTGAGTGTACAAACTAAAGGACAGCATCCTGGCCCTGAATTTAAGCCCCAATATTGGCAAATGTAAATACGTAAGTGTCTATATGTGTGTATACACACACACACACACACACACACACACACACGCACGCACGCACGCACGCACGCACACACACAATACAAAAATCTTGGAAAGTTTGTTTTCTTCATCCCATTATTTCCCTTTCTCTTCCCAAATCAGAAGAATATTTTAAGGAGAAAGTAGATATTACATTTCATCTATCATTAATATGGGAAATGACAAATAGAGTTATGTGGGTAGATTTTTCTTTTTGTAAACTATATGAGGGTAAAAAAGGAGGCATAGATTAGTGGATATGTTTTAAAATGGAATCACCAGGGTTGAATTTGAGAGTCACACTGGAGTGGAAAGAGAAAAAAGTACAGCTTTATTCCAAACTTCACAGACCACACCTGGTTCAGATAGAACCCTATACATTAGGTCATCTTTCCTGACGGCTTTATGTAAATCCCACCCAGTTGCTCCCAAGTTCTGGCTCCTTTTCCACTGGTAGTACCATGACTTCTAAGCCTTTCCCATGGCAGTTTCTTGAGGCATTCTAAATCTAGGCACACTATTTTCAAGTTGTAAGCTCCCCAAGGACCAAGGTATCCAAAACTTTAAGGCAATATCTTCTAGAGTATGTAATCAATAAAAATTGCCTGAGTGAATGGATGGATGGATGAATGGATGAATGAGCTTGTTCAAGTCAGGAAAACATACAGAGAACAGTATACATTCAGTATTGATGGACTTCCAGAAAACCCTCGGGACTTGGATACTCTCTTGTACCACATTAATCCTGGCAGGTCAATGATGACAGCAGTTTTTCACACATGTTCAATGCTTACACAGGCGTAATTGTCAACTCAGGATGGCATTTTAGCTTGAACCAGGACTGCTCTGTGCTTGTGGCCAGGGAGGCTGCAGAAAAGGTCTGTGAAGGTTTACCTGACATTTGATAGAAAGTTTGAGCAACAGATGAGGATGACTGAAGTACCTGCTGGGTACGTGAGGTGTACACGTGGTTGCAGTTTTCATACTCCAACAGTCTCAGTTCAGCTGGGTGAAACTTTCTGCTTGTTCTCTTAGTGCTGTCTACAGATGGGTGTGAAGAAACACTGAAGTCTTATTCTGCTCTAATTGTCCTCTAGTATGTTAATTTCATTGAGACAAATCTGTATTTTAAAATATACTTTCCTAAAGGCTTGACTATTCTCCTAGCTCAAATAGTTTCTCTAAATTAATGTATTTAATCCTTCATTGAGTTCTTTTGGCTTGGGACAATGAATGAATAAGAAGATAATAACCATACTAGTACTGCCTTTCAGTTCATTATGTTATGCTGAAATAGTAGTGATATGCTAACTACATCTTTCCGTTAGGGTTTTGAAGTTGTTTTTATTTCAGAGAGGGCCACTTTAAATAATTCTTATTACATGATAATTATGTCAAATTAAACTTTTATTTTTGTATTTTTGGTCTATTTTTCCGGTTTTTCTTCTGTCGTGGTTGGGGAATGTCTTGAGCTATTGTATCGTACATTACAGCTCCTTAAGAAATTTGTCTGAAAGCAGTGTGGTTAGTCTTTCTTGTGTGTGTGTGTGTGTGTGTGTGTGTGTGTGTGTGTGTGTGTGTGTATGTGTGTGTTCAACACCAGCCATGACATTCTGTTCTCTCTGGATAATTATGCTGAAAATAATACCCAGGAAGTCTAATCAAGGGTTCTCAATTGTGGTGTAAACATGCTGGGCTCTGGTAGCACTGCAAGTGTTTATGGCTTTGTCTATTTCATTAGCACCCCCGGTTCCTCTTCATTACATAAACTCTTCATAGAACAGAAATATTTAACACAAAGCATCATGAATGCTTTCATTTTTGAGAAGTAGCATTTTAGATTGCTCAATAGACTCTTCACAATTCAAATCACAACAAAGGCTGGTAGCAAATGTGAATGAATACCTGATGACATTGTGAATGAGCTTTTGGTGTAATACTGATTAATACCTGACTGGAAGGTCAGCGGTAGGAGGGGGTTTGGAATGGGCTCAGACTTTGAAGTTGGTTGGTTGTATTCAAGCCTCAAAACCTGCCGTGGTTAGGTGTGATCATGGATGGCTAAAACCTCGAATCCTCCTCCAACTAGTTGCTCATCTGTCAAGAAAACTTTTTCCTGTTTTTATACTGTTTTGCTTTTATCTTTTATTTAACATGTCTTTGGGAGGGTAAGAGGGAAGCACAGAAATGGACCGACAAAGGGTGAAAAAATGCAGCAGTGGTACTCACTAGACACTATGTGGAAAATGAACTTTATTACTTGTGGGTATGGATGGGAGGGAAAAATTGGGAGAGAGCTAGAAAAGGAGTGATATTACCCAACAAAGTCCTCATTACCTGACTCATGTAACTGTAACTGCTTTGTATATAACCTTTACAATTACAATCAAAATGAATGAGCTAAATCACACTATGCATATTACTACATAATAGATGATCAACTCCTTGTCAATGAACAGGACAATGCATCCCCTGTAGAGATGTGACTCTGGGCTACTGGCTTGAGCAGGACAAGCTTGAGGTTATAGATAAGGTATGGACTGGAGCCTTCCTAATTCATGGCATTGTAAGGATAAAGAATGGGTGAAAACAAGCAGGGACTATAAGGATAGAGAGAGAGAGAAGAGCTGGAGGGAGCAGATACAAAATAAGGCATGCTTACACACGATGGTTGGTTGGAGCCCCCCCCCAAAAAAAACCTTTGTAGCATGGCATTCCACTACTGACCTAAGCAATGTTAAATGTAGAGTGTGAACATAGAAGGTCCACTGCCAACGGTGACCTCTAAAACAAGTTGTAAACTTTAGTTAATAATGATGCACCAATACTGGCTTATCAAGTACAGCAAAAGTGCTCCACTAATATTGCTAACAAAAGAAAATGGAAGGAGGTGAGAGAAGCATCAGTACTTTCTGTCAACCTTGCCTGGAAATTACTTGAAAAAAACTTGCTTAAAGAAATTGCTTAAGAAAGCTTGTGTTGTATTTTGCTACTGTTTTTATTTTTTCTTTAATTTACTTTCCCTAATTCTTTCCTCTTAGACCCCTTTGATCCAGATTTTAGAAGGATAAGTTTATCTCTTAGCTGCCCAGAGAGGAATGCAGTGGGACTTCTGGTTTGGTGATTGATTTCCAGCCATCTTGTTCTGATACATGCGCTACTGATGCTAGGATACTCTGGCTGACTTTCCCTACTGCACAGGCCCAGAGCTCAGGCTCTGGGATGAGATAGACCTCAGATCATCCAGTAACTGTGTCTGATGGTGGATAAATCTGAGCTCTCATTTTCTCATCTGAATACAGGATGGTATTTGTTTGTTTGTTTGTTTGTTTTGCCCAGTCCTGAGGCTTGAACTCAGGGCTGGGGCCCTGTCCTTAGACACTTTTTGCTCATGGCTAGCACTCTGCCACTTGAGCCATAGCACTACTTTCGGCTTTTTCTGAGTATGTAGTACTGAGGAATCGAACCCAGGGCTTTGTGCACTCTAGGTGAGTACTCTACTGCTTGACCATGCTCTTGGCCCTCAGGGTGTTATTTTTGAGCATCTTATGAGCATTAAAGGGAACTGTATGTGGGAAATGCATGGCATCATATCTTGTGCATGTTAAGTGATTGCTTAAAAAAATCTATGGTGCATTTAATCAATGGCTTAAAACACTGAGTTTTAGTTTCTCATGGTTCAGTAGTCCTAGCATTCAGGTTAGGTGAATGGGTATGTTCTTGTTTCACAGAGTCACCTGAAGTCACTAACTTGGCTGCATTCAGCTGGTGGCTAAGCTGTGCTGATAGGTCCGAGAGCACTTTGCTCATGAGAATTTTCCTTCTTGCTCCATAACCTGCCTTCTTTCTCTATGTACCCAACTTGGGCTTTCTCAAAGCATGATAGAATTTCTTTTTTTTTTTTTTGCCAGTCCTGGGCCTTGAGCTCAGGGTCTGAGCACTGTCCTTGGGCTTTCTCAAGGCTAAAACTCTACCACTTGAGCCACAGCACCACTTCTGGCTTTTTTTTTCTATGTATATGGTACTGAGGAATTGAACCCGGGTCTTCGTGCATACTAGGCAAGCACTCTACCACTAGGCCAAACTCCCAGCCCAGCATGATAGAATTTCTTACATGATAATTGGTTTCTGAACACACAGGAATTGGTTAGATTATTAAAGGCACTGCCTGAAACTGCTGAAGGTCATCTTATACAATTGGTTTTTCAGGATGTCACATTTTTTGGCTTTACATTAAAAAAAGTTGTACTGAATCCAAAAAAGTTATACAATCTTTTGGATGAAGCATATCATGTAACTAGCCTTTAATCATGGGAAGGAAGCCAGCATGGATCTATTAGAGGGAAGGAATTGGGCAGCCATCTTTGGAGGTGACCATGGTGCTCAGATTATTTGTCCATGATTTGGCTTGCTCTCTTGCCTAATAGGTATAGCTGTGTCTATAGGATAGAGTGAAGTGATCCAGTTGTTTTGGAAAACAGCAGTATTTGGTTGGCCAAGGAGTTATTCTAACGTGGCCATGAAAGCTTCATGATGATGATGATAATGATGATGATGTAGCTGATGTACAATTGCATAGGTAAGATTATGAGTACAATGCATTTTGCTCAGTGTCATCTCTTTCATTGTTCTTATTCTATTTTCTCCCTCTCAAGTCATGTAGTTAAATTTTTACCAAATGCACAGTGAGTATAATGATTTGCATTTGCTCACTCTTCCTTCTTCAACACACTCACTTTTTTTCCCCTGCTCCTCAAAATATGTTTTTAATTCCTGGCATTCATTTGAATAACACTACATTAGTTGTTCTGAGGAGATGCACCTTTATATTCCTCCTCTATGTATACTGTCCTTTAGTTAGTGTATGTGTTCATTTATGTGCCTTTGGGAGGGAAGGGAGACACAGAAGTGGTGGGCCAGGGTGAATCAATGCAGCAATGATACTCACTAGATACTATGTTGAAAACGAACCATGCAACCTGTGGGTGGAGACAGGAGGGAAAAAGTGGGAGAGAGCAAGGGAAGGGGTGACTTTGTTCAAAAGAAATGTACTCTTGGGCTGGGAGCGTGGCCTAGTGGTACAGTGCTTGCCTAGCTTGCAAGAAGCAATGGGTTCCATTCCCCAGTATCACATACCTGAAAAAGGCTGGAAGTGCTGCTATGGCTCAAGTGGTAGAGCACTAGTCTGACTTCTGCAACTTTATCTCCTCTGTACATCACCTTACAATAACATTAATTGACTAAAAGAAAAAGCCTGAATTTCAGAGCTTGAGATCAGTGCAGGCTATTACAGATGCATGAGGACAAACCACTTTATTCCCTGAAGTGTGTGTGGGGGGGTGTTAGTTGGCAAAAGGATTCTAAAAGAAGGTTTTGCTTGCTTCAACTATAGGGGTAGGAGCATCCTGTTACTGATAATGATGACGTGTTGCCAAACATCCCAACTTTAGCCCAAGTCACTTAGATGTTGGTGAGCCTCGGGCATAAAGCACTGTGAGGGCTTTTCTCACAGTGTTAGGCAGTTGTCAAGAACCAAGAAGGGCCAGGGTTTTCAAGAAACTTGCAAGGTAGACTGTACTGTTTTACGTTATAGGCCAGAGAGGTAGTTTTTCTTCAAAGAAAAAGAGAAGGGCAAGGAATCATTTAAGCAAGTAAAAGTTACCCTAAGTTTAGCTGATGGTTGACATGCAGCATTCACTAGGTTGTGTTGCTGTAAAAATTGATCTTTCAATCTCAGAGGCTTGAAAAAAAAGATACTGTGGTCATTTTTGTGAAGCAATGCCAGTTTTGGATTGAGTAGTGGGGGAATAGCAGAAAAGCAGAACTGAACAGAACCACATAATAATTATTGAAGTTTTCTCCTAAAGAAAGTGATACAGGCTACGTCTTGCCATTATTCCATTGACCAGAGCAAGTCATATGGCTATGCGATGAAGGAGAGCAACTGGAACCTCCTACAGCTACACAAACCCTACAAGTGGGAACTGATGATTCTGTTCTAAGAACAGAAAGTCGTCAAACAAAAAGGTTTTTTATAAATGTAACTTGGGTAGAAGAAATGGGAATCTTTTGAAGAAAAAAAAATCAAAGGGAGAATTAAAACATCTTTTCTTATAAGTTTGAATTCTCAGAAGTGGAAATGAGGAAAATGATATCCTTTCTGACCAAACAAAAATGGGGCTTCCTATGACCTAGTCATACCACTCTTTGGCATCTACCCTGAGCAGGATATAATGACACTTTCAGATCCATGTTCATTGCTGCACTATTCACAATTGCCAAGATAAGGAAACAGCCTATACGGTCCACAATAGAAGAGCAGACCCGACAAATCTGATACCTAAATACAATGGAATTTTACATAGTCATTAGAATAAAATAATGTCATTTGCAGGGAAATGGATGGAACTAGAATAAATCATGTGAAGTGAGGTAAGCCAAGCCAGAGAGATAAATGACACATATTCTCTCTGTTATGTGGAGGTTAGATCTAAAATGCACTGCGATTTGTCAAATTACACAAAATTCTAGATACACAGAGAAAGCAAAAGACGATAGTATTAAGAGAGAATCACAAAGGTGCAATAACTAAGTACCTCTTCATTTAAAATATATAAAAATGTATATAAAATAATATACACAATGAAAGACTTCAAAAATATAGAAACAAAGGACTCTTCATTTTCTCTTATGGTTCTGTGTTGTTTACCTTATATATGCGTTACTCACACACACATATCTCTGGGAGGGGGGAAGGCACAGAATCTGAGGGAAAAGGGTATAAAACTACACTGAACATTAATGAAAACGAAATATGTAACGTGTGGGTAGAAACTGGAGGGAGTAAATGGGAGAAAATGAGGGAACCTATGAAAGGAAACTTATTACCTGATGTATATAAAGGTAACCCCACGGTATATTACCTCTAAATCAAAATAAATTAGAAAAAAATTAAAAGCTACTCAGGAAGTTGAGATTTGAGGATCATGTTTAGAAGCTGGCCCAGGGAAAGAAAAGCCCTGAGACTATTATCTTCAATTAACCCAGAATTAAACTGATGACTCAAGTGGTATAGCACTAATCTACAGAAAAAAAAGCTCAAAGAGGGTACCCAGGCCTGGAGTTCAAGTCCCAGGACTGGCACACACAAAAAGGGAGACTAATGAATGAAAGCACCAGAAGCGTCTAGCCTGTTGGAGCTTGAATTGATATTGGAAGGTCATAGAAAGTATTTAAAGGGAAACTCAGAGCCACAAGGAACATTTCCATAATTAGTTTAGACCAGGAATAAATGCTTTTTGCACACTTTACTTTCTAATCCAAATCCAACTCTCTTTTTTAGGTTTGCCTTAAGTGCCATCTTTTCCAGGAAACCTTCCTGGAACCTTCCCATCAGTATGAATCACATCTTCCTTAGATGCATTTTTAAGGAATATATTTTCTATTGCCTTATACTGTAAATATTTTTCTGCCTGAAGGAGAGACCTGGTGTTTTACTTTTCTTAGGATCTCTCCCAGTGTCTGCCACTGAGCAGTGCACAGGCACGAACACAGATATTTCATATTTTATTTCTGAAGTTTATGAATTCCAATCTGGACAGAAGGCATTTAACATGAATAAATTAGTTCCACTCTCCAGTGTTCTCAGAGAAGAAGGTGCACACGAAGGTAGGAAGGTAATAATTGTTTATGATTATTTTAGGATCCACACTCAATAACACACTAAGAAAGCCTTTGCATGGTAGCCAAATAGTGAGTAAAGTCGGAGTGCTGGTTGGGCAGGATAAGGAACAGTTGTAATTCCAGCACCTTGGGAGATGAAGATCAAAATGATTGCAGTTCAAGGCCAGCAAGGGAAAAATATTAAGAGTTAGCAAGATGCATTCTTACTTTCTTACAAACAAGCTACATGTGATAGTGGACTCGTGAATCCAGCTGTACTGGAGGCGTATGCAGGAGGATCATAGTCTAAAGTTGGCCCTGAGCAAAAAGTGGGAAATCCTATCCCAAAAATCCCTTAAGCAAGAAAGGGGTTGGGAGCGGGGGACAGGAGCGAGGCCTAGTGGTAGAGTGCTTGCCTAGCACTCATGAAGCCCTGGATTTGATTCCTTGATACCACATACACAGAAAAAGCTGTAAGTGATGCTGCATCTCAAGTGGTAGGGCTCTAGCCTTGAGGAAAACCCAAGGACACTGCTCAGCCCTGAGTCCAAGCCCCAGGACTGGAAAAAAAAAAGAAAAAAAAAAGGAAAGGGGTTGGGTATAGCTCAAGTGGTAGAGCACTCGTCAAGCAAACACAAGCCTAGGACTCCAAGAGGGAAATTGAAAACAGAGTTGCAGGAGGAGAGGACTGTGTGGATACGGGGTATGATGAAGCCATCTTAGTATCTGTTCTTCTGGCATGTATATTCATTCATCCCTCGAGGTTCTTCCAATTAGATGTTTGTAGTATCAAATGTTAATTGTTGTATGGGTCTTAGTTTTCAAAAATTGTTCTGGTGAGGAGGTTTGACCTTAGTTCACTGAAAGTGAGTAGTATTAAGGATAAGTGAAAGGATGACCTATGGCATGAGATTGTAAAGGATTAAGAATCAAGTAGAGAGCTATGTGGAATACTTGGTATCACAATATAGAGCATGGATATTTTTAGATTCTCTATATTGGATTCAGATGTGCTTGTTCTATTTTGTAAATCAAAGAAGTGGCCTATATCTTTCATCTGTGTGTTGAGGTTCTATGGCGAGAGACACCTTATGAAAACTAGAAATAGAAATCTCATCTTTGGTGGTATTAAAGTACAAGGACTTGAGGAGAAAAGGTTTTAAGGTGCTGGTAATTAGCAGAACTCTGAGGCAGAGTCTCAAAGCAATTAAGGATGTTAATTGAATATCTATCTGGATACAGAATGAAATGGCTCTTATGTAGCTGGACAGGGGAATCCAGACATGTGCATGGGAGTTACACTATACCAATGATGTTGAAAATCCAGAAAGAGCTGGGTGCCAGTGTCTCATGCCTGTCATCCTAGCTACTGAGGATACTGATATCTGAGGATCATGATTTGAAGCCAGCCTGGCCAGGAAAGCCCATGAGACTGATCTCCAAGTAACCACCAAATCTGGACATGGAACATTGGCCTTAAGCAAAAAGCTAAGGAACTGTATCTAGGCCCTGAGTTCAAGCCCAATACACACACACACACACACACACACACACACACACACACACACACAGAAAACCCTGAAAGAGCAAAGAGGGGTCACCCATGTTTGTCTAGTAGGCAACAGTATCTGTGAATGATAATTTTCTTGTTGGTATATGCAAAACTGTGTGTTTGAGACATTAATATTAGCAATCAAATCATTCATCCTATCTTCTTGTAAACATGGCGCACTATTTAGTCATGGAAAACTCAGTTATGTGCTATGGTGATATGAAATCTTCTGGTTTGGTAGAAAAATCTCCATATTCATGAGATTCTATAATCTATGGTAGCAGGATGACTGCAATGCCACATCTATGTGCATTTGGGGATAGAGAGGAGTGAATATTAGCTGATGAGCTCAGATTGGCAATGTGAAGTCCTCCAGAGCCTTCACTGGGGCTTCATTAGCTGCCCTATTCAACTAAGGTGAACGAACACACTTCGAAAAAGAAAATTCAAAACAATTCACCATTGCAAAAAAAAAAAAAAAAACATTCCGAGTAAAAGAAAAGAAATGAGATACTCCTTTTAGAGAACTTGAATGGTAGGTAAATGGTTGCTAGCTTTTTTTGTTGTTGTTGTTTGTTTTCATTTTTGTTAGTCATGGGGCTTGAATTCTGGGCCTGGGTGCTGTCCCTGAGCTCTTCAGCTCAAGGCTAATGCTCTACCACATTGAGCCACAGCACCACTTCTGGTTTTCTGGTGTTTAATTGAAAATAAGAGTCTCATATACTTTTGTGCTGGGGCTGCCTCTGAACCATGATCCTTAGATCTCAGTTTCCTGAGTAGCTAGGATTATAGGTATGAGCCACTGGTGCCTGGCTTGTTGCTAGTTTTGATAGTGCTATGGCTATGGCTTTAGGGAATACTTTTGCTTGTCTCAGGCAAAGGCCAGACAACGTCCACTTATACAGCCTCAGAAATGGCTCAAACTCATGATGTGGCTCAAGCCTATAAGCCTAGCTACTTAGGAGGCAAAGATTGTGGGATTATGGATCAGGGGATCATGGTTGCTTGCCAGCCTGGGCATAGAATTTTGAGAGACTGAATCTTCAGTAAAGGCTATTGCTGATGCACGTGGCTACTATTCAGCTATACAGGAAGCTCAGTGGCTGGGTGCCTGTATCCCCCAGTAACACAAGCAAGCACAAATACAATGACGGAAGCCCAGGCAGCCTGGACATTAAAATCAAATCCTTATCTTGAAATAACCAGTGCTAAATGGGGGTGGAGCTATGGATTAAGTGATAGAGCATTTTCATATCAAACATGAGGTGCTGACTTCAATTCCCTCCTAAGACCCAAAACAAAAGTCAAAAGCTCTACAAAGCAGAGAATGCAGAGCAAATTTCAGTGTGTAGACTGATTCAGTCCCCTGAATGGTGTGACCAATATTATCACCCAAATGCTTGAAATAGTTGACCAATTGTTTTCAATATTGTAGCTAAACTTTTCAGAAAATAGCAGATGTTAAGTTTCTACCCCTTCTTTAGGACTCGGTACCATTTCTTTTTTTTTGTTTCTCTCTCTCTCTCTCTCTCTCTCTCTCTCTCTCTCTCTCTCTCTCTCTCTCTCTCTCTCTCTCTCTCCCTCTCCCTCTCCCTCTCCCTCTCTCCCTCTCTCCCTCTCTCCCTCTCCCTCTCTCTATTTGTCGTGGGGTTTGAATTCTGGGCCTGGGCTTTATCCCTGAGCTCTTCAGTTCAAGGCTACAGCCCTACCCTTTCCTGGTTTCCTAGTGGTTAACTAGAGATAAGAGACTCATGGTCTTTAGTGCAAGGGCTGGCTTTGAACCATGATCTTCAGATCTCAACCTCCTGAGTAGCTAGGATTACAGGAGTGAGCCACCTTGCCCGGCCTGAATACCATTTCTAGAGAAATTTCTAATAGGTGGACATTTTTTTTTTTTAAGTAAAGGTGCCTAGTAAGCTGAAAAGGGTAGGAGCACAACACAATCTGAAAATAGCCACCAGGCTATTCAAATACGAACCAATATTTTGACATGGGCGCAGGGCATATACAACAGAAATAGTACCTAAGCCTCAAACTGGGCTTATAATGTATCTTCTGAAAGTGTGAAGCAAAAGAATTTAGGGGTTATTCAATATATTCGGGACTCCCCCCCTCCCCCCCCTGCAAAGGCAATGGAACCTGGCCCCGAGGCTGACGTTCTTAACACAGGTTTGGAGAGCAGGTTTAGAGGGAAGCAATGTGACCTCTTTGGATCAGGAAAAGTTCCTGCTTGTTATGTAATGTGTGCATTTCATTATTTACACGACTTGGCAAGGCCATTGATTGGGAGTTGTGTACATAGCAAGGTGAAGCTCCTCTGAAGTAAGCTGGAATCAATCAACCTCCAGGCACTGGACATTAAAATTTCTGGACATTAAAATTATTGTAAATTTTTTTCTTAAATGTTTTTAGGAGCTACAAGCTTTTTTTTTTTTTAATAGCAAGTTTTCCATGCTTCCTTTTCTTGTGCCCTTGAGGACACAAGGAATCCACTGAAGACATCCTCTTAAATTTTATTCTAGGATGTTCCAGCTACCTACCCCACCCAAGCGCTTAAAAAATAGTTTTGGTTTTTGTACTGGATTTCTCCTCCCCATTTCTTGGATTGAGGAGGGAATTGAGGAAGGGGAGAGAGCCCTGGCTGCGGCCTTGGTGGGGGCGGCGGGGGGGGGCGGAGAGTGTCCTGCGGGCTGACCTTAGACAATAGTGGGGCTTGGGAAGCCGGGCGCCGGCGGCAGCAGGACAGTAGCGGCGGGAGTGAGTGCCGGAGGCCTTGCGGAAAGGGCTTGGAGGACTGTGCGTCCGCGGGTCAGCTCCGAGCCCCAGTCCTGTTTCCCGCAGCCTGCTTGGGTGCTCGGGCCAGCAGCGCGCAGGGGGCGTGTCCTCTGGGGGCGTGTCCTCGCTGGGTGGACACGCCCCCGGTCGGGTTTATAATTCGCCCGGCTCACCCCGAGGACCCGCCGCCACTCGCTCCCGGCGCCTGCCCTCGCGCGTGCT
This sequence comes from Megascapheus bottae, assembly GCF_031878675.1. Classification (NCBI taxonomy): domain Eukaryota; kingdom Metazoa; phylum Chordata; class Mammalia; order Rodentia; family Geomyidae; genus Megascapheus; species Megascapheus bottae. The sequence goes on along the minus strand of NC_143517.1, from coordinate 11,302,305 downwards.
GTCCGCGAGGGTCTCTGGAGTTGCCGCGGGCCGGGGAGAACGCACGCCCAGCTCGCGCCCTCCGGCGGCGCCCCAGCCCGTGCGCTCCCCGGAGTTCCCGCGCGTGCCCACTCCGCTTCCCACGCCGCGCACTCTGGTCCCGCCGAGCGGCCCCGCTGCCTTCCCATGGCTGACCTGAGCTTCATTGAAGATTCCGTTGCCTTCCCGGAGAAGGAGGAGGATGAGGAGGAAGAGGAGGAGGGCGTGGAGTGGGGCTACGAGGAAGGTAACCCTGGATCGCGGGCGGCGGGTCCTGGGGCCCTGGGGCGGGGCGCGGGGCGCTGCGCTCTGCTGCCCCCCTTTCCCTTTCCTCCGACCTGGTCCCTGCTCTCTAGGGAGGTGCTGCCCGCCGTCCTGACCCCCCGAGGCTTGGCGGGGCTGGCCGGCCTTAGGGCCGCGGGGCACCTGCTGGTGCCCAGCGCTGGCCTTCCTGTCCTGGCGCTGCCAAGAAGGGCAGCGGTGGCTGTTACTCAACACTTCCTTGGCCAGGGCAGTGTTAAGTGAGATGATCCGTTTCTTGCTTTCTAATCTTTCTCATGAATAGTAGCTCATGTGCTCCGCTCTTCCTCAAACAGGTCTTACATTTCCAAAGCCATCCGTGGGCTTGGCGAAAGGGGGGCAGACTATTTATATTTATCTATTTTTAAGAAACTTATTTCCCAAATTTCCCTGCCCAACACAGGGGGCCTAATAGCTAACCAAACCATTATTGGCATATAGAAGATATACTTTTAATTATGTATACGCATATACATACAATATATACATATATATGTCGGCACACTTTTTATGGTCTCGATTTTATTAATAGGTGTTCATTAGAGTTAAAATTACAGTTTTTGGCATGCTCCCACCAAGTTACAGCGAATTGCCAACTATTGTACATACTTAAGTAAGGATAAACTTTTGTGATTTCTTTTTTTAATATTTTTTAATTGTAATTAATAAAAGGGTTGCATGATATTTGCCAGATAGAAGGTGCATTAATTCACATACATTGATACCCTTTCATATGTCTTGGTCCCCATTAAAACTTTTGTGATTTCTTAGTGAAAGATGATCTAAATGTTTTAAAGCCATTGACTGTTATAACTGGTGAACAACTACAAAAGAATAGAATATTGCATTGGTGTAGGATTTGGTAAGACTCGACCATTTCTTACAGGAGCAAAAACTATCTTGTACATTTGCCATCTAGTTTTCTATGCAGAGATAGTATCAAATCCTCTTTGTAACATCAAGGATCAGAGAAAGGTTTCAATTTGTTTTTCCATGTTAAATCTGTTCTTGATATATTTTTAATTTTAACCTTAGGTGTTGAGTGGGGCTTGGTGTTTCCGGATGCCAATGGGGAATATCAGTCTCCTATTAACCTAAACTCCAGAGAAGCTAGATATGACCCCTCCCTGCTGGATGTTCGCCTCTCTCCAAATTACGTGGTCTGCCGGGACTGTGAAGTCGCCAATGATGGACATACCATCCAAGTTATCCTGAAGTCCAAATCAGGTATTTTAGAAAGCTGGAGTGTTCTGTGCACTTGAGGTCACAGTTGAGTCAATGAACTATTTAACTCGTGCTATTTTAAAGATAGAGCAAGCGTAGGTATGTGTTCAGGACATCTTTATATTTGGGAATTTGTTTCCTGAGGCTGGTGGAATCAAGATGATTTTTACACCAGCTACTCCTGCCATCTGAATCTATTTGAGATGGATGTGAGATGATTTATGGAGAAGGATAGTTTCCAGGGAAATTGGTATTTATTTAGCTTTAATATAAGGGAGAGGAAAGCGGCTTAAAAATCAACATTAATATTATGCTTTTCACAGTGAATACTCTTTACCTTTGGGAAAATTAGAATATGTTAATATACTTATGTCCTTGAAAAATAGGAATTCCCCACATTTATCCATATTGATAATATGACATTTTAAGTCATAAAATCTTACAGTTTAATAGTAAGAAAGGTAAGTATTGATTCCAACTGCAGATTTTTACTTTTATTCATTGTGAATATAGATGCCACAAGATAATCATAGATTTATGGTCTTCCCTGCTGTGCTGACTTAGTCTAGGCTGGGAATCCTTAAGGAGATTCTGGGTGTAACATGTACTTAGTAAAAGAAAAACAGCAAACTTAGATTTGAACTTAAATCAGAATTTTTGGGGGGTTGCCAATGATGAGGCATTATGGATCTTTTAAGTATATTGTAAAATAATTGAATACTGGTCATTCTGTACTACTGCAAGTAAATTTTTATAGGACCATATACCAAAGGCACATTTCCTGTTGACACTATGATGGGTATTGGTTGCATAGGATAAGACAGTTGTAGAGGATTTATTTAAAGTTCTGTGTAAGTGCTAATAAATCATTACTAAGAGAATAGGTAATTACTAAATACCAGTCCCCATTAAGAAAGTATCTGTTCAGTCCTGCCTCACCAGGGAGGAAGAACTGTGCAAATTCCTGCCTCTGCCTCATTGGTGCACATGGGATCTTCTGCTCTCTTCTTTGCCTCTTTAGAGCTCTTCCTCCTTCACAGGCCCTGCATTGTTTCTCATGGCTTTTCCTTTTTAGCAGTTCTATACTTTAAAAAAGTGAACTGAAAAACACGTTTTGACCAGTGTATTACCTTTTTTTTTTTTTTTTTTAAGGTTATTCAAGCTCAAAGAAATAGTCTTTTAAGTCCTGGCCAGCCGGTAATTTCTTTAAAGTCTTACCTTTACATGACAATGGCATAATTTAAATTGACTATTATTTCATTTCTCTCTGCCTGTTTTACCTGATTCTTCTCACCTTTAGTTTCTATTCCCTAGTGACATGTACTTTAAATTTAGTACTTATACCTCTTTAGATATTTTGTGTGTAATGACCTCCATATTTCTTTTGTGGTGCTTGAACTCTGGGCCTCTTCAGCTCAGGCTAGTGCTCTATCACATGAGCCATAGCGCCACTTCTGGTTTTCTGGTGGCTAATTGGAGATAAGAATCTTTTGGACTTTAGTGCCCAGGTTAGAATTGAATTGAAATCCTCAGATCTCAGCATTTTGAGTAGCTAGGATTACAGATGTGAGCCACAGGCACCCAGCTTGACCTCCATATTTTTTAATGTTGTGCTTATGAAGTTATACTCTGACAGTTAAGGTATCTTTAAATATCCATTAATATTTGGCAAATGAGGACAGGTGATTTATAACTCTCATTGTGTGCCCCTTCCTTGTCACATACCCTCTTTATTTGTGCTGATTCTGGGGCTTGTGTTCATGACCTAGGCTTCTGGCATTTTGGGTGGTTAATTGGAAATAAGTGTCTTATGGACTTCCCTGCCTGGGCTGGCTTTGAACTGCCATCCTTAGATCTTAGCCTCCAGAGGAACTAGGATTATAGACATGAGCCACCAGCACCCAACTGTCCCCTTAGTTTTAAATAGTTTTATTTATATTGATAATCAGTTTTTTTAGTATTCTGATGAAACTGTTATTTCCAGCTGAGTCTGAATTCCTTCCAGCTGTGACTATATTCTCTTTCATTTATTGAGCAATATTTTTTCCTATAGTTAAAATGTTTTTCTTTAACTTTTAAATTGATCTATTATGAAATCCTATTAAACGTTCTGATAGATGACAGATCTCTCAGCCCATTCACAGTCATCAAATAGTTTTCCCTCCTTCTCTTTTGTCTTTCCTTCTTCCGTTTGGTGAAGCAACCCCAGGTCTGGATTCCTCACTCTTCTAACACCTTTTACAGGCATTATCTAGCCCTTCAGGGACAGTACACTTGGAATGTCTTGATTATCTCCAGTATTGGATTCCTTCTCTTCTGAATGGAGATTCATCCTCTTTAGGGCTGCTTCCTTACTGTGGAGAGTTTCTTGTTGCAGTTGTTCTGAGGTTTATGTTTCAGGAACTTTCAGAACAGAGGATCAGGTGAAGGGTAAGTGTAGGGCTATGTTATGTGTTGACAACGTTATATTTGGACCTCTTGGATTGACTGGATTTACCTGGATGGCAGTCTGGCTTGGAAGTGATTTTTTGCATCATTTTGATGTCATTTCTACACTCTCTCTGGCCCTGGTCTTAGGCTAGGAAGATCTAGTGACATAGGCCTTTCAGTCTTCTCTTCGTGTCCCTTTTCTACCCCTCTCCCCCACTGTATGGAAGCTTTTATAGTTTTCCCTTTCCTTCAGTTGTGAAATTTTCTGGCCACTGATCTTTTATGGTATTTATTTCATTCTATTACTGGCATTTGCCCCCCCCCCTCTCTCCTGGGGCTTGAACTTAGGTCCTGGGCACTGTCCCTGAGCATTCTCAAGGCTAGCACTCTACCACTTGAGCCACAGCATCACTTACAGCTTTTTCTATGCATGTGGTACCTAGGAATTGAACCCAGGGCTTCATATATGCTAGGCAAGCACTCTACCACTAGGTACCACCTGGTCCTTTTAATTATGGTAATTGTGTATTTTATTTCTCAGAAATTGCAATAGATTTCCTGTATTGTTTTGTTTATAAGTTACCTGAAATGGGTATAGTTGCACACACTTGCAGTCCCAGAACTTTAGAGTCTAAGGCAAGAGGACTGCAAATTTGAGTCTACATATATATTGTGACCTGCTTAAAAAATGTTTCTTAGTTTTTATCTCTGTCCTTTTTATTTATTTCAGTTATTCCTTTTCCTTTCCTTCCATTTTCTAGTAGGCTTTTCCATTTTCAATCTTTCAGCTTTTCTACTGAACTTATAATTTTTGCTTATTTGCATATATATGTTTACTTTTGTTTAATTTTTGCTTACATATATTTATGTATGTATATATTGAACTCATTATTGTTCCTCTGTCTCAGTGTTCTATGTGCTGACCTTATATGTGCGTGCTACCTCACAGAGCTTCATATTCTCTCTCTCTCTCTCTCTCTCTCTCTCTCTCTCTCTCTCTCTCTCTCTCTCTCTCTCTCTCTCTCTTTCTCTCTCCCCTTCTTCTCTCTCTCCTTCTCTCTCTCCCTCTCTCTCTCTTCAGCTCTGGGGCTTGAACTCAGGGCCTGGGCACTATCGCTGAGCTTCTTTTGCTCAAGGCCTCAAGCTAGCTTTCTACTACTTGAGACAGTACCACTTATGGCTTTTTTTTTTTTCTGTTTATGTGGTACTGAGAAATCAAACCCAGGGCTTCATGCATGCTAAGCAAGCACTCTATCACTCAGTCACATTCCCAGCCCCATATTTTTTTTTATAAATATTTTTTGTTGTGATTAATAGAAGGGTTACATTATACTCACCAGACAGAAGGTGTAGAACTTCACAAACATTGATACCCTTTCTCATGACATGGTCCCCATTTCCCTCCCACCCTCCTCCCACTTATCTTGATTTCCCCCCTTCCCTACCCAATTTCAAATAACCAATTAAGCACATATAAAATATATCAGATAACAAGGTGAAAAATTGTAACAATATGAGATAACCAAGGGATGGCAAAAGAGATTGAACAATAACATAGTACATTAAGGACAACAGTCACTCATTATATGCCAGCCCCATATTTTTAACTTCTAAAATATGATATTCTGTGAATTAAAGACATTTAAAAAAATTGTAGTATTCGAATCAGGTACCAACTGTATAGCTCATACATACGATCCTAGCTACTCAAGAGGCTGGGATTTAAGGATCATGGTTTAAAGCCAGCCTGAACAGACAAATCTATGAGACTGTTCTCTAAATAACCAGAAGAAAAGAACCCAAATCTCAATCAAACAAACAAACAAACTAGAAATGGAGTGTGGCTTAAATTGTATAATAGTACCAGCTATGCGTGAAAAGCTAAGGGTCAGCTTACTACCTTGAATTTAAGCTCAGTAATGGCAAAAAAGAGAAAAAAAACCTGTTTTTAATAGCACCCAGTATTTCATGACTGTGAAACTATTCTTCATTCTTTTCTACACTGCTTCTTTCCTGTTCCCTGTTTATTCTAGGTTACTCCATCTGCTTGTTTTGTTCCCTGTTTTTGACTTTGGGAGTTTTCATAAAAGGTCTAATGATCTTGGTTCCTTGTTTGTGAGAAGAGCTCTACAACGTGAACAAGAAGCTCTGGGCTCAGGAGCAGGCACTGGGGTCTGTTGGCCCTCATGTTAATGTGTTCTTGCAAGGATTGAGCTTCTTGTGGAGCACTCTTCACAGGTTTCATTGATTTCCCTGGAACATACCTACCTTTTGTTCCTGATTTTGTTTTTGTTTGAGGTGGAAGGCTAGCTCACACCTGGCTCTTGGCCATTGTCCAGGAGCATTACCATTTGATGCCCATTTTTCTTCTGTCAAGGAATGTAAGGTAGTTTCCTGTCTGTGAGGAATGGGAGGGAGAGGCGTAACAGACCCTCTTAGAGACTTTAGGCATATATTCTTGCCTGTAGTTCCCCACTCTGTACCTGTCCATAGGGGAAATATTTGATGTCTTTACCTCTTGAGTCTTTCCTGCTATCTGACTTTATTTGTCTGCTATAACAATATGCCATAGGCGAAATAAGTTATAATAGGTGTTTACTTTTTACAGTTGACTGTGAAGTCCAAGGTCAAGTTGCCATATAGTTTGTGTTTGATAAAAACCTGTACTCATCTCCATAATGGTGCCTTGTCACTGTCAGAAAGGCAAAAAGGCCACATGAGCATCTTTGTAAGGCACCAAGCCATTTCTTAAGGGTGGATCTGCATGAATCACCTCTTGAAAGTTCCATCTGTAATGTTGCTGTGTTTGAGACTGAGTTGCAACATGCATTTTGCAGAGCATACAAACATTCAGACCATAGCATTTGGCTTCAGTGGTGTTCAATGCTAGACTCTGCGCTTCCTCTGCTAAAGCTTTGTTTTTCTCAATCACAACCTTTGAGTCCACTTTTATAAGCTCCTCCGGTTCTCTGGTGTTTCTGAGGCTGTTATTTCTGTTCCTGTTCATTTTGTCTAAGTGAAAATTTGCCCCTTGGTTTAGGGAGGACTGAGAAGTGTGTGTGGGGGGGTGGGATAGGGTGAGATAAGTGCTAGAATACTGGAGTATAGGTCTCCTTGCGTGATTGGAAGTGTTTCCTTCAATTATAGCATGTCGTCATTTTAAGTAAAGAGTATCATATAGTAAGTCTCTCCTCTCCTTCCTTCCCCTCCTCTACCCTCTTCTCTCCTCCTCTCCCCTCCTCTTCTCTCTCCTCTTCTCCTTTTGTGGTGTTGGTCCTGGGGAATGAACTCAGGACCTGGGTACTGTCTCTGAGGTTTTTTTTTTTTTTTGCTCAAGGCTAGTACTGTAGCACATAAGCCACAGTTCTACTTCCAGTTTTTTGTTGGTTTATTGGAGATAAGCATCTCATGGGCTTTCCTTCCTGGGCTGGCTTTGACCCTTGATCCTCAAATCTCAGTTTCCTGATTATAGGTGTGCATCACCAGCACATGACAGCACAGTTAGTTTTAATTTTTTTTTAATTAGAAGTTAAAGTAGATTTTATACTTACCAGGTTACTGAAACTGCAGTTCTTTTTGAGGTTGCCAAAGGTTGAGGTTAGCTTATTTTCTTTCTTTTTCACTTTTTTTTATATTAAAGCATTATACAAGTGTCCTAAAAGGCAATTATACTATAATATTGTATCATCTGAAAGCTTATGCTTCTCAGGTACAGCTTTTTAAACACAATTTTAATGATTTGGTTCCCATATAGAAGCCTAAATGGATAAATTGCCTTAATCTGTATTTGAGATATTTCATCAGCATGAGCGGAACTCTCCTATCCACCCCCCCCCACCTCCATACCCTCATCTGCTGAAACTGCTCAGGCCTGGCTACTGGGGTCCTCTTTTCCCCTCACCCCAAGTATCTAGTGTGTAATTCTTACAGTAATTTAATTCTGTTTCAGTTGAATGGAATTTTGGGAAACCTTCTTACTGTTAGTCTCTGTGACACAGTCTCCTGGTGTTTCTTTTAAATTTTAATTGCCTGTTCTCTGTTAGTTCTTCACGCTCCATTATTCTTAAATAATAGGTTTCTCAGTGTTTCCTGGTGAACTCTGTTCTCAATACTGCACACACCCGCAGGCAGTGAGTATATCACGTGGACTCTAGGTTACTCTGCTCAGTGTCCTTTCTCCAATAAACAGCATCTGGATGTAGGAAAGGGGATATAGCTCTCAGTTTTTGGGTAACATGGGTTTTCAGAGGGTAGCTGGGCTGCCAGCATCCTTCTGATGAGTGCTGGATAACCTGGCTTCGAACAGTTCAGTCATGCACAGGTCTTTCCTCAATGAGGAATCCATCTGTGTGTGAGCAGTTTTCCAAGTCAGAAAGTTCTGTAATCTCCCTATTGTTTGTTTGTTTATTTATTTATTAGTTTAGAACTCTGGACTTATGCATGACAAATATAATTGTACATACCATTGATCAAAATACTGGTGGCTATAAATTTGTATGTAGTTGCCAGTTTTTCCTTTCACACATATTTAGCTCATTCAACTTATGTACTCAACGTTTACTTATTACTTATCTTTAAAGCCAGCTCACTTATCTCTAAAGCCAAGCACATATTATGACTAGAAATGATCAGGAGAGCAAGGATATAAATAGTTTATGACCATCTGCTGTGTTGGGAGGCAAAAGGGCCTTGTGTGGACTTAGAAATCCCACAAGCTAAGAGAACTGTATACTTCCTGTATTAGAAGAGAGCCTGGACCTCAAGCATCAGTGCTCTTTGGTTTCCTCTGACCAGCAGGGTGCATTTCACAGTCTTTGTTTGACGTCAAATTGGAGTTACATATTTTGGAGTTTGCTGTCTTAGGTCATGACAGATAAATATAGTAGGATAAAATTCTTTTTGGTAGAGAAGATTAGGGAAGGGGTTGTGAAAGAACCCCTTGGATCACTTGAAATGATATTTGAAAGGTGAATAGTGTGGTGAGCAGAAGGGACAACATACAAAAGACATAGATGTGGGAGGGTCTAGCGATAGTACAGGGAAGCTGAGTCCTTTAGTACATTTGGAAGAGAAGATTCAGTCACCATAAAGGGAGTTAATGGGTAATACCACAGAGTCAGTACTTTTGGAACATGTTCATGCAGGACCTCAAGCTATGTAAATTTTCTCTAGAATAAAGTCAAAATTAGTATGTTGCTTTAGGAAAGGAAACCTGTGAGCCCTAAATAGGAGATAAAATGTGCAAGATTTTAGAAATGGGTTTAAAGGTTAGTGCAAGGGTCCCAGTAACCAGAGCCCTCAGTTATTACCTATCAGAGGAAGAGGAAGGGTGACATGGAGATTTCTGAGGTGCAGTCCATAGAACTCCAGTGGGTGCCATGTAGCACAGAAGGTAGGTTAGGAGTCCTATAGGAGATCAGCAGTGGTGAAGCTCCTGAGACGGGACCTTGGTTCACACTCTCTCTCCACTCCCCTGCCTTCTAGCTGGGCATATTTCAAAGTGGCAGAGTCTCTCCTAAAATGGAATTGAGCCAGTCATCATATTCCAGGGTGACTTAACCAGATTGTTGGCCCTTTTGTCATCTTAAGCATGTAGAAGTTGGTTAAAGCCACCACAGAGATGATTTCATTTCTCAGTACGACAAATACAGCAATCTTAACATTTAAGGTGCAAAGACAAATTAAACTTGAACGTGTCTGTGACAGTATGTCAAATAGCATAAATATAAAAAAAATATAATGATGGTAGTCCTCACTGATCTCTAACTGGAGATTGTATCCAACCCTCTACTGGTTTTTCCGATCGTGCATACCTCTGAGAAGATGTAATTTAGGTAGAGCAAGAGACCAACGACAATGCATAATAATGCAGTGGACCAGTTCTAATAATATACTGTAAAAGTTATGTGAGTGCTTTTTTTTTCTCTCTGGAATTTTTCATTCAGCATTTTTCAGCTTGTGTCTGACTACTGCAGCTACAGAATGTGAAGCTGAGAGGAGGGTCTTAGCACAGAATGCATGGTGTGGAACTTACGTAGTGAGGAAGGGAGACTGTCGAAGCCTGTTCCATGGCAAGCCCTTCCATATGATTAAAGCAGTGCTTTAAATGTAATGCCATCTTGTTTTTTTGAGACAAGGGATTGCTGTGTTGTCTAAATTGCCCTCAAATTTGAGATTCTCTTGCCTCAGTCTCCCAAGTGCTGGAATTGTAGGAATGTACTGCTATATCAGCACCGGTAATTATTTTTATTTTTTATTTATTTATTTTGTTTTTGTTGGTCCTGAGGATTGAACTCTGGGCCTGGGCGCTATCCCTGAGCAGTTCAGCTCAAGGCTAGTGCTCTACATCGTGAGCCATGGTACCACTTCTGGTTTTCTGGTGGTTAATTGGAGATAAGAGTCTGGTACCACTTCTGGTTTTCTGGTGGTTAATTGGAGATAAGAGTCTTAGAGACTTTTGTGCCTGGGTTGGCTCTGAATGGAGATCTTCAGATTTCAGCCTCCTGAGTAGCTAGAGTTATAGGCATGAGCCACAGGTGCCCAGCGAAGAAGCTCTTTTATTTATGTGGTTGAAAAGAATCTTCATGGGAGAAAATCATTGACTTTAGTGCCAGCCTCTGAGCTATATAATTTAAGGAAGTTAAATTAGAATTTGCTCTGTAACTTGGAAGTTGTCTTTGTTTTAAAAGTGCATCCAAAATTTGTACTAGCACAAATACCTATAAAATCTGAAGACAAAACACTTCTAATCTTCACCACGCTTTTTAATGGGTAATGACATATTTAATGGGTCGTTGATGTGACAGAAATTGCTAATCAGGATAGGTCATTTGTGCCATCAACTGTAACTTAATATAGAAACTTTAATTAGTTTTACTTCTGGGACTTTTATAATTTTCAATACTAATTTTAGGCTACATTATTATTATTATTAATCATACTTTCTCCCTTCATGAAGACTTTTATAGTTGTTCTTAATAACTTTACCTATGTTAAGACAAATGTCAAAAATACCTTGAATTCTTTTCATTGAAGTGGCTTTGTTTTTTGCCAGTTATGGGGCTTGAACTCAGGGCCTGAGCATTGTCTTTGGGCTTTCTCAAGGCCACAGCCATAGCTCTATGGTTGAGCCATAGCACCACTTCCAGCTTTTTCTATGTATGTGATACTAAGGAACTGAACCCTGGTCTTCATGCATGCTAGGCAAGTGAGCTTACCACGAGGCTTAACTCCGGGCCCTAATTTGCTCTTTCATTAGTCGTCTTTTACTAGTTTGTCTAATAAAAGGTAGGTCTATAGTACTGGAATCTGTTACTTTTATGGTACCTGGCATTGGTTTTTTTTTTTTTTTTTTTTTAATAGTCCTGGGGATTGAACTCAAGGCCTGGGTCCTGACCTTGAGCCTCTTTGTGCTCAAGGCTAGTGCTCAACCACTTGAGCCACAGCACCATGTCTGGCGTTTTCTGTGTATGTGGTACTGAGAAATTGAACCCAGGTTTCATACAATGCTAGGCAGGCACTCTACCACTGAGCCACACTCCCAATCCCTGTTATTGGTTTTATTTCATATATTTTTTATTGTAATTAATAGAAGCGTTACATTATATTCTCCAGATAGAAGGTACATTACTTCACAAACATTGATACCCTTTCTCATGTCTTGGTCCCCATTTCCATCCCCCACCCCAGCCCTTCATCTTGTTTTCCCCCCTTCCCTATCCTATTTCAAATAACCAAATAAGCATATATCCAATATATCTGCGATTGGTTTTTCTATTAACTCCTCCATCATCATTTGGAAAGATAACATTGCACACTTGGAGCCAATGGATCAAGCCAGTAGCTCCTTGGGAAGCTAATAATGAGAAGACCATGATGTCAGGCCAAAGCATGCAGAAGAATCTGTGAGACTCCATTTGCATTGAAGTGGATCTGGGCAAGATGGTTCCTGCCTTTGATACCAGCTGTGGCAGCAAGTCCAAATTAGGCTGACAGTGGCTGATGTACACATTTAAGCAGGAATTGAGACCCCTTTCTTAAAAATAACCAGTGCAAAAAGGGCTGGAAGCATGGCTCAGCGATATGATTCCAGCCTAGCAAGAACGTTCAAATCACTAAGCCCAGTACTGCTACACAGAGAAGGGATAAACTCAGACATCCTTATCAGCAACAACATCAACAGCAACTATCAACCGCCACCATGATTATAACAACTATCTCTGAAAAACCATGGTCACTGCTATATATCATAAAATGGGTACAAGGTGTTTTACATTCATAGAGAGGAAGGCTACAGTACTGTCCTGCATCTATAATATGAGCAGGGATAGGGAATATTGGTTTTTTTTTTTTTCTGTCAAGGACCAATATGGGCAGATAGCAGAGAAAACTCATGACAAGCGTATATCTTCCACAGGCCAGTTCCTTTCAGACACAATCAAAATGAAACATCATTTGAGACTTGATTCTATTTTCCCAGCAGAGGGTGGTCATGTCTCCTAAGAAGCATCTAAGGAAGTGAGGGCAGCCGCAGTGGCATGGGTTTATTTGTATCTTCTTTCTACAGGTTTGTTATTCCAAAGACAGTCAGCCTGTGGCCAGCACCAGCTATGTGTTGTTTCACTGTTGCTGTTTTGAGAGTGATGTCATTATGGCTGTTAAAAGTGCCATGTAGCGACTAGATATCACTTACTAAAATCTGATATTAAGTAATGGAGGAAGAGTGTACCTCTTTTACTATGAATGGTGTTATTATGAATACAAGGCTTAAAAGTGGAAAATAATGCCTTAGGAGGATCTGGCCAAATGGTTAAAACAGAGTGGTGATTTATTTTTAGTCTAGAAACACAATCACTCTCAGGAGATGGACAGGTAAGTGCTTTTTCCTGACACCCCATAAACTCTGAGTTTAGCATTTTGTCATTTTTTTTTTGCCAGCCCTGGGCTTGAGCTCAGGGCCTGAGCACTGTCCTTGGACTTTCTCAAGGCTAGAGCTCTACCACTTGAGCCTCAGCACCACTTCCGGCTTTTTTCTATGTATGTGGTACCGAGGAATCGAACTCGGGTCTTCATGCATGCTAGGCAAGCACTTTAACCACTAGGCCAAACTCCTGGGCCCCATTTTGTCATTTTTAATGGATTTTTGCAGCCACATGAATTTAGTGTAGTTTACTTTGGATTATATTTTCAGCAAAATGAAAGGTACCTAGTGTCTGATTCCTGACTGAGAGTGTCTCATGCCTTCCTAGAGGGCCATGTTCCACAATGCTTTCTTTCTCTGTGTTTACTTCAATCTCATGGAATATAGACTGCTGGAGACCAAGGTGTTATATTGTTATTTTATTTTAATGAATTTTACTAGTAAAGTTGCCATGTGATGACCAGATATCATTCAGGAATATATCTTCACAAATGGATGACTTTACATTTCAGCCCAATAGCACACAAGATTCATGAGATCAGGAATATTGTTTGTTTTATCAAAACCACTATATGTTAAACATTCTATATGGTATTTGGTCCAGTGGAAGAAGTGGTTGGAAATATTGTAATTGGACCTCCGGGGGCTTTGACCTTCTTCCTGTCAATGCATTGATCTGTGAAACTTGAATTTTATGTTTAAAATTTGAGCTCTGTAAGTTTTCAAGTAAAGGCATGATTACTTTTATTCATTTATTTTTGGCAATACTGGGATTTGAATTTAGGACTTCATGCTTTCTGGGGAAGTGCTTTACCACTTAAGCCATGTCCTTAGCCCTTTGGATATATTTTTCATGTGTGCTTTTACTTAGAACTTGGCCTATCTATGCCACTCAAGTTGGGGTGATAGGCATGCCCTACCATACCACACCTGACAAGTTGATTCGTATGAAAGTCTTGCTATTTTTTTGTACAGATTGACCTCAATTGCTATTCTTTTGATCTCTGTCTCATAAGTAGCTAAGATTATAGGCATGCCTATCCCTTGTGTTTTATTGATTTACAGAAATATTGGGGCTGGTCATGGTGGCACAGGTCTATAAACCCAGTACTCAGAGTTTTGGGCCAGCTTAGCATACATGTTGAGACTTGATAACTAAGCAAGCAAAACAAAGGAGTAGCAGCAGCAGCAGCAGCAGCAACAACAACAACTAAAATCCTGGCATTGGTCATATGGGATTTTGGATTTTTATGCTTTTCAGTGCTAGTACTAGGACTTGAACTCAGGTCTTCTTGTTCTCATTTTTTTTTTACATCACATCTGTGGTCTGGCATTTTGCTGGCCCTTGTAGATAGTGTCTTACAGACATCTGCCGGACTGTCTTTGAACTATGATGCTGAGATCTCAGCATCCAATGTAGCTGTGATTACAGATATGAGTCTCTGGTGGGGCCCAGCTGTGGAATGTGCTTTTGAACTGGGGGTTTCTTCTCTTCCCCTGAAATCATTGTCAAGACCAAGTGTGTTTTCCTTTTCCTCAAGAAAGTCCTAGTGGATTGTCCCACAGCAGATTTAGAAAATATATGTGAGCATGTGTGTGGACACTGATTGTGTTGGATGAAGGGATTTAGGAAGAGCTTTTTCAAATCCTCTTTCCTATTTCCTGTTTGTGGCAGTGGTTGTCATTGTCATCATCATTGTCTTTGTCTTCTCCTTGTCCTACCCCTCCATCTTTCCTTTCCCTACTCTTTTTCCTCTCCCTTCCCCTTCCCTACCCTGCTCTTCCTCTTTCCCATCCTTTTCCTCTTCTGTTTTCTCTTCCTTTTTCTTCCTTGCAATATGCAACAAAACCTCTTCTACGAGAAATTTATAACGGTTCCCTAATTGAGAAGTATAGAAATGACCCAAGAAGCCTCATATCAGGCTATTTCTGTGCATAATACTTAGTTGAGGGTATTATCTCTTTCTGATGATGCAGATGGGTGTGGTGTTAGACTCCAAATATTCTCCTCTTTTTCCTTTCTGGTTTGGGTGATGAGGTACAAAATGGGTAGACTCACAGTCTCCTTTCCCATTTTCTTAAGACCAAGTTTGGAAAATCAAGGAGTTAGAGTAGGGGTGAGTTTATTCAGAGGCTATGGCATATGCTTAGGAAAAACAAAAGTCTTATGCATTCTTAAAACCACAGCATGGATGTTTACAGGTAAGGAAGATGGAGTGAGCAATTCTGAATGTCTATAAACTTTCTTGATCCACATATTTGATTGTTTTGATTAACTTAGAAAATAGGATTAAGTGTAGTATGCAAAGGAGGAACTGAAGTTCAGAAATCTAGGCTTAGAGAATTTGTTGTTTTCTAGTTCATGTTCACAGAAACGAAATTTGGGTTTCCTTGTCTCTGAGTCTCCCTGGGGACATAAATCAGTTCAAGGTTCTTCCTTGGCATCTTCTGTGAGTGACTGGCTCAGGCCACATGGGTTAATGCTTTCAGCCCCCCTTCACCTCTGTCCCTGAGAATGATGACACTGTAAATCAGCTTGAACATTGGGCAGAGTTATGAGATTCTGAAACGTTTATTGTACTCCCTTGCATTTTACCTCGTTTACCCTTCAGGTGAATTTTAAAGAACTAAATTGAAGAATTACTTTGATAATGGACATGTTTTCTTTTTGTTGGAGCCCATAGGAAGCTAAGAAACCAATTTGTAGTACACTTCTAACAAAGACTTCATCACTTTCAGTTTGTATGTGTGATGGGCTTATTTCTCCATCTGTTTTCTGTTTCTTTGTTACTTTACTTCTTTGTGGTAATTTATGCTTTCTTAAGAGTATTATATATACATTGACATACGAATCCTTTAATCTGCCTGGTGCCGGTGGTTCATGCCTGTAATCCTAACTACTTAGGAAACTGAGATCTGAGGATTGTAGGTTAAAGCCAGCCTGGGTGTGGAAGTCTGTGAGACTCATGTTTTTGTTTTGTTTTTTGGTGGGTCATGGGGCTTGAACCTGGAGCCCAGGCACTATTCCTGAGCTCTTCAGCTCAAGGCTACCACCATACCCCTTGAACCACAGCTCCCCCCTTTCCATTTTCTAGTGATTTATTAGAGATAAAAGTCTCATGGACTTTCATGCCTGAGCTGGCTTTGAACAGAGATCCTCAGATCTCAACCTCTTGAGTAGCTAGGATTATAGGTGTGAGCCACCACACCCAGCTTTGTGAGACTCTTAGCTCCAATTAACCACTGGAAAATGAAGTGGTACTATGGCTCAAAGAGGTAGAGCGCTAGCCTTGAACTGAAGAGCTCCAGAACAATGACTAGGCCCAGACCAATGGGGAGGGGAAGATTCCTTAAATTGTATCTAGAATAAGACATTTAGTAAGAACTAATCAAATAAATATTGCTGCATCTGTTTGCTTTCTTTTTTTCTGTGGATAAGCAACTGTTCTCAATAGAGAAATCTAGAGTTTGTTTTTCCAAAAAGGTTACCTAATTGTGCTCAGTAAATATAGTGGTAAAGTATTTTTATTTTATTTTATTTTAATTTCAGTATGTAACCTTTTATTTATGTGTAAAGTGATGTACTGAATCTCAGAATAGAAAGAGGAAGTTTAGTGAATTTACAATTTGTTGACCCTACCTGAAAAACAAACAAAACAAATTAACTGGAAATGTAGACCGTAGTGTAAGACCTGTAGTACTATAACAAACAAACACATGAATAAATAAATGAACACATTAAAACTGTTCAGAGGGGAGGAGGGGATATGAGACTGTTTTGGGACCTTGTTTCCATTTTCAGCTCTTTAATGCTTTTTGACTATCCAGCAGAACAAAATTTCTCAAAACCTGTTCTGATTCTGAGGGCTGCCCAATCTGTAATTGTTCTTGGCTCAACTAAAGTTTGCTAAATTGAATTTGTCCAAAGTTCTTCATTTAACACAAAAACTGAACTTAATTACTGAAGAATTTGAGTTTGTGTTGTGATTTCTGCCTTATCCACTGGTCTTAGAAAACAAGTTTCTTAGTTTATTGTTGCATCTTGGTGCCATGATCACTGGCTCTAAACAAACATGTCAAAGGAAGGAGGAGATCTAGAAATGGATTGATTAAGTGGTCATAAAGAATGTATAAAAATATATGAAAAAAAGAATGTATAAGCGCCCATGGGAAGCTGAATGCTTTTATCAATAAGTCTGAATACATCCTCCCCCACTCCTGCAGTACACATTATATGTCTAATAGTTTTTTTCCTTCCTTCCTTCCTTCCTTCCTTCCTTCCTTCCTTCCTTCCTTCCTTCCTTCCTTCCCTCTTTCCTTCTTTCCTCCTTTCTTTTTATTGTCAGGATAATGCATAGAGGGGTTACAGTTACATTTGTCACGGAGTAGGAGCATTACTTCTCGTACATTGATACCCCTTCTCCTGTTTTGTCCCCATTTCCCTCCCCCCACCCTCTCTCAATCGGTAAAGCTTTTTGACTAAAAACAACCTTAAATTTTTAGCTGATACAGTGTTTTATGGGTGGGGAGTGTGGCCTAATTGTGAGAGTGCTCACCTAGCATGCACAAAGCCCTGGGTCTGATTCTTCTGTACTATGTATACAGAAAAGGCTGGAAGTGGTACTGTGGCTTAAGTGGTAGAATGCTAGCCTTGAGAATGCTCAAGGACAGTGCTCAGGCCCTGAGTTCAAATCTTAGGATGGGCAAAAAAATGTACTTTATCACTTAAATACAGATTCTCTTCCAAATGTAATTATCATCTTTTAGTGTGTCCTGGTTTGGGAAAGAGTTCTGGATTATTTTAAGAAGTGAGAAATAGGGACAGGGCCTTGTGGAATCGATTCTAATAATTGTATTGTTAATTGTTTGCATGTATATTAATTGTATCCATGCAACACATGGATGGATTAACTTCATACTAGGTCTTTTATTGGGTAATTTTGTTAGCTAACCAGGTTACCTAAGTTGGAACCCTGCTAGGATGAATGGATGATATAAATAGGCAGTTTGGTTTACTGATAGATCTACAGCAAAGTATTGATGTGTTTGAGTATCAGAATATCTTCTGGTCTGCGAAGCTCAAGTCTCAAGGAAAAATTTCTTTTCCTTGTCTACTTCTGGATTGAAAACACAAAAGATCTTAAAAATACACGTAGTATCATCACCAAGTTTTCTAGGCTTTTGTATCAAAATAGTCAGAACAAGAATTTTAGGCAAACCCAAATAGCATGTTATGTCATGCTCACACGTGGATGTAATTCAGGAAAGGGTATTTCTCTTTTTTTTCAGTTCTGTCTGGAGGACCATTGCCTCAAGGGCATGAATTTGAGCTGTATGAAGTTAGGTTTCACTGGGGAAGAGAAAACCAGCGTGGTTCCGAGCACACTGTTAATTTCAAAGCGTTTCCCATGGAGGTAAGAATAACTGTCCTGTTGCTTGCTAAAGAATCCTGTGAATTCCAGATTTAAAAGTGCATACATAATTCCAGGATTTTTATCAGTTCATATAAGATAAAAACAAAAGCATCGAGAAATGCTGCTTGGGCCAGCAGGTGAGGTTTTCTACCTTTTTATGGGGTTTGGAGTATGCAGATGAGTAGTTTGTCATAACATTTTCTTTTCTTCTTTCTAGCATATATGAATTGTACAGAAGATTTTCACTGAGCTCCTTTCGTGCATGTCTGTAATATTGTTTGATCTGAATGCTCTGGTCTATGTTACTCTGTCTGATCTCTCCTCCCTTATGATCAGCATTTGTCAGTCTCACTCTGGTATAATTCCTTTCGAAAGGGGGGCCACAGCTACTACTACTACTAATAATAATAATTCTCCTTTTAATTCTTCTTTCTCTCTTTCTTTCTTTCTTTCTTTCTTTCTTTCTTTCTTTCTTTCTTTCTTTCTTTCTTCTTTTTTCTTTTGCCAATTCTGGGTCTTCCACTCAGGGCCTGAGCACTGTCCTTGGGCTTTCTCAAGGTTAGAGCTCTATAGCTTGAGCCCCAGCACCACTTCGTGCATTTTCTGTGTATGTGGTACCAAAGAATCGAACCCAGAGCTCCATGAATGCTAGGCAAGCACTCTGCCATTAGGCCAAACTCCTGGCCCTGGAGGCTACTTCTTCAGATACTACAAGTAGGTGATGAGCTGGGACAACCATAGAAAATGCTCTGCAGTAGTTCAAAAGTCTAGTTTAGTTCACTGATAGTTTAATCACTAAGGGCAGGGAATCCTAGAGAATGAGCAGAGAGGGAATCCTAGGAAATAGTCATTTTATCTGAAGTATTCCCTCTCCTACTTACCTCCTTAGCGAATTTTCTCACTATTAAGTGTCCTGTCACCTGGGGGACTTATTTCCTCAGGCCAGATTCTTCTGTTTTCCTAATATATGGGCTAGTTCTCATGCATCAAGGTCCTTTCTTGCCGCCTAAGCTGCTCAAGAGAGGGTTTTCCTTTCACTGTCCTTCCCTTCGCACACTGCCTGGCAATCCTAGACCAATATGCCATGCTAGTGAAGCTGAAGGGGTGTCCTAGATGAGCCAGGCTTTGTTTGTATGTCTTTCTATAAGGAACCTCTGTTTTCCCCAGGAAACAGGTATTCTCTGGCATGTGAGTGTTTGTTTTTGTTGTTGTTTTTCCTTTCTATTCCCTCCCTCTCACCTTCCTGTCTTTTCTTCCATTTATTTCATTTATTCATTTTTCTATTCTTCCCCTCTGGGTGACCTAATCTATTTTAAGCCTTTAGGTTTGAATATATGTACTTGAGAGGTTATCTCTACCCAGACTCATATAAACAACTATGTAGTGGATTTTCTGATCTTGGGTGCCTGATCGATATGCCAGATTAAGGACAACCCAACTCTTTAAAAAAAATGTATAATTTTAGGGCTGCTGAAATGCTAGTCTTTCTTCTTTCATTTCCAACTGCACACATGCTTAATATCAAATGTAGAATTGCTCAAGGTCAGATAGATCATCTGCTACCAACATAGCGATGAGAAGTTTTTACCATATAATTTTGTATACATGATACGTGTAATTTAAAAGATTAAGTTGGAACATTTCTTAGCATTACCTTAATTAGAATGAAAAAAATCCCTTTGATATCTGTTTCAATAAAAGAAAAGCCTGAACTTTAAAAGTGAAATGTGAAGTGTTTTAAGGTTTCAGGGAAAATCCCAAATTCTGGCATGTTAGAGAATGTTGAAGGAATGTGATTGTGATGATAGTGGAGAAGAGGGGTTCTCAAAGGCCTTGTTGGGGAAGATCTTCAAGTGTCTCCTCTTCCCTAGGAGCTTTTTCTTTCTGATTTTTTATTAGTATATGTTATTTGAACAAGAGGGGTTTCATTCTGACCTTTATATTCATATATACGTGCAATGTGGAAGTGGTTATTGAACTTAGGGCCTCGTATTTGCTAAGCAAGCACTCTACTATTTGAGCCACTCCTTCAGCTCCATAAGATTTTGTTTTGTTTTGTTCTTAATGCCTAAGTACTATTCTCTGTCAGCTCTGGCTCCTGTCCTGGCCTCAGCAAACCTGAGGAGGAAAAGTTCACAACCAAATACATGAGTGCAGAGAACTCAAAACAAGGTAGATAGTGGAAGTGGCTAACCTCATGGAAAAGGGTAAGAGGGTGACCAGCCCTGCCTGCCTTCCTCTTTGAACTGCATCTTTAGAAAAGAATTATTTTGATTGTAAAGGTGATGTCCAGATGGGTTATAGTTACATGGATGAGGTAATGAGTATATATCTTTTTGAACAGTAGGCTTTATCATTTGATCCTCAACAGGCCTTAGAGTATGTTGTAGTCAGCATAGCATTGAGGTGAGATAGATATAATTGAGCAGGCAAGGCCTGTGGGATTGGAATGCCACAGCTTTGCTTGTGGCACACTGTTTATAGTTTGGGGGAAGTTTAATTTGATTATGGAGCCAGTCGTCTGTGTTCTCTTTCTGTGTAGTCAGGGTTTCTGGACCTGATGTTCTAACAGGTCTGGATACTTGGTGGTGTTTTCATTGTTCTGGTCCATTAGACAAAGGTAATGGGTTGTGTTCAGTGAAGATTAAATGCTAGCAGTTAAGGCTTTGCTTCTCAGAAATATTTATAGTTAAGAGAATGAAATTAATGGATTGTATTTTTTCCAAAATAGATAGGGAGCAATATTTGTATTCTTGGCAATTTCACATTATCCTTGATGTAATCCCAGACAAAATGCTTTCATAAGTCATCAGTTTTTTTTTCAGGCTATATCCTATTGCAAAAATAAATGAGGTAGGTGTTACAGAATTAGAGGGAGATGCCTATGTGCTAGTTTTTTTTTTTTTTAAATAAAGACTGTGAAGTCACTCAGGGATGGTTGTTGGAGAGAGTCCACATGAAAGAACTTTGCAAGAGCCATAATGAGTTGACAGACACAGTGCTGTTGGTCCCCTGGTTTTTGAACAGCCATTGTAGATCACCTGAAACACAAGGATATTTCCAGCATGACAGTGGAGAGTGAGGGAACCAGTTTCCCTTTGACCATATTACTCATTTTTATATATTTATTACTTGAGAATTTTGTTCATATTTTACATTTTAAGGCCAATTCTAATGTCATCTCCATGCATCAGTCCCTTCTTCTTGGTTTCATTAAAATTATGTCAGACTTGTTAAACAAATAAAGTAAGCAAATGTTTGCCATGCTGTTACCTATAATACAGAGCTTGTCAGATAACTCTGTGAACATTGGGAAAATTTGACATTTTAAGATTACTGCAAGTATAATAATAATATACTGAATATATTTTTATGCTTTTTCCCCAAGCTACAATTAAATTTTATTTTGGTTTAACCAATAGATACATGTGAGTTATTTTTCCAACCCCTATTCCCTGATCAAAGGGCTTTAAAACTGAAATCTCTCCTTATCTTTAGTTGTATTTTAGTCCCATTCAGAAATGACATGTTTAGCTTTACATATTTATTGTTTGTACTTTTTGCCAAATCCATCATTTTATTTTATTTATTTTATTATCTTTAAGAGTTGTATACAGAGGTTTCAGTGCAACATGTCAGTTTGTAAATAATCATCTTGATTATTCTTGCACCTTTCATCATTCTCCTCCATCTGTCACAACTCTACTGGATTCACTGCCCACACTGCTTCAAAAGTTGATCCTGCAAGGTTTTTTTTTTTTTTTTTGCCTGTTCTGGGGCTTGACCTCAGGGCCTGAGCACTGTCTTTGAGCTACATCATTTCTGACTTTTTTTGTGTATGTGGTACCAAGGAATTGAACCTGAGTCTTCATGCTTGCTAGGCAAGTGCTCTACCACTAGACCAAACTCCTGGTCCAATATTGCAGGTTTTGATTTCAAACTACTCTATCACTAGCAGCTCCTTAGCTAAGCAAGATGGATGAAGCATGCCATTTGTGTTTTCCCTTTCTGAGATTTTTAACTAAAACATGCTTCTACAGTGATCTGACATGCCTGACTATGCTTGAATAGCCGAGTTCCCTTACCATCCTAGTTGGTGTCTAAACGTCAATGCCTTAGCAACAAAAAAATAACTGTGGAAATCCTTGAGTAGATTTGAGGGTATTTTGCATTATTATTTCATCAAGACCTTAACATGACTAGAAGATTGTTGATTTCAGATTTGAGATCTATTATAATCTTTTTGTATTTGTTCTTCTGTGCCTGTAGAAGCCTTTTATTTTCTTTGAACACTGAACATCTTGGCACATGAGTTCCAGCTTTACTGGCTGTGCCATTGTTCTAACAAAAATCTTCTCTGTGTACTTATCTCTCTGCAGGAACTGTATGCCATTCCTATTAATTATTCTTCTACACCTTCTGGTTGCTTAGGCTCACAGCTTCACATCCTAATTTCGCTATATTTGTCTGTGGACAAATTATAGAAACTGTCCATTCTTTGCTGCTTCAAAACAAATTCTGTGATCTGTATAGTTTTTGGAAGATTATGGCCAATGTTTACACACAAAGAGTTAGTATTTGAATGATTCTCAGGCATTTACATTTTATGCTGGATCAATAAAATTGATAGAAGTGATGAGACAATCACACAAAGCTTTGTATCATTCTCTGATAGTCCTACATTTGATAAAAAACAAATCTCTAATTGTCTAATGGAAGGGGGATATTGTCTCAGAATAAGCCACGGACCTTTACAAAGTGAATAGGTTAAGCTACATTATTTCTATTTTTTTCTTTCACTGGAGATGCATTGATCTTTGTCAGGGTTGGACACTGTTTTGGCCCACAGCCTAGCAGAGAGCATGTACAGTCATGACTTTCTTGCCTTCTTGGCCTAAAAGTCTGTGACTTATAGTATATTGCCCAGCAAAAGGTCCAATTCTTTTGTAGGGAAGACTCTTACTTTTATGTATGTTGCATTTAAAGACCTGTTAGCCTTCTGAAAGGAGCATTGATGAACTAACCATGACAGAGCTATACTGGGAGATTTAGTACATTAGGTAAATAGAAGAAAAAAAGCAGTTCATTGTGCAGAGCAAGATCCTTCAATTGTGAACTGTCCAGACCTTGGTTCCAAGATAGGCCAATGATAATGGTATGAAGACTATATCACATAATATAATTATAATCCTAAACATTACAATTTCCCCCTTTCCCCTTAGCACTGCTCCACAGTGTGCATTTTCTA
Source organism: Megascapheus bottae (assembly GCF_031878675.1). Taxonomy (NCBI): domain Eukaryota; kingdom Metazoa; phylum Chordata; class Mammalia; order Rodentia; family Geomyidae; genus Megascapheus; species Megascapheus bottae. The sequence goes on along the minus strand of NC_143517.1, from coordinate 11,278,751 downwards.
GTACTTCTTCCTTCTTTTCAGGCAAGTGGAGGAGACAACTATGAAATGTTCTCTTGGTAAAATGATCATTTTCATATTTACTTGAGAGTACATATTGATTCATCGTGTGTGTGTATGTGTGTGTGTGTGTGTGTGTGCGTGTGTGTGCGCATGTGCACGTGCTCACATGGGCAGGCATGTGTGTGTGCACGTATGTGAGCAAGTGCTGGTGTTTGAACTAAGGGCCTGAATGCTGTCCCTGAACTTCCTTTGCTCAAGGCTAGAGCTCTACCTGTTGAGCTCTGTTGGGGCCTGACCTCCATCTCTGAGGCCTGATTTTGGCTCAGGGGCAATTAAAGGGCTTTGGCCAGGCATTCACTCCTTGCATACCTCTCTTAAGGCATCTCTGTGTATGTGACTTGATTGAGCCCCCCACAGCTTCGTGGGTCTCTAAGCAGTGCAGGTCTCGCACGCTTTCCTGCACCTGTCCCGCCCAGTACCTGAAAGCCCCACCCAGACCCTTAGTGGTAGCATGGTGGCCCTCTTCCTATTGGCTAGCTTCCCAGTTCCCATCTTCTCCTACCCCAACAGTATATAACTAATTGTCTGACGCAATAAAGAGAGAGAACAGCAGATCAGATCAGCAGAGATCAGCAGAGAGATCTGATGCGCTGTCATGGTTAACACTGCTTCTGATTCAGCATGGTTTTTTCTTTCCTGGTAATTGGGGGAGGGCTGGGTCATCGATACTACCATCTCGTTCGGCTCCCGGGGGACTACAGGCTGGCCTTGTGTGTCCCTCCCCGTTCCTGAGTTGCTGCCCCAGAGAGAAGCAACAGAGCTCCACTGAGCTTGCTGGTAGTTTATTAACTTTAGGTAGTTTACAGACTTACTCTAGGATATGAAAACAAGAGCGTTATATTGTGTGATTGTTCTTAATGTACTATATTATTCCTCTTCTGTTTTGTTGCCCTTTGGTTAATCTCATACTGTTACTGTATCTGATTTTGTTACCTGGTATATTATATATATGTTTATTTGTTTATTTGAGATAGGAAAGGGAAAGGGGAAAACAAGATGATTGGGAGAGAAATGGAGATAAAATCATGAGAAGGGATATCAATGTGTGAGAAATAATGCACCTACTACCTAGCGAATGTAGCTGTAATCCCTTTATACATTACCCTGACAATAAAAATTAAAAAAAAAAAAAGAATCTCATAGACTTTCCTGCTAAGGTTGGCTTTGAACATCTCAGCCTTTGAATATCTCAACCTCGAATATTTCAAAGTCACTTACAGGCATGAGCTACTGATACCTGGCTGATTCTTACTTCTTTTACTACTCTGAAGAAATCCTATGAAGGAGTTCCTTGGACAAAAGTGAAATTATTCTCTTTACAAGTTATTTGGCTTCTAAGACCATCCCAGACAGAGTTATAGGTTTGAAAATCTCTTCTAAGAGACACTTCCATGTTATATGAGAACTTTATGAGTCAGAATATGATCTGAGAATTGGATATATAATATATATGATGAAATGATTTTAGGTTTAAATGCCTATTTAACACAGAGACATCCTAGGAACTGAAAGATGAAGCATCATGGAACAAGTGAAAGGAAACCATAATGTATGATTAGATAAAGAAACTTGTGGAAGAGTAGTTAGTTATATATCCCATTTAAGAAGTATTATTCTTTCGTACTGTTCTTTCTGCAAATGATTTTGATGGACACAGATAACACAAAGGGCTATCCTTTCTCCCTGTTGTCTCTGTAGCTACCTCAAATGCAGAATGTGTGTGGGGGAAATTGGTCTTGCATAGGATGGTAGGGGTGAGATTATAGCCCTGTGCCCTTTCCATACAGGTTGTAGAACCACACGATTTTTAAATTTATTTATATTTTTGTCAGTCATGGAGCTTGAATTTATTTATTTATATTTTTGTCAGTCATGGAGCTTGAACTCTGGGCCTGGGTGTTGTCCCTGAGCTCTTCAGCTCAAGACTACCTCCCTACCCCTTGAGCCACAGTGCCACTTCCAGTTTTCTAGTGGTGAATTGGAGATAAGAGTCTCCCAGATTTTAGTGCCTGGGATGGCTTTGAACTGTGATCCTTAGATCTCAGCCTCCTGGGTAGTCAGGATTACAGGCGTGAGCCATGGCACCTGGCTCTCTAGAGGTTTTTTTTATAATGGCACAGAGTCACACAGACATGCAGAGAGCACATGTGGACCCCTTATTGTCCCTTGAGAACTAATGGTACTCAGGTTCTCATCTGGGTCTGGAGAGGGATGCAAGTTTTAATAAGGTTCTTTCCTTTGCTTCCTCAGAAATGGCACAAGAGCCAACGTCTCCCTACTTTCCAAAGTCAGCTCTTACTAGGAAAATCTCTTCCAGTTTGAAATATTGTTTGTGCCTATAGCAAAAGCTCTGCAGTGAATATTCTTTAAAGGAGAACACTGTTGCTAAAAGAAATGAGGGACAATGTGAATGCTCATCTTTCCTGACAAGCTTTAGTATTTTCCCCAGACAAAGGTATATCTTGTCTTAAACACAATAATGATTATGATTGTTAATGAATGGTAACCTGGGATCTTCTCACAGTGTTAGCAGATTGCACTTCATAGAGGAGCAGATGAAGGAACGAGAATCCCATGCTGTGTTGTCTCCAATGCTTTTAGTTGTGGAAACTCCCTCTCACCTTGGCCAAAAACTAAAAACAATAGTAAAAAAACTCCATAGACTTGTTTATTTGCAGAATTCTAATGAACAACTGTCCTTTTGCTCCATAAAAAAACATGATCCCTGCTGTGATTCATCATGCTTATTTATCAAAATATATTTTACGTAGAACCTAACAGTTGACTAAGTAGAACACAAATAATTCTACTGGGCAAACACAAATGTACTTTTAGTTGTTTCCACATGATGGGGAAATTTGCCATTTCCACCCAGAAAGAGAAGCCTGGATGGCTGATCTGACCTTGGGGTAGTCTCTTGGGACTTACCTTTAATTGTTTGTGTCTATAAGCATTTCCTTACTTCCATTTTTGGTTATGACTTGAAAATTTACAGAAGATTGTTTGGGCAAACTAAATTTGGAAGAAGCAATTATAGCTAATGCTATGATAAAGGCAAATTTGTAGAAGAATTAAACATTAGTCACTTCATGTTGAATACAAACTCTTTGTGTAACTAAATATAAACTAAAAGAAGTAAAAGTCACTGTATTGAAATGTGCAATTTGAGTTGTTATAGATTTGGGCTCTAGTGGATTTATATTCCACTGTAAAATACCTATTTTTTCAAAAGATTTTCACATAGTGAACCCTGATTTGAATATACAGTCCAACTGGGTATTTCTCATTTATTTACTGGCTCTCCCCACTGCTAATACACATTCCCAATACAGATTGTTTCATTTTCCTATAATTTATTAGTGTATATTAATTATACAAAGAAAATTCAAATCTGGGCATGGGTGATTTTCGCCTATAATCCTAACTACTGAAGAGACTGAGATCTGAGGATCTCTGTTCAAAGCCAGCCTGAGCAGGAAAGTCTGTGAAATTCTTATCCCCAATTAACCAGCAGAAAATTGGAAGTGGATCTGTGGCTCAAAGTGGTAGAGTGCTAATCTTGAGCAAAAAATGGACTCAGGAACAGTGACTAGGCCCTGTGTTCAAACTCCACAACTGACAAAAAACAAAAACCAAATCACAGAAAAATACCCAAAGAAGATTCAGTTCATGATGATATTTCACAAATGCATATACTTTAGTCAGATTAACTCTTTTACTGTTTTCTCATTTTCCTGTCTTTCTTACCCCTTCAATTGTTAAACAGCTTTCAATGAATTTCCAGAGTCTTCATAAAAAGACATTGTGTATTTTGATTTTATTTGTTTCCCTTCCTTCTGTTTTTCTTTCCCCGCCTTCTTTCTCCCCTCTGAAGCCCAACAATTGTAGTCATTTTCAGCATGTATGTATGCATGTATACATGTGTGTATCTATAGATGTATATATCTGTGTGTATGTCTGCCACAAATGAGTGAAAATGTGGTATCTGAGTTTGGCTTAATTTACTCAACATGATGATTTCTAGTTTGTCTTTATGGCCAGATAATATATATTGATGGGCGTGTCTTTAGCCATTTGTTGGTTGCTAGGTACCTTGGCTGATTTCACCCTTTGATCCCCTATGAACAGAATAAACATGAGTCTGCAGATCTCCCTCATGTATATAGGTTTAAACTCTTTTGTATAAATGCTCAACAGTGATATGGTGGAGTCATGAGGTAGTTGTATGTTTTAGGGTTTTTTTGGGGGGGACCTCCATGTATTAAGATCCCTTTCCCCTATATCCTCACTGATATTTGTTGTGTTAGATTTGTTGGTGTTTGGCATTCTGACTTGGGGATGTGATGGTTGTCTTAAAGTAGTTTTGATTTTACATTTCCTTTCTGGGTAAGGCTAAATGTACTTCTTGTTCTGAGAGCTGTCTATTAGTTTGCTTATTCATTTATTAATTAGGCTATTTCTCCTTTGCTGCTTTTTGACTCTGATATGAATCCTTTATCAATTTAATAACTGGTAGACATTTTCTCCCATTCTGTATCTTATACATTGGTTCAGGAAAATGTTTCTTTTGTCATTCAGAAATTTTTAAGGTTGATGCAGTTGACAATTATTATTCTGGACAGAGGTCAAATTCAGAGCAAATAATTACTTGTGAGTAGAGTTTTTTCCATGTTTTCCTGTAGTAGTTTCAAAGTTTCAAATTTTACATTAAGATCTTTGATCTGTTTGTCGTCTTTTTTTTCTTTTCTGGTTATGGGGCTTGAACTCTGGGCCTGGGCACTGTCCCTGAGCTCTTCAGCTCAAGGTTACCACCCTATCCCTTGAGCCACAGTGCCACTTCCAGTTTTCTAGTGGTTAATTGGAGATAAGAGCCTCATGGACTTTTGTGTCTGGGCTGGCTTTGAACCACGATCCTCAGATCTCAGACTCCTGAGTAGCTAGAATTACAGATGTGAACCACCATGTCTGGTTTGGAGTTGATTTTTTTAAAATAATTTTTTAATTGTGATTAATAGAAGGGTTACATTATATTCACCAGATAGAAGGTGCATAACTTCACAAACATTGATACCCTTTCCCATGACCTGGTCCCCATTTCCCTCCCACCCTCCCTCCACTTATCTTGATTTCCCCCCTTCCCTATCCAATTTCAAATAACCAATTGAGCACATATAAAATATATCAGATAACAAGGTGAAAAATTGTAACAATATGAGATAGCCAAGGGATGGCAAAAGAGATTGAGCGATAACATAGTAAATTAAGGACAGCAGTCACTCATTATATGGCTGAGCTGATTTTTATATACGGTAATAGATAATTTAGTTTAGTTTTTGCCTCCTGAATTTAGAGAAACATTTTTGCCAGCACCATTTGTTGGAGATGCTCTCTTTTCTCCAGTATATATTTTTGGATCCTTTCAAAAATTAGACAACAATAGCAATTTCTGGATTTTATATTCTATGTTATTGATCACTGTGTCTGTTTTTATGCCAGTAACAAGATATTTTGTTTACTGTGCCTCTGGAGTAAAATTTGAAGTTGGTTATTATGATATGTTTAGCATTACTCTTTTTATAAGAATAATTTTGTTATTTAGGTTCTTTTATTCTTCCAAGTGAATTTTAAGATTGATTCTTCTATTTGTGTGAAGAAGGCCATTGGGAGTTTGGAAGGCATTATAATACTATCAGTCCATGAATAGGGGATCTATCCATCATCTGACATCTTCTTCATTTCATTTTCCATGGTTTTATAGTTTCCATTATATAACAATTTCACTTTTTTAGTTAAATTTATGACTGCACATTTCATATTTTACCCTTTATTTGCTAGTCCTGGGGCTTGAACTCAGGGCCTGAGCACTGTCCTTGGGCTTTTCTCAAGGCTAGAGCTCTACCACTTGAGCAACGGCACCATTTCCAGCTTTTTCTATGTATGTGGTACCGAGGAATCGAACCCGGGTCTTCATGCATGCTAGGCAAGCACTTTAACCACTAGGCCAAACTCCCGGCCCCTTCTTATAATATTTTATAGGATAGTATAATGTATATATAAGAATAATTAGACTTCGTTATTCCTATTCCTTCTCTTTGCTTTATTTCTCTGGTTAGGATATCCAGTACTGTGTTAGGTAAGAGTGAGGAAAAGGGACATCTGTGTTCTGTATCTATTTTTTTAATCCTCAGGATAATGTATAGAGGGGCTGCAGTTAAATTTGTCAGGCAGTAGGCACATTACTTCTCGCACATTGATACCCTTTCTTATGTTTTGGTCCCCATTTCCTTCCCCCACTAGCTCCCAATCATCTCCTTTTCCCTCTTCTCTTTCCTATTTCCAATAAACAAATAAACAGATATACAATATATCAGATAACAAAGTCAGCTATAGTAACCATATGAGATTTACCATAAGGGCACAAAAAGAGAAGAGAAGAGAAATAACATAGTATATTAAGAACAACAATCCCTGTGTTCTGTTTCTGACTGTAGAGGAAATAGTTTCAGTTTTTTGCCCTTTTGTATCATGTTGGCTATAGCTTTTTCATGAATAGCTCTCATTATGTTGGGGTACATTTTTTCCATATATTTTTTATTGTAATTAATAGAAGGGTTACAGTTATATTCACCAGATAGAAGGTGCATTACTTCATATACATTGATACCATTTTTCATGTCTTGGTCCCCATTTCCCTCCCCCCAACTCTGCCTAGGGGTACATTTTTTTCTTATCTCTAGCATCTTAAAATCTTTTATTAAAATAAATGAATATTAAACTTTGTGAAAGGCTTTCTCTGAATCACTGTAATTTTGCCTTTGATTCTGTTCATGTGCTTTATTGCATTTATTCATTAATAAATATTGAATTATCTTTGCATCCTTGGAATGAAATCAACTTGAATACAGCATATCCTATAACCCTATACTGAGAACTTTCTCTTTTGATTGTGTTCACCAAAGATATTTGTTATTTGTTTAGCCTTTGTCATGTTTTGGCATGAGTGTAATTTCAAACACATTCAATGTTTTATTGAATTCCTTTTTATTTCATGGAAAAATTTGAGGTGTTATTTTTTTAATTTTTTATTGTAATTAATAGAGGGTTACAGTTATATCCACCAGATAGAAGAAGCATCATTACACATACATTGATACCCCTTGTTATGTTCCCATCCCCATTTCTCTCTCTCCACCCCTTTCTCCCATCTTGTTTCCCCCTCCCCTTCGGCCGGGGCCAACCGGCAGCAAACCAGGGTTCGCAGATTGGGGTTCCTGAAATCGGGGGCAAGGACTAGAAAGAAATAGAAGAGAGACAGACACACCGGATCGGGATGTCCGCAGTCCAGGTAAAGATTCCGAGACTGCTGCGTTTATTTTCCACTCCCGCTTCTTCCCTCCTCCAGACCCAGGGAACCTCCAGGTGTTACATTCATATGGTAATTCTCAGGTCATTTACATAGAATAGGGCCAGAAAGCAATAAGACAATAAAGCCATCGTCTGATGCAAGTCAAGGTACAGTTTGATTCCACTCTGGCTCCCAACATATCCCCCGTTTTTTATTTTAAAAGAAACACAAGTGCAATTTTTTCTCTTTTCTATACCCCTAATTTATCCTGTCACATTTTCCAAAAATGACTTTGGTCCCTTGGTCTAACGGGGATTGATGGGCGGAGATTCAACTTCTGTGACTTCTTCAAGCTGACTCAGGGGTGTTGTCTCTGTGCTTGACCAGGGACCTTAAGAAGCCTAGCCTATTTTATCAAGGGGTTGCAAGGATTAGATATTAGGAACAATAATTTACTCCAAACTAGAGATCATATTTGACATTTAACAACTGCACAAACCATCTTTGGCTACAATAGTGTAGCTTACATAGCACCCATTTGCAAAGGCTTTTTCTTGATTGTCTGGGGAACTAAATTTCTGCAACCTTAACAATGCTTCAGTTGTCAGATCTAAACAGATTAATACAGACACAAGCCTCAGATCCACAAACTTTTCCTGAATTTGTGGCTGGTGTGAAAAATAAAAAATAAAAATTTCGCTCAATTAGGATTTTAAACTACCCACTATCACAGAAGATTGACAAGTTCCTGCTCAGTTATGAAAGGCACGGGCATTAGTAAGGCATGCTTACAAACTATTCTATGACCTCCCGGCTCTGATTAATTTGATTGGCCAAGCACAAGTGACTAAGATCTGACACCATCTCTGCCATCCAAGCAGAGGCTTTCGTGTCCCAGTAGTGTCTCTCCACACAGGGATAAACATGCCATTGGCATTTCACTTTGTTGGTTGCTGTACTTGAAATCGGGGCCTGGGCACTGTCTCTCAGCTCTCCAGCTCAAGGCTAGCACCCTACCACTATGAGTCCCGAGCTTGGTGCTTGAGTGCTCCCCCCCAGCTTTTCAGCTCAGAGCTAGCACTCTGTCACTTCAAGCTCCAAAGCAACTCTGTCCCAGCATCCTGCTGGCAGATTAGACACCACAGTCTCACAGGGACTTTGCTTTGCCCGGGCAGGCTCAAAGCTGAGGCTTTCAGATCAATGAGTCCTACAAAAGGCCACGTTACTCCAATTAAAGCAACAAGGTGGTCAACACAGAAATATTCTCTAAGCATGAGCTTACCTAGAACCTGGTAAAAGCCAAAGTTACATCTGAATAAGGATTGCTGTCCTTCTCCATGGGCTAGCTGGAAGTTGCTATAAGGTAACTTACAAGAGCAAGCTGAAATAGCAATTAAGCAATTACTTTGGTAGTCCTAATTTTCCTTTTTTTCTCTTTCTTTAAACATTTAAGACAACTTCACTTTCAAATATTGTTTAGAAACCCATTTCCAATGTTCTTAATAACTTTTACTGATACTGGCTTAAACAATTAACACCTTAGCCTTTATTTGCAATTGAAAAACCTTTAAGGGCACAAAGAACTCCTTCTGCCTTCAGGCCCCCTAAGGCCCAAGGCACTCCTCTTGCCTTTTAGAAAAAAGGGCTCTTTTGCAGTTTAGATTACTGTCTAGAACTCCAACAACAGTTTAAACTCAAAAACAGTTTTTCCCTAATTCAAGAACTATAGACATCAGTGCACCAAAAGTCTAAGTCTGGACTTAGTTTCCTCTCCTTTTTAAAATACACCCAATAGCATGGAGATAAACCTTTAAACATTCCTTTAAAATACTAATCACATTATTCACATTTTACCATCAGATTTCTAGTGTCAGTTTGCAAGAAAGGACAGGCAAAGTTTCTGACGTTAATGAACAATTTTACATTTAACTCTCTAATACATGTTTCCAAACTTTAACTTAAAGTAATAAATCCCAAATTCCCTAACACCTCTGTGCTGAACAGGATACAATGTTTACAATGTAAACAGCTGTATGTCCTGCAATAAAATGCAGATTTCAGGATCTAGAAAAATATTTACCAGTTTTTCTTTAAGACAACACAATAATTCTTTGAGACATTGTAAAACATTCAAACCTAATATTTTTGTTGAAGTTTTAAGCTTAGATTTACCCAATTGTCTTTGTGTTTAAGTATAAATTTATCCATTGTTTTATACAGCATGCTGACAATTTAACCTTGAACATGTTCACTCACTCATTCACACACATTCATACTCAAAGATCATAAAGCACGCAAAATTAATATCGGCCGTTCGTTTTCCGGAAGTTTGTGTCAAGAGAGTTTTGCCAATTTTACTCTTACAGGTGAGAACCAGGTTCAAAACAAAACTTTTTGCAAGGCAACTTGGCTGGAATTTATTTTTCCAGGGCTTGTTACAACTGCAGACATGGGGGAGCGGCCATGCTAGGTCCAGAAATGTTCAAATAAATAACAAGGATGTGTGCTTGAGTACGCACAGAAAAACCATAAGGATCCATACTTAGAAATGGTACCAATTTTAAAGACAAAACTGGACAAGGAAAAATATGTAACACGAACAGGACAGAGAAACGGAGACTTTTAAATAATCAGACATTGACATATAACAAGAAAATTGGACTCAATCAGATACACTTAACACAAAAAAAACATGAGCTCAAATGAATGTTTTCACCAAACAGTTATTTTTAGATTTAGACATGTCTTGCTGGTGGGACTCTCAGGTATGCCTTGTTATCGACAAGAAACTCAGAAGGGGAGGGGGGGTCAAGGCGTCCCTTGACCACCCAGGCCTCTGTTTTAGGCCCACAGTGCACCTTTTCAAACAAACAAACAAAAATAAAATAAAATAAAATAAAATAAAATAAAACACAGACATACAAGGGGGTTGGCCGACTTCTACTTACCTCTGGAGGCCTTTGCTTTTCACCTGGGCATCTTTTACAAAAAAGGTTATTAAGAAGAGGGCTGGTAAAGACAAAATAATGTCACATATTAAATTGTGTAGAGTCAATGAATATGTTAAAAGGTCCCTACATAATAGTAAAAGGAGGAGAAACACAGCTCATATGAATGTGTGGAACAAGTGGATCAGTAGCAGTCCCGATTGACATGCACAAATAACTCAGGTCCTTCCCACGTCGCAGGATGCACCACTGGAGGGTTGGGGGTGTAGGCCCAGTGAGTCGCTGCTTGGATGGCCACTGTCACTCTCCACGATCCGAACGCAGCGTTCAGGCAGCCAGCGGGCGTCATTTTCTCCTTGTGAAAAAACACATACATGCCCTCGACCCCAGATTAGAACAGGATCGGGTCCATGCCAAGCACCAGTTAGGGGATCCTTCCACTTTACTAAGGCAAAAGCATGCTGCTCTCTTTTTTCCCAGAATCGCTGAGCAGCAGATAAATTATTTGAATCCAAATTCAAAAAGTTTAAAACAAAAAAGGCATGATTAAGTATATTCACAGGGGAAGCGGGATATGACTCTCCTTTCTGTATTTTAGCAATTTGATGTTTTAATAATCCATTAGCTCTCTCCACGATGCCTTGACTTTGAGGATTGTAAGGAATGCCTGTAATATGAGTGATATTATAGGAATGGCAGAAGGATTGAAATGCTCGGCTTGCATAGCCAGGGCCATTATCTGTTTTTATTTGCGAGGGAATCCCCATCTTACCAAAGCATCGAATGCAGTGAGAAATACAATGTTTAGTGGCTTCCCCAGCAAGGGGGGTGGCCAAGATAAAATTAGAATAAGTATCTACAGTAACATGAACATATTTTAATCGGCCAAATGATGGAACATGTGTGACATCCATCTGCCAAATGTGATTAGAAAGCAGTCCTCGTGGATTTATACCTAAATGGGGGGCTGGTGAAAAAGGGACACAGTTGGAGCAAGTCTTAACTATTTGTCGTGCTGCTTCTCTAGATAATTTAAACTGTCGGCGCAAGGCTCGACTGTTTTGATGGTGGATGGCATGTGACTGCTTAGCAAGTTCAACCTGAGTTAAGTAAACTCTGGTGGCGGAGTCAGTAACTGCATTGCCCTCACTTAAAGGGCCAGGAAGATTAGTGTGAGCTCGAACAAAGCCGAAAAAACAGGGGTGGTTGCGAGAACAAAGCAAAGTTTGTACTTGGCGAAATTGAGTCTGGATATTGGACTTAGTAGTTCCAATAAAGGGAACAGTTTCTATGACTTGAAGAGCACGAATTACATATTGACTGTCTGAGTATAAGTTAAAGGGCTCGTCTTGTAACAGGACGAGTGCTTGTAAAACAGCCTCTAATTCTACCTCTTGGGCGGAGGAAAAACCCGTAACCCAAGATTGAGTTTTCCCATTGATGGTCAAAGCAGCCGTTCCATTAGAGGATCCATCTGTAAATACTAAAGCGGCAGAAGATAAAGGCGAGGCCCGTACTATGGAAGGAAATAGAAACATATGACACGCAGCAAATTGGAGAAGTTTGTTAGACGGGTAGTGATGCAAAATTTTCCCCATATAATTGGCCCAAGCAATGGCCCAAGAATCGCAATGGGCGAATAGCCAATCTTGTTGTTGTAGATTATATGGGACACAGATAAAATGAGGTTCCTGACCTAAATATTTACAGGAATCCACTCGGCACATATGTATCAGATTAGCTACCAATTCGTAGTAGGGGGTCAGCACTTTGCCGGGTGTTGATGGTAGATAAAGCCATAAAAGTGAGCCATCCTGCCACAATACAGCAGTTGGGGAGTGAGAAGTAGCTAAAATGTAAACTCCCCATGGTTTAGAATAGTCACAATAGGTCACTTGTTGCTGGGAAATTGCCTTTTCTACAATTTGGATGGCCCTCCTGGCGTCAGGATTTAATTCGCGCAAGGATGTAGGGTTGGTATCTCCTTTTAAGAGATCAAAGAGGGGTTTTAACTCTCCTGTGGAGAGCTTTAGATAAGGCCGAAGCCAATTTATATCTCCTAAGAATTGCTGAAAATCATGAAGAGTTCTTAAGTGTGAAGTTTTTAATTGTATTTTTTGGCTTTTAAAATAGTGTGGGCCTAATATATGTCCTAGATATGTAAAAGGGGGGTGTTCCTGAACCTTTTCAGCTGCTATTATAAGGCCAAAGAGGCTCAGATCTTGCTTTAGTTGTCCAAAGGCTTGTCGTACGACGATAGGGTCAGAACAAGCCAACAAGATGTCATCCATATAATGAACAATATAAACAGAAGAAAATTTTTCACGAGTGGAAGAAATGGCTCTAGCTACAAAACTTTGACATAAAGTTGGGCTATTTGCCATGCCCTGTGGAAGCACAAGCCAGTGATATCGCTTCATGGGTTCTTTAAAATTAACAGAGGGGACGCTGAAGGCAAAGCGCTTACAGTCTTGAGGCGCCAGGGGTACAGTATAGAAACAATCCTTCAAATCTATAATAATCTTATAAGTATCCTTTGGGATTGCCATGGGTGAAGGCAAGCCAGGCTGTAGGGCCCCCATCAGTTCCATGGTGGCGTTCACTTTTCTCAAATCCTGTAACAGCCTCCATTTACCTGACTTTTTCTTTATAACAAAAATTGGAGAATTCCATGGAGAGTTAGAAGGGGCCACATGTCCCAAGTCCAGCTGTTCCTGTACCAGCTGCTGAACTGCAATGATCTTTTCTGAGAAAGAGGCCACTGTTCGACCCATACCGGTTCTTCAGAGAGCCAATTTATGGGATCAGCATGAGGGGCAGGACAAACTACAGCCCCCGTTAAAGAATACCCTAATCCTTGTCTCATAGGGTGAGACTGGGGTTGGAGTGGCTCTAGCTCCCCCTGTGCTGCTCGGCCTAGTCCCCTAAAGGGGAGGAGGCCTTGATCAAGTAACTGCTTAGTGACCGCAGCACTAGGACTAAACATATACACTCCCATTTTTTCCATGATATCACGACCCCATAAATTAATTGGCAGATGATCCAAGACAAATGGCTGAAAATGACCAGAGTGCCCTTCCTCATCTCTCCAAACAAGGATCGCACTGCTCTGCTGTGGGTCAGTTGCTTGCCCAACCCCCTGTAGGGAAGTCATAGAGGTTGTCAGGGGCCATTGGGCTGGCCAATGTTTTTTAGATATCACAGGCACATCTGCTCTAGTGTCTAATATTCCTTTAAAGGGCTTTTCTTGTATAAATATAGTCATCTCAGGCCTCTCTTGTTTTATGCTTTGTACCCAATAGATATCAGAAGATCTAAATCCTCTCTGTCCACATGGGGAATTAGCAGTCTCCCCGGGAGGTAAAGGCACAAGTATTAGTTGTGCTAATTTTTGACCGGCTGGGATCGATACCACGTGTTTCGGGGCAGAGGCCATAACTTTGATTTCTCCAGTAAAATCCTGGTCAATTTTGCCAGGTGTAATCTGTATCCCTTTAAGGGCTGAGCTACTTCGCCCTAACAGCAATCCAGCCACTCCCGGGGGAAGGGGGCCGAAGACCCCCGTGGGGAGAGCTTGTGTCCCCATCTCTGGGGTCAATACTGAGCAGGTGGAGGAACAGAGGTCCAATCCTGCACTGCCTGGGGTGGCACGGAGGAGGCTGGAGACTGATCTTGGGGGGTTGTTAGAAGATGCACTTGTGGCCGAGAAGAGGGAGGGACTGCCCCATGGTTTTGCGGGGCCAGGGGCTGGCCCCTTCTCCAGTTTCCCAAAAACGGGTGGCCATTGCGATTTGTTGCTGACTTGCAATCTTTAGCCCAGTGCTTCCCTTTACCACAGCGTGGACATGTGCCAGGTGATTTTTCTCTCTTTTGCCTGGCCTGGCGTGGGCGTTGCGTCATCCAATGTCCTATTTGTCCACAAGAAAAGCAACGCCCTGGGGGTCTAGCATCCCGAGAATGCTGCTGACCTCTATATTTTAAAAACTCAGTAACAGTCTTTCCTTGAGGAGAGGCGGCTAAAGTAAGGCCTTGTACATGGGAGGGTCCAATATCAGCACACAGTGAAATAAAGTCCGTGATTCCTCCCTTATTCCTATGGGGTCTGATAGCCGCCTGACAGGCGGCGTTGGCATTTTCATAGGCTATGTGTCTAACTATAATCTTCCTTGCATTCTCATCTTGTACTAGGTGGTCTGCAGTCTCCATTAATCGAGACAAAAATTCTAGATAAGGTTCATTCGGTCCCTGTTTAACTTCTACTAGATTTTTTGTACGATTGGAATTGCGTAACCTTTTCCAAGCCTCTCTGGCCGCAGCATTTATTTGTAAATAGGCCTCCTTTGCATAACCCAATTGATCTTCGGTGTTTTTATAGGTTCCCTCTCCTAACAACTGATCAACAGTGTAAGGCAGGTTCTTAGACCTATTTGTTTCAATTTTAGCCCGACACTGTGCAGTGAACTCTGTCTCCCATAATAAGTACTCTCCTGCACTAAGGCATGCTCTGGCAAGCCGCTTCCAGTCATTTGGGCATGCAATACCAGCACACGTGGCCTCCAGTATTACTTGAGTAAAAGGGGCAGTTGGCCCATATTGGGAGCAGGCACTCTTTAAATCCTGTAATAGTTTAACAGGAACAGGTTGATGGTATACTTGTTCATCATGATCAACTAAACTAGGGAAGCATCGAGGCCCTGAAATATCTTCCCTCTCTCTAGCAGCCTGAGTCAGGTTTAATTGCGATGCACTGTGCCTGGTTGTAGTGCCTGTTAAAAGGGACTTGTTGCTAGGGCCTTTAGGCTTGCCTAAAGGTTGAAAAAGGGATTGAGGCCGTAAGGCTGCAGCCGGAGGCGGTGGGTGTGAGGGGTAAGGTTTAGAATCAGACACCATAGTGGCCTGAGGGTCATATTTCTTTCCTACTTCTGGGGGGGCTCTCTGCTCCATCCCCATTTTCGATAGAAAATGTAGCATTTCTTCTAACTTCTTCTCTATCGTAGCCACCCGGCCCTCCATTGACTCATCATAACTTTCCTCCTTGATATTCAAACCTGAAATCTGATACTCAATATCTACTGGTTGTTGTTCCCTTTTCAAGATCTCACTTAGACTCTCTTGGGCTGCGGCATATGGCTCAGCCTCAGGTTTTTCAGAAGGGTCCTTTAACTCATAAAGTTCCCTTAATTCAAGATTAAGTTCAGCATTTTCATGTAGAGGATCTATGCATTCACTTACTATAATCCATACATCAATAGCCTCTACTGGGGTCTTTTCGGGGCCATATACATTATAATATTCTTGAATTCTTTTTCCCATCCGCTGCCAGGTTTTTTGGAATTCCTCCCCTATAAACCTCGGGCATGCCTCCTCGACAAATTGTAGGAAGCTCCGAAGCACCCCTTTTTCCACCCACGTTCCATGGGCTTCAAGTAGGCCTGTTAAGATCGGTACATATGACCTATGGCTATTAACTTGACCCATAATTTTTACTCCTGACTATACACTCTCTTAATAGTCCTACGATGTGTTACTCACCACAGGGAGGGGTCCTTCACCTTCGTCCCAGATTTTCAGGGTCCCTGTTCGGGCGCCAGATGCCGGGGCCAACCGGCAGCAAACCAGGGTTCGCAGATTGGGGTTCCTGAAATCGGGGGCAAGGACTAGAAAGAAATAGAAGAGAGACAGACACACCGGGTCCGGGATGTCCGCAGTCCAGGTAAAGACTCCGAGACTGCTGCGTTTATTTTCCATTCCCGCTTCTTCCCTCCTCCAGACCCAGGGAACCTCCAGGTGTTACATTCATATGGTAATTCTCAGGTCATTTACATAGAATAGGGCCAGAAAGCAATAAGACAATAAAGCCATCGTCTGATGCAAGTCAAGGTACAGTTTGATTCCACTCTGGCTCCCAACACCCTTCCCATTTCAAATAAACAAATAAAGGCATATATAATATACCAGATTACAAAGTAAGATACTGTAACATGAGGTGTTATTTCTTAAACACCTGATAGAACTTGGTAGTGAATCCATAGGGCTTTATTAATTTGAGTCTTTTCCCTACTTGTTTTGGTCCATCCATTCATCCATTTATCCATGATCCAAGCAGTAGACTGTTCTGAGAATTACCACTTAGGCTATTGACCAACTGTTAAGGAGACAGTGATGAATGCAATAGACAACTCAGAATGTTTTTGTACATTGGGAGAGTCCAAACCACTCCTTTATTCTTCGGTCTTCTCCTCCCTTTAAATGGATGGGTCTTTAGAAAGGGATCCTGTCTTCTAACCAGTCTATCCAGTAGATAAATTTTGATGACAAGAAGCTAATAAATAATAGAACATTTGAAGACATTTATTAGAAAGCGATTATTGCAGATGATTGCTAGTGGTATAGAATATAAATCAACTAGAATGTGAGATGTATTTTGCTAGCTATAACTCAATCACCGGTTGTTGGCTGAAGGAGTAACCTAACAACCTAGGGAAGTTGTAATGGGGAAAGTAATAATGCTGTTTCTGAAAACATGGGGTCTATGTGGTAGCCTAACAGGCAGCCAGAAAACCTGAATTTCAATCCAAGCTCTGTAGTCCTGAGCATCCTCTTGGAATCTTCCTCTATGGTCAATGGTTCTGTTTGTAAAAAGACAAGAACTTAACTCAGAGGTTGGCAGAGTCAACCTTTCTGCATTTCGTATGATTGAGAAGCAGTGGGAGAGCATCAAAGTTTTATTCCAATGTTTTATGATGATAAAAATCCAGTGAAAATATCCTAAAGAAGGTGACAAAACTCTTTTTGTTGCTGCAAATAAGATATGTTGAAAGTGTGAATGGAGAAAAAGTGTGAAGCCTTTATTTCCTTTTCTTTAAAACTTCTCCTCCTGTGGCGAAATATATTGAATTTTACAATGTAATCAATATGTCATTTCCCAGTTTATTTTTCCTGCCATCTTTTTTATTGTAACTATTTTGCATGCATACACAAGAGAGTTTATGTTCTCAAGATTATTTGGTAATGGAAATGAAGTAAATATTGCTTTGAGAAGGATTATTGTCTAACAGTATAAGACTTGTTGAATCAAAGTGCGTTAAAGAGTTTTTTAAAAAAATGATCTTATCCAGTGTAACAGCCATTTAAGTTTTTGCTTTTATTTTTTGGTGTTAAGAGTGACGGCTTAGGAACTAGAACCTGCAAAGCATCACAAGGACCTGGGTTCTATCTGCCGGAGTAGAGAGAGAGAGAGAGAAAAAATAGATGCACAAGGATGTTTCAAGCTAATTGTGTTCTTGCTAATGCTTTGATGGAAGTGAATGCACTTTTCCCCCCTTATCTTCATAGGGCTCCATACAACTTAAGTTCATTATGGGACTACAATGGAGCAGATTTCATGTTCTTACAGGAGGAAATGGACTTTGGGGGACATGGTTCCATTATGACGATTCCTGCTCTGGGAATGTGAATTACAAGGCAGTGAAAGCTACATTCTGATTCCAGTTTGCATATTTTCACCTGACTTTTGTATAGTTGTTTATCCTTTCTTCCTTCATTGGTTCATAAGGAGAATGAAATTGTACCTTATGAAGCAGAAGGATTCTAAAACTTAATTATGAAATGTGGGGAACCCTGCTCACTGAATTCCTCTTAAAAACTGGTGTTACATTGTTACTAAACAAAACATGATGTTCACTTGAAGTGTTTTCTAAAACCATTCTAATGACACAATTAGGCATATTGGATATAAATGGTGTAACTTAAGATAATAATTGTTACTTTAGAAGCTTTGAAAGAAATAGAAAAATAGGCTTTAAAATGGAAACAATACCTATAAAAGGAAGACATTTATTCTAAGACAGGACAAATGACAGGTGGACTTCTGTTTTTACTCACTGCTATCTTTACTTGGGGACTTAAAGGCATGTAGCTTCCCCAAAGCTAGCTACTTTAAGAAACTGATTTACCTTCTGGAAGAAAGAGCTTACTCAGTGGAACTCATTTACTTAGCTCCTGAGTTAATGTATTTCCCATGAACCGTCCCTGCGAACTGAACATTGTGTTCTCTGGACAAATTAGGAAAGAAGATGTTATTGGAATCACTTTACTGTGGCTAGACCAGTATTGGAGCTAGAGCTCAGCATGAGAGAGGAAGGCTGCTGCCCTGAAGAGGCAAATGTGCCTGTTACAGGCCATGGAGTTACCAGTAGCCCAAAGAGGATTTATGGATCTCCCTAAGAGAAGATCAGATTGCAACAGAACTTAAAAAAATAAACAAAAATGAAGAGGGAGGATTAATGGAAGGAATAGAGAAAAGGGACAGCTTTGTTTAGGGAAAAATCCCTCTTTGTAAAACCCGGGAACAGGAAAGAGACGTTTCCTGTTAATTAGACTCACACTTTAAATTCTCCCACGTATTCCTCAATACTCGGTGGCACTAGAGAGTAGCAAGAGACCATTCACATCTGGGAATAGGTGAAGGAAATCTCATTTCTTTCGACTGCAGATTGCTTTATCCTGATAGCTGGGAACACACACTCCCCTATTCTTGCCTGCTGTACTGTATCTAAAGCAGTAATACAATTTTCTCCATTCTTAAAAGACTTAGGGGTGGGCATGGGTGAGAAGGGCTGTTCAGTCACTCAATTGTTTTGTTTTTCTGCTTTTCTTTCTTATCTTTTATTAAGTGTGTCCCCTCCTCCCTCTCCCAGTTTGTCATGTCAGCCTGAACATAGTTGATGATTTACTTTTCACTCTGGTCCAAGACTAAAATCATTAATCCCTTTCTGAATTTAGGTTGTACCTCACTGGGAATATTTTGCAATGATTTTTCTAAACAAATATCACTTATTCACCTTGTTATAGAGAACACATGTTACAGATTTTTATCAGTGGGCGTTGTTCCTAATTAATTTACCAGTGCCAGTGTGCTTTGTTTACCTGGTTCCTTCCTGCTCTTACTCTTTTCTCACTATCTAGAGTCATGATACACTGAAGGTTCCAGCTCAGTGGGTCTTACTAGAATTCAGGCCACTACATTCACAGTGTTCTGTCATCCTCTTCTTCAATGAGAGCCACAGGGCTGTTTCCTTCTCAGCCCTTTCTCTTCCAGAACCTGCCTCTTCATCCCTAACTGAGAAGAAAGAAGTCTCTGAACGTTGAGGGTATCAGTAAGGGAAGGTGCCAGAATCGTTATAAGTTAGCAACTATATACATGTCTGCATTTGAAGCTATGCCTATGAGAGATATCAAACATAAGAAAACAGCATTTGTTGTAATGGCTTCAAGTCTGGCCAGAAGAGGTAGAGGTAAGATAGAAATGTGACAGAGGGTTAAGTGGCACCAAGAATCAGTTCAAAGCATACGTCATTGTATTTGATGCTGAAAGTTGGCAGTGAATTGGAAATACCTAGACTTAAAAGAAGCACATAATTTCCTACAGTGTAGCAAAACTACTTAAAAATGACTGCTATGCTAAGCCCAGTGCTAGTAGCTCATGCCTGTAAACCTAGGAGGCTGAGATCTAAGAATCAGAATTTGAAGCCAGCCTGGACAGACAAGTTCAATCTCCAATTAAGCACCAAAAACTTAGAAGTGGACCTGTGGTTCTAGTGGAAACTAGAAGGAAACTAATCTTGAGCAAAACAGCTCAAGGGCAGTGCCCAGGCCTGAGTTCAAGCCCCAGGACAACAACATCATCAACAACAACAACAAAACACACGCACACACACACACACACACACACACACACACACACACACACACAATGGTTATGTCTGAAAATGTCCTTAGAGTATGGGACTAAAGGATACATAATATAGATCATGGAATAATGGATTTTTTGCCAGGCTGAAAGAAAACTGTTTAATAAGGAATGAATTTTTGAGTTGGACCTAGGTAATGAAATGGGGGTTTACTTGGTCAGCAAGGTTGGGAAAGCTATTTCAGGATGACAATAACATGAGCCTGGGCAGACTCCTCATGGTGTTTGGAAAAGGGCATTAGTATTTTCTGGAATTAGGGTAGGAAGGGTCTATCTCCAATCTGACATCAAATTGGAGATTAGATCCCAGCTTCTTCAGTGGAATTGGCATAAAAGTAAAGAAAAGATGGGAAAAGAAGTGTAGGTATGAGAAATTTGCCAGGGGACAAATGATTAAGGTGGGAGGAGTGATTGGAAATAACCATTAGGTTGCTGAAAAGTGAAACTTGAGTAACAAATATTACTAGAGCAAAATCAGTGAAGTGATGACATAATTATGGGTTGAATAGTCCAAAATACTTGAGAGCAGAAATATTTCAGATTTGAGGTTTTAGAATATTTACATATAATAATGCAATATCATGGGGGATGGAATGTAAGTTTAAACAGGAGATTAGTGTGTATTTCCCAAATATCTTACACACCTAGTTAAAAGGCAGTCATTTAGGTTTTGAGTAATATGCATGCAACCATTTCCTTTTACTCAAATGTCTTGTTTTTCAGAGCATTTTGGATTTTGTATTTATAGATTAGGGATACTCAACTTGTAATGGAACAGCAGCAACACAAAGAAAGCTGAAAGTGAAGTGTTCTCCTGGGGTGTACTGGAGAATTAGAATCAACATTAGTTTGTCATTTTGCTTGTTTATATCCATATAGCCTCTAATGCCTCCTGCTTTGACATTATACAAGAACAACAATAATTAGGGTCACAGTTCCTTGCTAAATAATGAAGACATCATAAGCAATAGGTAGAGTGAAGAGATAAAAATGTTTGAAATCTTGTATGATCTGAGTCATAAGTTGGAACAGTGCTAATCTCTGTCTACCAGAAGGAAAACTTCTCCAGCAAAAACTGTGAGTTACTAGATTTTAGTTTACAGTTATTGTTAATTAGAATTCATTTTAGTTGCCAAGGGAGAAAACCCAGCTGTGGAATTTCCATTCCCTTTCTCTGTCCATTGGTCTTTGTTGATCTTCACCAGGTAAATGTGTATTTCTGCTCAGGTTTCCTAGGCACTGCTCAGAAGATGCTGTATTTCTCAGGGTCTATGTCTTGATAGTGTTGCTCACTAAAATTTCTACAGCTTTCAGTTCTTAGTTTCTGTGCATAAAATCTCTCCCTTTGTCATACCTTCCCACTCACTGCACACAATGCTTTTCAACCTGGATGCCCATCTGCCAGGGTGCCTGAAGGAGGTGGCTCTTTAACTTTCTATATAAATTAGAAAACAGAAAATAAAAACTATTGAAGATGCATCAAACTATGTGTGTTGTTTGCATTTAAATATACCTAAGTTTAAATACTTAAATTTGACATTGGTGTGGAAATCAGTTTTGTGCAGAACAATGAGCAATTTCATTTGCCATTGAACAAAGTGGTCTATGAATTCAATATATCTTGATCATCATAACCCCTTTCAGCATTCTCACCCATCCCTCTTCTACCCACTGCATTACAGATTTGGGAAACTTAAAGGCTTTTGCAGAAATAGCCACTTGCATACTGCCTCCAGTTAAATTTGGACTCTCTGTATAGGGAAAAAAAATCACACTTTTTTTGTTGGGCTTTGTTTTTAGAAGCATTTAGATCCCAGATTGTGTTACTGAATGAATATTGAGTCATTGTAGGAGGCAAAGATTGGATGGAATGGTGGAAGACTGCCCTTTTCTTTCAGCTTTGCTTATGAGGCTGAAAGAAGTTGGTAGGAATAAAGTTGAGCTGACAAAGTACTATACATTGTTTTCAGGTTGATACATGTGTTACATAGTATTAGAAACAGATTGAGATTTCTTTGGGGGGGGGAGCATAGGGATTGAACTCAGATCCAGCACTTGCTAGGCAATCATGTAGTGCTTAAGACATGTTTCTAGCCCCATAAATTCATAGTTGATGTGTGAGGATTGGGAAATGTGTGTGTTGTCAAATGACATGGAGGGTCCATGGAGGCAAAAGGAACTGGAACAAAGTTGTCAACGTTCAAATGCAATCATGTTGAAGCTGTGAGTGGTTGGGACTAATTTAAAACTCAAGAAAAACCTGAGAATATTTGTGTTTGGAAGTTTAGTTTGACTTCTAACAGAACATGATTTCCAAGTATATAGTGGGCTTCAAATAAAAGTATGGGAAAGCAAATGTAAGAGGAGATGTGTAGTGCCATGTGCTGAGATACATAACTGACAGAGATAGTTCCTCACCTAGGGAACTTTGGCCTTGCAGACTGCCCTGTGTGGAAGGATCTCTCCCCAAATAGTCATGCCATTGTGCTTTCAGTGTCTCTGGATCTCTAGTGAAACATCACCTCATCAGTGAGATAAAACCTTGAATTTTCTAAATCTGCTTGGAGTCTGTGTCCTCTTGCTTCTCTCCATGTTCTTTTTATAGTAATTTCATGGTGTTTATGTGTATATTCATATATGTGTGTATATGTGACTATATATACAGCCATATATGCTACATACGTATAAAAATAAACTGATTTTTTTTAGTAGTTTCTTTGGTTTTTGTTTAGACGAGATCTCATTTTTCTCTAGCTGGACATAAACTGCAGTCATCCTGCTTACATTTTCTACATAACTAGGACTTCAGGAATGGCCAAAATGCATATTTCTAATTTTTTACCTGGACTGGCCTTAAACTATGATCTTTTTTTTTCTCTCTTTACTGAATAGCTGAGATTACAGGTGTGAGGTACAATGCCCAGATGCTCCTGGAGTGTTTGTGTGCTCCAGATAATTTCAGGTAGTGGGAATATTTCAGTGAAAAAGTATATAAATAATCAATTTCTGTAATACTTTCATTCTAGTGAAATATGTCAATTTCTTTGATGAAGAGAAATGAGACATTTCAGGAAACGATTGCTAAAATCCAGGTGTGGTTATTCAGATGGTATCATATGGACTGATGGTCATGACAAAAGGAAGGGCGCAAAAGTGGTGTGGGGAAAGAACCAGCATTGTAGTCAGTGGAGACTTCAGTAGTTTGCTAGAGATCAGGAAAGTAGGAATGTTGGATCCTTGGTAACTTAGGAATTATAAAGTTCTAAAGGAATGTCAGAGAATTTTTCACTCCTTTGGTAGAAAATTCTGATATATCACCTGAAATGTTATAAATCTGACAGGTACCATTCATTCTGTAGAAATAATCTCAAAGGCCCTAGAAGTGTACATCCATAAATGCAAGGAGGTAGAAGAGAGGTAACAGACTGAAATTTACTGAAGCTGTTAATATGGATTCATTTATTTTTATAAATCTCACTTCAGTGAAAGAGTTACTGCAGAAACACATAGTATCTTCCCTTTCTCCATTGTCCTGGGGTAACAGTTGCAATTTAATTTGCCATCCTCTCACCAGTGTGTTACAATAAACATACAATGTTCCTGAACACCATCAAGATCTCAGGTTGTGTTACTTTCTATTCTGTTTTTCTTGCTCTGATTATACCTCCAATAGAAGTTTTTCTTACCCACATCAGTAATCAATCCTTTCTTGACATTTTAAGTAATATTCAGTAATAACTTCTGTGTGTGTGTATTTTTTGTGTGTGTGTATGATCTGGGCCTGGGTGCTGTCCCTGAGCTCTTCAGCTCAAAGCTAGTGCTCTACCACCTGAGCCACAGTGCCACTTCCTCCGCTTGATGTTTAGAAACTGCTGATGTCCTAAACAGATATATTCATAAGCAACTTGGTATTAAATTTACATTTAAATATATCTAATACAGGTCCGTCATTAATAATAATTGTTTAGAAAGCAAAATAGCTGTGCCTTGCTTAATGAGAGGCTTTGCGAAGTGTATTAGTAGGGCATTCTGTTTGTGTGTCAGCTCCTGAAATGTATTCACACTACAAGAGTTCAGGTCAGCAGCTCAACACAGCCTCTTTGTAGAATCAAGAGACACAGCGTTAGAGGTTTGAGGTCACTGGCTGCCGGTATAGCAGTACACTCCCTTATAACAAACTTGAAAAAGTAAATAGCTTAGAATAGTAAATACATGAATTCTCAACATATTTTTTTATCCTTACCAAGTGTTTTATGTGCTATGCACAATTTTATATGACTGCTGTCCTAGTAGTGTGTTTATAGTAGCATCACTATAAATGTGAAAGAAACTGTGTTCCTATGATGTTATGCTAACTAGGATGGCATAGAAATATCTGAGCTCCTCTATAATCTTACCAGGACAAGGTCATAGATACCCTGGCTGCTGTTAATTGCTATTCTGTTACAGTGTGCACAACTGTAATTTCATTTCTAGCATTTACATGTATATAGATTTTAGGAGTGATTTGGATGGCTGAGATGATGAAGGCATTGGTGGTTGTGGCTTGTGTAATGAGACACTTGGGACTGCGTATACCAGCAGAATGAGAACTGGGCTGACCTGAGAAGTAGGCCCAGGGTGGGGCATCGTACAGACTTCCTTGCCTGGCTCCGGCTTCATATCTGTCCTCTGAATTCTTTGGAAACTTCGTCATTCACTGTGATTCATTTTGGATTATGTCCAAGATGCAATCATCTTGTTTTAGAAAAGTTTCCCCCATATCAGCATGTGCTGTACAGAAATAAAGTGTTTTGCCACATAAACATAGGTAAAATTTCCTATCAGAATTGTTGGGCCTTTTCTGGTTCACACCCACTGATGTCTTTTTTGTTCCGAGCTGACCTTTTCTTAACCCAAGCTGCTTTGGTACAAATTCTACCTCAGTCAAGGAAAGTAATACTTTAGCTTGTCATAGCATTGGAAAGGAAGAATACTCAGACTTTTAGGTCAATAATGTGTCAGGAACCATTTTCCTGAAATGTTCTTTAAAAGAACTTGATGAGTATTGAGCTGCTCATAGCCCGAAGGAGTAGGAGAGCCATCCCCAAATCTCAGGTCACCTTTAATACCAGAAATAGCCATATGTGGTTTATGGAGAGAGTGTACAAGAGTAGTTCTTTGTGTTGCTCTTGAGTGACAAGTGAGTAGAATTGGTTTGTTATGATCTTAAAGTAACTTACAAAGCTTACACAAATAAGGAAGTACTTGTGGGAACAACACAAGTATATAGTTTTACAAAACTTCTTGGTTTCAGACTAGGCAGCCCTTTTCACCTTCATGTAGATGTGGAGAGGGGAAATTGCTCCCTTCTGGAGAGAAATGTTCTTGGTATCATTCTATTACCTATGTTACCATATATACTATTTGTTTTAGCCCATCAAAGTTCATTCCTCTGAAGGTGCTTTGGAGATAGGGAGTTTGTGTTGTTGGAAAGTTTTATATTCCTTGCATTATCTCCAGAGTAGGAGTAACACAAGATGCTCTTTTCTGCAGTCTCCAATGAGAATAGTGTTAATATCGTCTAAAGATTATATATGTGGTATATGTGGTACATATGGCACATTCCATATCGTATTTAATCCATCACAGGTGCGTATTGCTAGGTCTGTTTTTTAGCTGCATCATCAAGAAGTGTTAAATATGTCACTCAAGGTTACTTAGATAAAGGCCAAGCTGTGGACCAGTTGTCATTCTCTTCCATCTATACTCAAGGCCTTCTCATATTTCTGATGAAAGCACTGAGTTTGATTTAGATAATTGCAATTCAGAAAGTGCAAGCCTCTGAGAACATTGTGTGCCGGGGCCAACCGGCAGCAAACCAGGGTTCGCAGATTGGGGTTCCTGAAATAGGGGACAAGGACTAGGAAGAAAAAGAAGAGAGACAGACACACTAGGTCCGGGATGTCCGCAGTCCAGGCAAAGACTGACTAGACTGCCGAGTTTATTTTCCCCTCCCCCTTCTTCCCTCCTCCTCTCCCAGGGAACCTCCAGGTGTTACATTCATATGGTAATTCTCAGGTCATTTACATAGAATAGGGCCAGAAAGCAATAAGACAATATAGCCATCGTCTGATGCAAGTCAAGGTACAGTTTGATTCCACTCTGGCTCCCAACATGTCCCCCGTTTTTTATTTTAAAAGAAACACAAGTGCAATTTTTACTCTTTTCTATACCCCTAATTTATCCTGTCACATTTTCCAAAAATGACTTTGGTCCCTTGGTCCAACGGGGATTTGATGGGCGGAGATTCAACTTCCGTGACTTCTTCAAGCTGACTCAGGGGCGCCGTCTCCACGCTTGACCAGGGACCTTAAGAAGCCTAGCCTGTTTTATCAAGGGGTTGCAAGGATTAGACACCAGGAACAACAATCTACTCCAAACTAGAAGTCATACTTGACATTCAACAACTGCACAAACCATCCTTGGCCACAACAGCGCAGCCTACCTAGCACCCATTTGCAAAGCCTTTTTCTTGATTGTCTGGGGAACTAAATTTCTGCAACCTTAACAATGCTTCAGTTGTCAGATCTAAACAGATTAATAGAGACACAAGCTTCAGATCCACAAACTTTTCCTGAATTTGTGGCTGGTGTCAAAAATAAAAAAATTCGCTCAATTAGGACTTTAAACTACCCACTATCACAGAAGATTGACAAGTTCCTGCCCAGTTATGAAAGGCACGGGCATTAGTAAGGCATGCTTACAAACTATTCTATGACCTCCCGGCTCTGATTAATTTGAATGGCCAAGCACAAGTGACTCTAAGATCTGACACCAACTCTGCCATCCAAGCAGAGGCTTTCCTGTCCCGGTAGTGTCTCTCCACACAGGGATAAACATCCCATTGGCATTTCACTTTGTTGGTTGCTGGATTTGAACTCAGGGTCTGGGCGCTGTCTCTCAGCTCTCCAGCTCAAGGCTAGCGCCCTGCCACTGTGAGTCCCGAGCTTGGTGCTTGAGTGCTTCCCCCCAGCTTTTCAGCTCAGAGCTAGCACTCTGCCACTTCGAGCTCCAAAGCAACTCTGTCCCAGCATCCTGCTGGCAGATTAGACACCACAGTCTCACAGGGACTTTGCTTTGCCCGGGCAGGCTCAAAACTGTGGCTTTCAGATCAATGAGTCTACAAAAGGCCACTTTACTCCAATTAGAAGCAACAAGGTGGTCAATACAGAAATAGTCTCTAAGCATGATCTTACCTGGAACTTGGTGAGGGCCAAACTTACATCTGAATGAGGATCTGCTGTCCTTCTCCATGGGCCTTTAGGCTTGCCTAAAGGTTGAGAAAGGGATTGAGGCCGTAAGGCTGCAGCCGGAGGCGGTGGGTGTGAGGGGTAAGGTTTAGAATCAGACACCATAGTGGCCTGAGGGTCATATTTCTTTCCTACTTCTGGGGGGGCTCTCTGCTCCATCCCCATTTTCGATAGAAAATGTAGGATTTCTTCTAACTTCTTCTCCATCGTAGCCATTCGGCCCTCCATTGACTCATCATAACTTTCCTCCTTGATATTCAAACCTGAATTCTGATACTCAATATCTACTGGTTGTTGTTCCCTTTTCAAAATCTCACTTAGACTCTCTTGGGCTGCGGCATATGGCTCAGCCTCAGGTTCTTCAGAAGGGTCCTTTAACTCATAAAGTTCCCTTAATTCAAGATTAAGTTCAGCATCTTCATGTAGAGGATCTATGTATTTACTTACTAAATTCCATACAGTAGTAGCCTCTACTGGGGTCTTTTCGGGGCCATATACATCATAATAATCTTGAATTCTTTTTCCTATCCGCTGCCAGGCTTTTTGGAATTCCTCCTCTATAGACCTCGGGCATGCCTCCTTGAGAAACTGTAGGAAGCTCTGAAGCACCCCCTCTTCCACCCACGTTCCGTGGGCTTCAAATAGGCCTGTTAAGATCGGTAGAAATAACCCATGGCTATTAGCTTGACCCATAATTTTTACTCCTGACTATACTCTCTTAATAGTCCTACGATGTGTTACTCACCACAGGGAGGGGTCCTTCACCTTCGTCCCAGATTTTCAGGGTCCCTGTTCGGGCGCCAGATGCCGGGGCCAACCGGCAGCAAACCAGGGTTCGCAGATTGGGGTTCCTGAAATAGGGGACAAGGACTAGGAAGAAAAAGAAGAGAGACAGACACACTAGGTCCGGGATGTCCGCAGTCCAGGCAAAGACTGACTAGACTGCCGCGTTTATTTTCCCCTCCCCCTTCTTCCCTCCTCCTCTCCCAGGGAACCTCCAGGTGTTACATTCATATGGTAATTCTCAGGTCATTTACATAGAATAGGGCCAGAAAGCAATAAGACAATATAGCCATCGTCTGATGCAAGTCAAGGTACAGTTTGATTCCACTCTGGCTCCCAACAATTGTGGACATAGACAAAGTACCTTTGCTGGTGTATGTAGTGAGAATTAAAATGAAATGTTACTTTTTGACATTTTTCTGATAAATTCATTTTACTGTAAAGTACAATAGCTTGAGAATAGTAATTGGGTTTTAAAAATTTATTCTTAGTAATTGGGTTACTAGGCGATGTCTGAAGTATATGAAGTTGGAGTCTGTTGAAACTGACAATGGTACTTCAGATGGAATAGTGTTGGAGTTTTGAATCTTATTAAGATTGTTTTAGCCAGGTGCGAGTGGCTCATGGCCCTAGCTACTCAGGGGTCTGAGATCCGAGGATTGCAGTTCAAGCCAGCCTGGGCAGGAAAGTTTGTGAGACTCTTATGTCCACTAAATTACTTAGAAAAAGCCAGAAGTGGTGCTGTGGCTCAAGTGCTAGAGCACTAATTTGAGCACAAAGAAGTTCAGGAATAATGCCCAGGTCCTGAGTTCAAGCCTAGCCTCTCCCTCCCCCAACTACCACACACAAAAACAAAAAGCCTCTATCAACAGTTATGGGACAATTTAACAAAGAAATCAGTCCAGGCAGAGATTTTGGTAAAAGATGTTGATTTTGGAATCAGGAGTATTTAATTGACTGCTGAAAACATAGGCATAGGTAAAAGGACCAAGAATGTCTCCTGTGAGCAGGGAAGAATTGGAAGATGGAACCTAGATAGAATCATGTTTTGAAAAGGGTCAGAAAGGAACCAATAAGGGGGTTCAAGGTGGAGGAGGAGGAAAAGGAAGAGGAGGAGGAGGAGGAGGAGAAGGAGGATGGGGAAATCAGCAGGACAATCCATGGGCCGGCAGTGAAGAGGGCAGGGTGCCTTGGATCGGTCAAGTATGCAAGGCCAGGTCTGTGTAACTGAGCTGGACCCATGAACGTGGTGAGCAGTTCTCTAACCAAGGATGAAGAGAAACAGATTACAATGGAATTTGGAGGTAACACTCAGAGAAGAGGTGGTGATGGGAATGTAGATAAGATTCTGAAAAAGTTTGCTGTGTAGGGACATAGTTGGAGAGTATGTGAAGTCAAAAATATTTTGTTTTCACTTTGAAGATAAGGGAAATCTACTCATGCTTAAATGGTGTTGAGAGGGAGCTTACACAGAAGGAAACATCAGGTCAAAGTCCCAGAAGAGGAAGAATAGGTGGGGCAAAGACCCTTGAGTGAGTCTTAAGCAGTGGAATGGAGCAGAGCTGGGGCTGAAATTTGGGAGGAAAGGATGATGGAGGCAGTAACAAGTCCTTCTGATAGTTTGATTTTCTCTAAGAGATATGTGACATTGGTTTGAGAATATTAACAATGTGTATGAGCCTAGCTGAAGGACTTCGGAGGCTGTACTTAGGGATGGCTTCAGCAGACACTGAGATACCTTTGGAACTGGGATAACTTGGAACCACTGCATTCTTCCAGTTACCCCAGCTCTCTTGATCCTTATTCAGAGCCATTGAAATTTTGACTAATGGGTGCAGCCAGGCTTTCTGCAGTAGAAAGCATCCTTTGTTATCTTTAAATTTCAAGAAAGCAGTTGAGTTCTGAAAGCGTTATGGGAAAATAATGCAAATGAAAATAATAGAGCACACTTTTTTTTTCTCTCACTAAGCAAACTCTGGGTGTTACAAGCCTATCTGCATTTCTATTGTCACTTCCTGCTTCAAAAAGAAATCAGTTTTAGGCAGCTCATGCTTACTCTGTATACTCCAGGAGCTTTGTGGAGAGTATTTCTTCTCCTTGTAATGGTCTTGCATGATGAATAGCTGGTCTCATGTCAGCTGAGGCTGGGCTCAGCTAGTTTCCCCAGGAGCTGGTGGCAAGAGTGCAGACATGCTGTTGGCATTTGGCACAATCATCCTGGGTCACTGGTGTGTCTTGGATTGCATATTCTCCATTCCTTCTGTTTTTTGTTTTGTTTTGTTTTGTTTTGTTTTTGTGTTTGGTTGTGTGTGTGTGTTGTGGTAGTGGTGGTAATTGTGGTTGTGGTTTCTACAACGAAATGTGTCACTTGTCCATGCTGTGGGTGGACATTTCTTCCTGAATTCCACTCAGATTAATCTTCTGTGACACAGAGGAAGAACTGGAGGCGCATCATAAATGTCCAAGGCCTGGCTCTCATTTGTTAGTCATGTGACCCTGGGAAGGTTCTCTTCCTTTGATAAAATGGAGTGGTGGTGATTTTCTTAGTCTATTTTGTGTTGCTGTAACAGAATAGGCTAATTTAAAAAATAAGGGGGTTTATTTAGGTCACAGTTTTGGAGTCTGGAAGGATTAAGAGAATGGCATTGGCATTTGCCCAGCATCTAATGAGTGCTTCGTTCAGTGGTGTAAGATGGAGAACAGGAGTGCACGAGGGCATGTATAAAGAAGCAGAGTGTATGAGCTAGCCTCATTGTATGATAAACTAGTCTAGTAGTAACTAATCCAATCTCTGGATACCAAGAATTCACTTCAAGGAAGATTGATCCTTCTTATAGCTCAAATCATCTTTTATAGGCCTCACCTTCTAACAGCCAGCACATGGCATTCAAATTTCAACATGAGTTTTAGAGGAGACAAACCAGTGGTAGCTGTAAAATCTACTGTTACAAAAGATGCTTTTTTTTTTTTTTCCACACTGAGAATCAAACCCAGGGCTCTAGGCATGCTGAGCAAGCACTCCATTCTGGAGAAGCACTCTTGGCCCACTATAGAGATGTTAATGAGGGTTGAATGAAATCCTATTTGTAAAAAACAGGCTCATGGCAGAGAATATGATGTCAGGACTCCTTGAATCCATACACAATCTCAACATCCTCCATCATCATTTTTATTGCATGCTTATTCTTCTCAGTCTTTTCTTTCTTTTTGGCTGTAACATGCATATTTTTATTTGTGCATACACTATATTCTTTTATAAGAAGATTTGGTCTTTATGAGTCCGGATCAAAAGCAGTAAACACTAAAGCCTCAGATTCTGCTTGTGCACAATAAATGTTTAGAAGATGCTGCCATTATTTCACAATTGTATTTACCCAGTGCAGCTTGCATTTAGGGGTAAAAAGGAGGTTGACAGTCATAATTCATCAGTTCACCATACATTATTAACAGATTTAATCTATAAATGATTTATACTGCACAACTCCAAAATCCTTTGATAGTCTCTTAACAAAATAATAAAAATAAAGGCAAAATAGATATTTCAAGATACAGCAACTGGATTGCAGCCATACTTTTCATTTCTGATTTTTTTTTTCAAGAAAGTAAGGGATAGGACATTTAATGGAAAGCAAAGACACCTGAGTTGAATAATCAGTTTTAATTGTTTCTGATCTTACATTAAATATAAAACATTTGAAGGTGCTGCAGTTTCCTTTCTTTGAGTCACATGATACCTCTCACAGGGTTTTGAATCTTTTGTAATGGGTTTGCTGAAGGAAGCATTGTCCTTGGAAGAAAGTGTGGGGCACGTCACATCAAAGGTAAAAGGCCTGCCTCATGGCCCAGTGCTCACTTCCTGGTTTTGGAGATTCAACCTGCCTGTCTCCTGGTTGGGAGGTTTGGCTATGGTTTGTGATGTAAAATAAGGCTACCTCGAACCCATGGATTGGCCCCGCCACCCTCTCTGACCGCACCTACCTCCCCCTGTCCTGCCTACTTTTATGTTAATAGATTCCTGCTTCTTACTTTAGCCCCTGGTATCTTCCCATTAAACGAGTCTGCTGTGACATTCTCCCTGGCTCGTCTGTGTCTTCCCTCTGGAGAAGGGGGGGCTGGGTGAAGGCGGCCAGCTGGCCCTATCCTTTCTCGGTGTCGTCTTAGTCGGGGCGTGTTCTCTTTGCCCTTCCTGCTGGTCAGGAGGCAAAGAGTGCTAAAAACCCCGACAGAAAAGGCCACTAGTGTTATGATGTGGTATTCCTAAAAAAAAAAAAGCAGTAATATTAAGTAAACAAAAGGCAATTAATCAGCATTCACAGAAGAAATTGCTCTGCTTAGGAAGAAAACCTTTTTTTCCTCCTTAAATTACATAACCCCATTGTTCTTAAAATTGTAAATCCTAAACTCAGAGAACACGACAAATACTGTTTTGTATTAATATACTAACAGATGAAATGGACTGAAGCACTTTAACACACTATTTGTCTTTTACTTATATAAGCTAATACGTAATTAAGCTTAGATAAGCATAACAAGTGGGTGACAGGATTTCAAATCAATTCATTTTACATCCCATGCTTTACAATACTTTGTCACTATTATTTCTGTCTGTACCTTTGCTATCCTTCTCTAAATAATAGCTGTGTAATACATTGACAGTGACATCCTAAAGTGCAGCAGCTCCAAAAATAGGTAATAAATCTCCGTTCATGTGCAGGTGAATGGGCTGCATCAATATAATTAAGAGTGTATCTGGAAAGAAATGCTTTCTTTGTTAACTACTTTTTTCCAGTTACTTATCAGTCTAATTTGTTAAACATTTCACTTCTGATTTCTTTTCCTATTCTTATTCCAGAGCTTGCTCTCTTTCTTTTGATTTCCAGCATTATAAGGGTAGTTTTTAGTTTCTAACTATATTCCTATCATGTGCAAAGCCTTGGGTTTGCTCCTAAGCAAAGCATACACAGCAATGTCGTAATTCTTTTTGGGTGCTTTGAGAATGCATGTTGTGGGTAGAACATAACTGAGCTACTTGGCTTCTGAAATTTAAAATCTATTGGAGATCAATTAACACTTTTCCTAGTTGAATTTCTTTGGGACTGAGGGAATAAATACAGGACACAGAATCCAGGACTTGATCTTAATGGCTCCTTTTCCTTTGTGGATCTTTGCTGTACAGTTGCCTAGCTCAGCGGAAAGTTCTTAAGGACTGTAGATTGGGAGGAGAGTGATTTTCAGATTCAATTAGATGAGTTCTTAGGTTGCCTTGAAGACTTGCAGTTTATGTAAAAATTTATAGCAGCCTGTGATCTTTTGAGGTCTTACTTTGGACCATTAGGAGAATAGATTAAAAGAATACTGAATGTCATAGGAGAAGTTTGCTTAAACTTATATATGTTCATTTTTCTCATTGTTTTTTTGCCAGTCCTAGGGACTGAACTCAGGGCCTGGGCACTATCCTTGGGCTTTCCTTAAGGCTAGTGCTCTACTACTTGAGCCACAGTACCACTTCTGGCTTTTTTTTTCTATATATGTGAGTCTTCGTGCATGGTAGGCAAGCACTCTACTCCTAGGCAAAACTCCCAGCCCCCATTTTCCTCATTTTTCTTTTCTTTTTTTTTTGCCAGTCCTGGGCTTGAGCTCAAGAACTGAGCCTGTCCTTGGGATTTCTCAAGACTAAAGCTCTACCACTTGAGCCTCAGCACCTCTTCTGGCTTTTTCCTATGTATGTGGTACTGAGGAATCGAACCCTGGTCTTTGTGCATGCTAGGCAGTCACTCTACCATTAGGCCAAACTCCCGGCCCCCATTTTCCTCATTTTTAACATGAGGAAATATAAGCCAGGAGTCTATGTCTCATACCTCTAATCCTAGCTATTCAGGAGGCTGAGATCTGAAGATGTAGGTTCAAAGCCATCTTGGGCAGGAAAGTACATGAGACTCTTTTTGCAACTAATTACCAATGAGTGGTAGAGCACTAGCCTTGAGTGAAAAAGCTGACACAGCACCTAGGCTGTACTGAGTTCAAACCACAGTAACAGAATACCCCCCCACCCACACAGAGTGATGGGGGCAGGGGGAAGGGAGGGATGGAGGACAGTATCACACTTTTACTAGGCTGAGTGTCCTTGGATTACTTTTGTGTGGGTGTTTCCATATTATTCCTTTCATGGCTTAGAACTGCCTTAGTCATTCTAAAAATAACTCACACAAATCACTTTCTGTCCCGACTTCTCTTTGCTTCTTTGGAAATCTTATAACTTCATTCTAGGGTAGCTGTGACACCATCAAACACCACACTTCCTTCTAGAAAGTCTTCACATTTGTCCTAATAGCATGCTGGAATTTTTCTTCCTGCTTATGTGGATTTTCCTCTTCTCTTTCTCCCCTATTGTCCCATTTTAGTCCTTAATTCTCTCTCAAAGTATTGTCTGTTAGGTTAATGGAGGAGAATGGAAAAGGAATAGAGTCAATGGCTGGGAGCGTTCATTGCCAGCAAGGAGCACAGAGCTTCCTGTGGGTTTGGAGGTTGTGGAATGGACTGGATTTGGGGGCTGGGTTTGTATGGGTCTTAACAAGGAAACAAAGGAGTGAAAATGGGGGGCTAGGGCCAGGTACTTTCGGTTAGGTCCAGAATAGAATGCCCCGCCTAGGGTGACAGGGACTTTCAGCCAGGCCTATATTGGAATAACATGGTCAATTCTGCCCATATGAGGCTGGAGTCTTGTTTGACCTGGGGAAATCAATCCTTCATTGCTACATGTGGATGGATACTCTGGAAGTTTTCATCTCCCTGGTGGTACTTGAAGTCTGTAACTTTAGACCCTTCTCCTCAGGGCAACTGCAGTTCTGCATGTCTCAGAATGTACACAGTTTTTTTTTTTCCAGTTGTAGGTTAATATATGTAAAACAGAACCCATTGTACTGCAATGGCAGAGGAGATAACTGGAAATCTCACTTACCCCTTCTGACCTCTTCCTTTTCCTTCCTTCCTGTTGGTTCAGGTTCTCCATCAGTTTCTCTTCCCACCCCTCATACCTCACTGCTCATCTTCAGTCTCCAGTGGCATTCTACCAGATGCCTAGGAAGATCTAGGAGGATGGTAGGATTTGTCTGGGTGTGTGGGCAGGGCGAAAGGCATTCTAAGTGACTAGAACATGGGGAGAGTCCGTGTCAGGCTTGTTTTGAGCATTTGGGGAGAGGATGGCAGTTGAGAAATCTAAGTCTTGTATGGGCAGGAAATGAAGGGTTTTGGGCTAAGGAAATGTGGTGAAAGCTGGACTCAAGAAGAATGTCTTGGCTTTGTAAATGACTAGGGAAAGGAAAGACCATGGAGAGTTTGAGATAAAGGGCCTTTGTCAAGGTCTCAAGGGTACGACTTTGAGCTTCTACTGAGGGTCAGCAAAAGGATACTGATGGAAATTGCTGTCACTTGTAGAAATCCTTAGCTTTAGGTGATGAGATGACAACTGAAAGGAAATGTTATCAAGCATGTGCAAGATGGGAGACTTCACAGAACTTGTATGAGTGCACAGGACTGGAGAACGAAATTTGTGAGTCATAATTGCCTTTTCAGGTTTTTACTACTTTTTCCTTTCCTCATGATTCATTCCTTTGTACTTTCAGGCTGTCATGTTATTTGTGTTAATAATAAACCTCGTTTATCTTGAAGATAGCTCTCTTGTTAAGCTGCCATGAAATCTTCAAACTTATTTTTCTCGGTGATACATAAATTATTATAAGCCT
Source organism: Megascapheus bottae (assembly GCF_031878675.1). Lineage (NCBI taxonomy): Eukaryota > Metazoa > Chordata > Mammalia > Rodentia > Geomyidae > Megascapheus > Megascapheus bottae. The sequence goes on along the minus strand of NC_143517.1, from coordinate 11,242,830 downwards.
ATGGCTTGTCACAGTTTTATAACATTGAACAAATTTATCCATTGTGTCAAGGTAAGTATTGTGAGATTAAAATTTCCAAGCACTAATGGTGTAAAGCAATGTAATCAGTTGTAGGAAATTTGAATCTGTGAGTCTTATATAAAAAAATGCACAGATTTCCTACAAAACTGTGAGAGAGTACTTTATATTTCTTACTTATGGTCTAATGTTTTAGTAGGAAGGTAGAATGATGGCCATACTGCTAAAAAAAAAGGTGAATCATTTCTTCTTTGTGGCACGTTTTATGCTGAGGCTTGATGTGGGAGGTTAGGAGTGGTAAGGAGAAGGGAAAGACTGGGCTTTGGTTGTCAGAAAAAAAAACCTCTACTTTGACATGCTGGTGTTGAGACCAAGCCAAATGTCTTGCCTTTTGAAGGAGAACAGCTGGAGTGAGCCTGGAAACTGCTGCTACTTTAGTTGAGGAATTCCCAGCATCTGTTTCCCAACTTTTGTTGTTAGTGGCTGCAGTAGGGATTTGAGTCCATTAGCTACCTTACAGACACTTGACCCTACCTGTTTTCTGAGGTGTTTACAAATTCAGAAAGGTCAGGCTTCTAATGGTCTGGGTGAGGCTAAGTCCAACATCTTTAATTCAAGGTGTTCAGATCACAAATGCAGTGACAGTCCCATTCAGCTCTGCAGCCTTAGTGATGGTAAGTGACATTTATCTGCATGCTTGGTCTTGACTGTAAACTGCTGCCCTCATACTGTCTTCACCTCTTGCTTCATTGCCTTCACTGGCTATGGATATCTAATGCTAATAACAGCAGAATGTGCTAGGAATGTAATAATAAAGAGAGCATGTGGGCAGACCCGAAAGGCATGAATAATCCAAGGTAGTGAAATACTGTTCCCCTTGTGTTACAGAGTCTGATGCTCAAAGGAGTTAGTGACTTGTGAAGTTCACAGAGCTAAAGAGTGGCAGGACTGAAAGAGAATCTCAGACTTGTGATTCCTAACTCAGAGGTCTTCTATGAGTGCACATTGCCTCTGAGAATTCTAGTCAAGTGGTAGAAGTGCACGGTGTTGCCACCTCTCCATTCTGCCCTCACCATAGGGCAGACACGCCCCAGAGCCTGTCTGCATGGTTGGACTTTGAAGTCAGTCTTCTGAGGCCCCTGTACTCATAATAGCTGTCTACTTGGACTGTTCATGAGCTAGTGCATAAGATGATTAGGAAAAAAATACTTTACCTCTATCATCATATTCAGGAGCTGCTTCATTTCTATATGTGATGCTAAGGCATCACATATAAAATAAGTCTTCAAATGTCTTTGTTTAATTTATGGGTTTAATTTATGAATTAGTAACAGAGTCACAATGATAAAAGTCTCATACTGTAGTAAAGATATTTAGCACTCATGATTATTTATGGAATTACCTACTGAATATTTGTATTACAAGGAACTGTTAATATTGAATCAGTAATAAAAGGGGATTCTTATATGCATTATATATCTTATGAAGCATAGAAAAATTAAAGTTATAAGGCAATTAATAAAAATAAGTAAGTAGTTCAATAAGGTTTTTTTGATCATTTGAGGATTGTGAGGCTTGAATTTAGGGCCTGGGTGCTGTGCCTGTGATTTTTTTAATTTTTATTGAGGGCTAATTCTCTACCATTTGAGCTATAGTTTCCAGCTTTTTTGTTAGTTAACTGGAGATAAGGAATCTCACAGACTTTCCTGTCTGGGCTGGCTTTGAATTGTGATCTTCGGATCTCAGTTTCCTGAGTAGGTAAGATTATAGGAGTAACCTCTGATGCCTGGCCACTATAAGATTTTCATTGAATTGTTTTTCTGTTTCATCATATAGAGTAAAGCTAAATTTGTTATTTTGTTAGCGTTCTTTCTGTTTATTCCTGTGGCTACTCACCTTCTTTAGGCTCCCACAGAAAATAAGAAGAGAAGGAGGGAAGAATAGAGGGAAAAAGAGAGATAGAAAGAGACAGAATGAGAGGAATATACCTATAGTCTGAAGGCTGGGAATTTGTGCAGGCATTCATTTTTAAGCTTTAATTTGAAAACTGGCAATACAGGAGGAAGTTGTAACCTTGCACAAAATTGAGGCAGAATTTCTGTTGTTTTGAAGGACCTGGAAGTTTTGTCTTAAAGCCTTCAGCCAATTAAGTGAGACTTCTCTATGCTGTGGAAGAAGATTGGTATCATGTAGTGGCTATGGACTCCATTGTTTATCACATTAAAAACAAATGTCTTCATCACACCGTCTAGATTGATAGTTGACTAGACTCTCAAAGTACTCAGAATGCATCAATTCCTAGTGGGAAATCCACACAGAAACAAAAGATTAACTTGCTTACAAATGGGTGAGCAGTTTCCCTAGACTATTTTCAGAAAGTAAATTGTTAAGGCTATGTAAGTACTCATGTTCCCAAATTGTAGTGTCGTAGTGCCAGCCCATTCCATCTTCCTTCCTCTCGTAGATCTTTCAAATGGAAAGATCTAAAGTAGAGAATGTGAGCATTAGTTTTTCCACAAAATACAGATGACGGTGGAGTAAATTAGTCTTACAAATTACAACTCGGAAGATAATAAAAAAAATAGTCCAGAAACATTCACAGAATTACCTATGATTTTCACATGGCTACCAACATACTCTTTTGAAGAAAAACTGTATCTCAGTTAAAGAAATCCGTTATTTCAATTCTTAGGACATAATCTGAAATTTCCACTTAATAGCAGACTGGCCCATGAAATGAATAACTTATTCTTTTGTTCAACCCAAAATACCATCACTACCATCAAGTTCTTCATCTAAAAGCAAGCTATGTCAAGAGCAAACTAGGATTCATTTACAGTGGAAACGAATGAAGCCATTTTATCATGTGTCATCCACCATTTGTATAAATGGACTCATTATTATGAAGCCTTTTTGATAAATTCAGAACTTATATTTCTGGTGACTACTTCTTTAGTCACTTTTAGCCAGCCACTCATATTTTAGAATTATAGAACATGAGAAACACTATTGAATTTTTTTCTTTGAAGGAAAACAGATTCTAAAACAGTAAAATACATACATAAATACACCCATTCTACTTTCATGGTTCAGAGAAATAAAATATCTGTATCATACCTTCCTATCTAACAGATAATATCTTATTGACCTAATAGATAATATTCAATGAGTTATTTCATTGAAAATCTCTCAAAGGTTTATGCATATGTGCTCCCCAAACAACCTGTTCTTTCTTTTCCTTCCTCTTTTTTTTCCTTTTAGTTTATGTTGTTTTATGTCCAAAAAAGATAACTTGTAATAATGTTTTGGGGTCTAAGAAAATATCAGATTGAACTTTTAACTTCACTCTTGACCTACCCTTCTTTGTTACCAGTTTTTATCTGTTTCAGTGTCCTTCGATGTGCTTGTTACAGCTAGGGAAGAAACACTAAAATGAGCCAGTCTCTTACTATTAATTGTAATCATGTTGTAGGACATGGTTTTCTTAAAGACAGTCATTTGATGATTACCACTCACTGGGAAGTTGCAGTTGGCCTGGGTTTTTCACAGCCCTAATTTCACTGTATTATTCTGTTACTGTTTTTATTACTGATTTTAATATCTCCCTCTAGTGGCCGGCCTCATAGTCTTATATTACAAATGGACCAAGTCAGCAGTGGAAAAATTAGAAAGTTGACAATCTTCATGAAACTTAAAAACGAATTAGTATAGTTGTTAAAATAGTGAATTTTAGTTGTATGTTTTTCCATATATTTTTATTGTAATTAATAGAAGGGTTACATTATATTTGCCAGGTAGAAGGTGCATTACTTCACATGCATTGATACCCTTTCTCATGTCTTAGTCCCCATTTCCCTCCCCCCGACCCCCACCCCTCATCTTGTTTTCCCCCCTTCCCTATCCAATTTCAAATAACCAAATACAAATATATCCAATATATCGGATAACAAAGTGAGATACTGTAACAATATGAGATAACATATGTTTTTATATTAGAAATAATTTTTTTTTGGTGGGTCATGGGGCTTAAACTTGGCCTGGGCACTATTCCTGAGCTCTTGAATTCAAGGCTGCCACCCTACCCCTGGGCCTGGGTGTTGTCCCTGAGGTCTTCAGCTCAAGGCTGCAGCCCTACCCTTGAGCTAAGCCCCACTTCCCTGCTTTCTAGAAGTTAATTGGAGATAAGAGTCTCAGGTCCTTTTGTGCCTGGGCTGGCTTTGAAGCTTGATCCTCAGATCTCAGCCTCCTGAGCAGCTAGGATTACAGGAGTGGGCTACCAAGCCCTGCTATAAATTAATTTTAAATGGGGAAATGTTCGAAGGTGGTGACAGGGTTGATTAAAAGCCATAATGAAGGTAATATTTCTGGCAGAAGGTTTTACCTAGTAACTGCTGTACTAAGAATCTCAGTTGCAATTTGATTTTTAATGAAGGAGCTGAGCTGGTCTGCAGTGTTTTTCAGTGATGTAGGAGCAAGGGTGTGTTCTAGATACACTTGGAAGCTTCACAGCATTGTGAAGCAGGAATGAGGGCTTCTCTAAACATTGTCAGTTCTTCACAGAAAAAAAATTATATCTGGGATAGGATCAAGGCCTAGTGGTAGAGTGCTTGACTAGTATGTACCAAGCGTTGGGTTTGATTTCTCAATATCACATACATAGAAAAAGCTGGAAGTGGTGCTGTGACTCAAGTGGTAGAGTACTAGCCTTGGGAAAGCCCAAGGACAGAGCCCAGGCCCTGAGTTCAAGCCCCAGGACTGGCATGTATGTGTGTGTGTGTGTGTGTGTGTGTGTGTGTGTGTGTGTATATATATACATATATATAATATGCAACAAGAAATGGCCTTCTTTTAGAGATTTATAACAACATTTGTTATTTTACTGGCTTAAAAAAAAACAACATTTTTTTTTTCCAGTTCTGGGGCTTGTACTCAGGACCTGAGCACTGTCCATGGGTTTTTTCAGTGCTAGAGCTCTACCACTTGAGCCACAGCACCACTTTCAGCTTTTTCTATGTATGTGGTACCCAGGAATCGAACTCAGGTCTTTGTGCATGCTAGGCAAGCACTCTTACCATTAGGCCAAACTCCTGGCCCCAACATAGCACTTTTTAAAACAGTGTGCTCTCTTTGGTTATTCTAAGTTGGAATAATTGGCCAGAATTTGAGATTTGCTTCACATATTTCCTAGTGGAAATTCTGGGGGTGTTTCACATGTAATAATCCTTTGTATCTTTGTTTCTTCTTTTTCTCTGTCTGTCTGTCTGTCTATCTGGATGTCTGTCTGTCTCTGTCTCTCTATCTATCTGTGAATGATGCTGGGATGAAAACTGGGGTTTCTCACACATATCATGCAAATAACCACTGAGCTATCTCACTAGGCCCCACCCTCACCATATCCTATACTCTTTGAATGAATCATAGTATTTTGTGCCCAGATTGGGAGTTTCATTCCATTGTGATTCAGAGGGAATGGCATTTAAGGAAAGAGAATTGAATCAATAGGAGATCTTTGAGGTTCCCTTCAATGTGCTTCTCCTGAACTGGACTCTACGAAGAAGTAGGAAGGAAGGAATTCTTGCAGAGAAATCCTATTTAGGCAGCAGTCTGCCTGTGGTCTGTTTGTTGCACAGATACCATGAGATATTGGGAAGATAAAGATGCAGGCTTTATTTGTGAGTGTAAGGAAGGGCCCTGGTGATATGATGTATTTGTTGCCCAACAGCTGCACCTGATCCACTGGAACTCCACTCTGTTCGGCAGCGTCGACGAGGCTGTGGGGAAGCCACATGGCATAGCCATTATCGCCCTGTTTGTGCAGGTGAGCCATGTTACTGTTGTGTTGATTAGGAGATGCTGATTTTCAGGCCATTTTGTAAGATACTATTGTTGGGGTTTTTAGCACTCTTTGCCTCCTGATCAGCAGGAAGGGCAAAGAGAACACGCCCGACTAAGACGATAGGGCCAGCTGGCTGCCTTCACCCAGCCCTCCCTTCTCCAGAGGAAAGACACAGATGCGCCAGGGAGAATGTCACAGCAGACTCATTTAATGGGAAAAAACCAGGGGCTAAAGTAAGATGCAGGAATCTATTAACATAGAAGTAGGCAGGATAGGGGGAGGTAGGAGTGGTCAGAGAGGGCGGCAGGGCCAATCCATGGGTTCCAGGTAGCCTTATTTTACATCACAAACCATAGCCAAACCTCCCAACCAGGAGACAGGCAGGTTGGATCTCCAAAACCAGGAAGTGAGCACTGGGCCACGAGGTAGGCCTTTTATCCTTGATGTGACGTGCCCCACATCTTCTCCCTTTTGTTTTATTAAGCAGGTATTTGACTTACTCGAGAAGTGTGCCTGTCTTAGGTTGTCCCCCTCTGGAGATCCTACCCGTCATTTACCACTCTAGCACTTCAGGCAATTTACCTGTAGGGTTGGCAGACCCAAATGGAGGTTTGAAATAAGGGGGATGGCCAACGTCAGCAAATGAAACCCTTCTGTACACCTGCACATCCTGGTAAGGACCGGGGTCAACCTCACAGAGTTCCCAGTCGCCATCTCATAGCACAGCATATTGTTGCCAGAACACCATTAGCTGAACAGCTTTCCCTGATCCTGCTTTCTAAGACACTGAAGGAACTTATTACACAAGATCTGAATGTGAATACAAAACCCGCTGTAACAAAGGGGCCCGCCCACAAAGGGGAGAAAGTAAGGGAGCCAACCATAGTCCGGTCCATAGATAGTTTGTATCGAGTTCATTTTGGAGGCATTTGGGAACCTCCTGTAGCCTTTTTAAGCAGATCAAGGCCTCGACTATTTGGAGGACTCCTGCAGTCAGGAAATCAAGTTGAGATTGTAGGTAGCGTCTTTGTGGGCGGTGTGGATAATGACGATCAGGATGAGGAGAAGGAAGGTGACTGAGGATTCCAACCACAGCTAAGCAGGGCGTCCGGTATGGTCTCCTTATTCCTGTGAACGAGAGGGAGAAAGCACACCTCAAGAGGGGATGCTCTTGGGTAATTAATTTTTTGTTTGCTGACAATATTTTAAATCTCTAGCCGGTACCCAAATTGGGTTTGGTTCTCCCACCGGGAAGACACATCCAAATACTCTCCCCACACTAATGAGGGGATCAGGGTCTCTCCATGATCCAGTAAGAGGATCTCTCCAACGGACTTCAACCTTTAAATACGGCGTCTGATTAGACCAATATCTCTGAAAGGCAGTCAGAGGCTGATTCTTGGAAAAATTTAAAATAATGTCCTCAATTGGTCATGGGGGTTGCCTCCTCCCTTTTGTTTTATTAAAACAAGGCTATTATCCATTTTAACCTGTAGGGGTAAACTCAAGATAACAAAATATTGTAAAGAATGGCTTTCAGCGTGTCAGGTTCTTTCGCGGGAATGCGCAGTAGCCCAACAAGCATGTGAATGAGTATCTATAGACATAATTTTAGGTTTAAGGCCCCAGGGATTGACCCCAAGGGATTGTAGAGGTGGGACTTGTAAAAATGGTATGCACAATTTACATGTCCTCACGATCTTTTTTCTTTTTAAATGATGATTTCAGAATCTTTAGAAATCTCATATTAACTAGTTTCTTGTGTTTCAATTATGAATTTATCCATTGTTTTGGATGCTGACAATTTAACCTTGAACATATTTACTCACACCCATTCACACACACATTCATAAAGATCTTAAAGCGCGCAAAATTAATATCGGCCGTACATTTTAAAAGGATTCGCATACACACACTCACACAAACCATGAGGATCCATATTTAGGATGGTTATCAATTTTACCATAATACTTTTTGCAGACGAAAGTTGGGTGGGAGTCTTAAACCTATGAGAACTAAGACTGAAGTCTGCATCCTGCCACCCACTGTCTCTAGACTGTCACTACTAAGCCTGCAGCTGCTTTGTCTAGCCTAGGCTCACCTTCACTGCAGCCGAGTGGGAGGGGCCATACCAGGCCCTAGACCTTCCCCAGGTGGGGATGAAATTTTCGTTTTAAAGACAGAGAAGCAGAGACTTTTAAGAAACTCCTAAATTTCTGATGACATGCCTGGCCTTAAACTACCAGAGTGACGGAAAGACTGTGGGGCCCTGGAATCGGGAATTCAGGGGGCGCTTCCCCTACAGAAATTTCCATTCCTTGGTACCTGGCTGGCAGAGGCCATCCTAACCTACTCTCAAACAGAACCAGACATTGACTTACATTTAACACAACAACACGAACTCAGATGAACGCTCTCACCAAACAACTTACTTAGACAGACATACAGGGTGGTTGGCTGACTCTTACTTACCATGGAGGCCTTTGCTTTAAACCTGGGTGTCTTTTCCAAAAAAGGTTGTTAAAGGAAAACCACTGTTTCTAGAAAAAAGCAATCTTTTATCTCAATAGCATAAATATACAAATTATTAGGAATTGATGAAAGACTTGGGAGCCCTGGTAGGGTGGCTCCCATGGGCATATTGCAGGGAGATCATGAAGAAACTTGTATTTGAAACTTGTATTTGCCTGATCCTTATTAACTTTAGTACCTCCAATTGTTTTTCCCACCAATAGGCCACTGTTCCCCATGCGATTAGACTGTGGCCTCTAGAATTGGGGGAGCAGTTCTATGCTAATTTTTCATAACTAATGCAGTCATCATAGAATGTCACAACATCTGTATCTTGTCTCTCCCTAAAGATTATAGGGCAGGTCCTCTTTAAGAGCAGTGGCTGAATGGCTCTAGCTAGGACAAGGGGCATGCCAATTGTTAAGATGCTGCTAGGCCAGCTACACCCAGGAGCTGGGGCCTGCAGCAGTTTCTAGGAGCTGGGAACTTAAGGACTGAGAGGCAGGTGATGGTAGGTGGAGTTAGGCCTTTTGTCTGGTCTAAAAGACTTCCCTGTGGGAGATCAGGTCTTAAAAAACTCCTCTCCCAGCACTATTGGAGGAGGTAAGGTGCCTAGGCCTCTTGGGCTTGTAGGGCCACAACCAGCTTCTGTGACCAGTGGGCCTGAGTGCCCACAGCTCTCCAGCTCAAGGCTAGCACTTTGCCATTTTGAGCTCCAAAGCAACTCTGCCCCAGCATTCTCCTGCTGGCAGATTAGACACAACAGTCTCACAGGGGCTTTGCTTTGCCGGGGCTGACTCAAAACTGCAGCTTTCAGATCAATGAGTCCTACAAAAGGCCATGGTAAGAGCCAAAGTTACATCTGAATAAGGATTGCTGTCCTCCAAGGGCCAGCTGGAAATTGCAATTAAGCAATCATTTTGCTAATCCAAATTTTCCTTTTTTTCTCTTTCTTGAAACAAACATTTAGGACAACTTCACTTTCAAATTTTGTTCAGAAACACATTTCTAATGTTCTTTAAAACTTTTACCGATATTTGCTTAAACACTTAACACTTTAGTGTTTATTTGCATTTGAAAAATCTTTAAGGGCTCAAGGAACTCCCTTTGTCTCCAGGCCTCCTAGGGCTCAAGGCACCCCCTTTGCCTTTTAGAAGGCTTTTTTTTTCCTGCAGTTTAGATTACTGCCTAGAACTCCAACAGTTTAAACTCAAATAAGTTTTTCCTTAATGCAAGAACTACAAACATCATCAGTGCACCAAAAGTCTAAGTCTGGACTTAGTTTCCTTCTTTTTCTAAAATACGTCCAATTGCAAAGTAGCATGAAACCAAATTATAAGGAGATAAACTTAAAATAAAAATTACATTAGCATCCCATAAGTCACAGGGACTGGGGGATTAACAGCCTGGTTCCTTTCAGCCTGGGCATGGCACTCCTCATTTCCAGTCTTGGGTGTTACACTGCTGATGACCCAGGCCTTGAAGGATGGTTTCAGCCCAGGGCGAATTAGGCCCATCTTTGGAGACTGCTTTCTTAAGCTCTTTTAGGGCCGGTCTATTGCCCCTATGGTTAGCATTTACCAAGCATGGTGGGGAGGAGTAAAATGGCGGCTTAACCCGCCCTTTCCGTTCAGGGGAGGAGCTGCCGCTGTATGGTGAGTTAACCTCCTCTTCCGGTGCAGGGGAGGAAGAAGATGGCGACTTGACCTTCTCTTCCGGTTTAACACGTGGTGAGCATGGGAGGAAGGATAGTGAAATGACGGAGGCCGCTCTGCATCCCAATTGTCTGCTGCAAATTCCGGGGCAGGAGCAGTTGGTGTAGGGCTCTGGGGCCTGATCCCAGGAACAAAGGGGCCCAAAAATCCCTCCTCAGGGCGAGGCTCTAAACCCTTTCTTCCTGAGCAGCAGGAGGGCCAACTCTCCACAACTCTGAACATTCCTTATCAGGAGGGCCAACTCTCCATGACCCTGAGTGCTCCTTATTAGGAGAGCCAACTCTCCACAACTCTGAGCTCTCCTCAATTAAAGTTTCCTTGGCCCTAGATGTAACTGAGCCAGGATAGAAGCAGGCCTTAAGGACAGACAAGGTCGGATAGACCCCGAGGGGAGGGTCCTCTCCCAAGTTAATCTTCCTCCTCCTCACCAGGTGCTCTATGCGCTCCCATGTGGCCCAATTGAAAAGAATGGCCACCATTAACACGGCACATGTTAAGGCCTCCCAGACCTTCTCAGCCTGGGGGTCTGAAATCTCCAAACCTCTGCTTTTAAATCTAGATGCCGTGAGCGCCAGGTCCTCATTCTTGGTGTGAGATTTCCCCATCTTTTTCAGGGAGACCCGTACCTCGTCATCCGCTTGGCTCGGCTCGCAGACAATTCCGCTTCTGATGAGCGTTCTTTTCGTGCCCCACGTTGGGTGCCAGAAATGTCGGGGTTTTTAGCACTCTTTGCCTCCTGACCAGCAGGAAGGGCAAAGAGAACACGCCCCGACTAAGACGAGACCAAGAAAGGATAGGGCCGGCTGGCCGCCTTCACCCAGCCCTCCCTTCTCCAGAGGAAAGACACAGATGCGCCAGGGAGAATGTCAAGGCAGACTCATTTAATGGGAAGATACCAGGGGCTAAAGTAAGATGCAGGAATCTATTAGCATAGAAGTAGGCAGGACAGGGGGAGGTAGGTGCGGTCAGAGAGGGCGGCAGGGCCAATCCATGGGTTCCAGGTAGCCTTATTTTACATCACAAACCATAGCCAAACCTCCCAACCAGGAGACAGGCAGGTTGGATTTCCAAAACCAGGAAGTGAGCACTGGGCCACGAGGTAGGCCTTTTACCCTTGATGTGACATGTCCCATATACTATCTTTCAAATTTGTTTCTCGATAAAATTCAAACACATATGCAGAGAACTTGGATAATGTAAAAATATAAAACTCAAGCTTAATAATTCATGAGAGTTCCGCCAAATTCTTTGCTAGAAAATAGTTTCCTCAGAATCTTGGTAGAAATGATTTTGAAAGCATCTTCTAAAGGTATAATTCATTTCATTTATGGAGAAGAGTTTCAGATATGCCTCTAAGCCCGGGCTTACTGCAGAATCTAAGAAAAATCAATAATATAATCACGTAGTGGATTACTTTAGCTCTTTTTGTTAATAATTTTTTGAAGATGATTTGAAGTTTCTTATAGGAAACATGACACAAGACCAGAGTGTTTAAAGTGTTACAGAATTTAAAAGCAAATCCTTAATTTTAAAATAAATTCTCTTGTCACAATTTATTACATAACTTTTTCATGGGCTTTGTATTCTATTTTATAACTGTATTATATAAAGCAGAACGATGTTACAAAGTATCAATGAAAATGATTTTAGCTATATACCTTGGTAATCTGGTTAAAGAAAAAATAGGCCGGGAGTTTGGCCTAGTGGTTGAAGTGTTTGCCTAGCATGCATGAAGGCCCGGGTTCGATTCCTCAGTACCACATACATAGAAAAAAGCCGGAAGTGGCGCTGAGGCTCAAGTGGTAGAGCTCTAGCCTTGAGAAAGTCCAAGGATAGTGCTCAGGCCCTGAGCTCAAGCCCAAGACTGGCAAAAAAAAAAAAAAGAAAAAGAAAAAATTTTAACTGGGTATATATATATATATATATATATATATATTTCCCAGTCCTAGGGCTTGAATTCAAGATTGGGGCACTGTCCTTGGGCTTTCTCAAGGCTAGCGCTCTACCCTTGAGCCACAGCACCACTTCCAACTTTTTCTGTGTATGTGATACCAAGGATTCCAACCCACGGCTTCGTGCATGCTAGGCAAGCACTCTACCACTAGGTCACGCTCCCAGCCATGTATTGATACTTCTATGTGGCTCAAGAATGATGGTCTCAGTATTCATATTACTCTTGATAGAAAAAAATGATTTCCTACCCCCATGCTAGGCAGTATTCTAAATCATTTGACTTAATTTTAACTTTAACCCTGTAACTATTGTCTTCTACACTGAATCTCTGAGGAAGAATATAGAATTTGGAGTAATCCTGCTCAAAGTCACACAACTAAAAACGGGAGGAGTCAAGAATAGAATGCAGGCAGTCAGGAAGAACTGCTCATTCCTAGACCAGTGCATTATATGGCCTCACAGTGTGCAGATGTGGACTCTTTAGAGTTTATAATCTGTCAGGAGATAGTGCAGTAGAACTAGATCATAGCTAGAGGCACAGACATCCAAATTTTGTCTCCTGGTGAAATCACTAAGACAAGGAGGGTTCATTTCGCTGAGGATCAGGCTTCTTTCTGCCTGAGACTATGACTTCTTCACTCATGCATTTGCGTTAGTTTTTTTTGTTCTGTTTTTAGAAAATACATTTTTTTTGGTTTTTAGAGCATGACTTAGGAATGATAAATGCTTAGAAAGTAAGGTATGCCATGGATACAATGAGCTGATTGAACTACTTTATATTAAGTGTTGCTTGTTGCTCTTTACCCAGTGCATCTCACAGTTGGTTAATGTTGAGAGAAACAGAGACTATTTGCAGGTTGGTGGCTATGCTATGGTTTTGTAGGCTGTCCTGCAAAAATATGGGTGGAGAAGACAATGCTAATAATTATAAGAGATTGTCTCTGTGAGGGATTGTATGACCTCTGCTGTTACTCTTCTATCTTGTCATAGCCTTCAGATGCTGTTGAAAAATAGGACTCAAATGGCACTGTACATTTTTCAAGTCTTAAATTTCTTTGGCAAATTTTGTACACTAAAATATGTAAAACATGGGGCTGGGAGTTTGGCCTAGTGGTAGAGTGCTTGCCTAGCATGCACTAAGGCCTGGGTTCGATTCCTTGGTACCACAGACATAGAAAAAAAGCTAGAAATAGTGCCGAGGCTCAAGTGGTAGAGTTTTAGCCTTGAGAAAAGTCCAAGGACAATGCAAAGGTCCTGAGCTTAAGCCCAGGACTAGCCAAAAATATATGTAAAACATAAAAAGAGGGCTATGAAAAACATCTTTGTTCAAGAATAAAAAGGTAGCTGTAGAATTTTGACTAATGATTATGATTTATGACCAGTGATAATTGAGAAATGGCTTCTCATTTTGATAACTTTATCATAGGAAACCATACACCCACTTTTATGAGTTAATAAAAATTTTCAACGTGGATAAAATATTTATACCAATGATCTATAAATGCCAAAGGTAAGAAGGCAAGGGTATGGGCATGTACTGAGTCATATTAATTCAAAACTGTTCCCGACAGTTTTACATAGCAACCTTTTATGAAATGATATATGTGACACTCTGACTGATACCTATATGTAGGAAGATGAATTTAAAATGGATTCTTGGATATCATAGCCAATGCTTTATTCTACGAGCTGTTACAAATGTAGTTTTCTTTAGTAGGTAATGACCCAGCTATGAACAGAAAGGTCCTTTTAATTCGCTAAGAAGGAGAATTTGAGCAGAGTTCCTGGTAGTTACTTTGATTAAAAGCTAAACATTAAAAATGTGTTTGTGGTTTCTACTTTATGTCTTTCAGATAGGGAAGGAACATGTTGGACTGAAAGCCGTGACTGAAATACTCCAGGATATCCAATATAAGGTAAGTGGTTCTTTAAAAGGGAACAGAAGTCCTGATGTGTAAGGGGGTCCCAGCACCTTCACACAGAGCTCTCTCACACCAAGACGAGCTTCACTTGTGATACTGCTCTAGAAGAACCAGGAAAGGTCTTATACTTAAAAGTGATGGTTCATTCCAGTGGAAAGTTATAGATAAAATAATCAGCAAAGGGAAAATGTTCATAGGGCTGAAGTCTAAGGGAAGCTAGAACAAACTTATGGGGTCCCTTCCCCATAAGAACTTGCGGGCATGGCCCTGGTTACCTCAGCAATGATGTAATGATGCCTCACTACACATGTGAAGTGCTGACAACTAAGCAAGCTCACCTTAGTCTTGATGGCTATGAATTTTATCAGGAGTTGGGCATGTAAGACTATGTGGCTGTCTATATTCCTGGCCTCAGCAACTCAGTCTCTAGCCCCTGTTTCCTACATCCCAACAAAAGCAGGCATCCATAAATTTCATTGTCAGGATTGACTTAACTGGATCAAACTGTTGCATCATGCTCTAAGAGTTTCGGCAGAAGCTATCAGTAATGTCCCATAAATACAGCAGGGCCCAAGGTTTCAGACATATAAAAATATGGCTTTGACCAGATAATGAGTGATTGTTGTCCTTAATGTACTATATTATCTCTCATCTCTTTTGCTATCCCTTGGTTATCTCATATTGTTACAGCATTTTACCTTGTTATCTGATATATTGTATATATATTTATCTGGTTATTTGAAATAGGATAGGAAAGGGGGGAAAACAAGATGAGGGATGGAGGTGGGGGGAGGGAAATAGGGACCAAGACAAGAGAAAGGGTATCAATGTTTGTGAAGTAATGTACCTCCTATCTGGTGAATATAATGTAACCCTTCTATTAATTATAATAAAAATTATATGAAAAAATATGGCTTTGAGGGTAAAAATTTTCAGGGTTATCTCCCAAGGGCCAGCCGAAGCCTAGTCCTGAAGGCAGGCCTTTGTATGGAATGTACAGCCTAGGCCTTCTGAGTTAATCTCTTCTGCTCACTCAGATACAGGAAATTTGTGCAAATGAAATGTGTACCATTTTGAGAACCCCACTGCAAAATTATTTATGTTGAATGACACTAATATTGATGAAGGTAATATACAAATCCACCTAAGCAATAAGATAATAGCCCAGACAAAGCAATGTAGATCACAATGACACTGGAGAGCCAAGTTCTGAGTTGAGTCTGGGCACCAGTCAGGAATAGTATAAATCTCCTGTGGCTACTGGAAGAGTTGAACCTACTAGGCTATGGAGATGAAGTTCTAAGATCAACGTTGGGCTCCAGGTTGACTTGCTCTACAGGAGTGGGAGCAGGGCATCTTGAACCAGGCAAACTCTCCACTGAAGATCTCTTGAGCAAGCTCTGAAAGAATCCAGCTACCAAGGGAAGTCTAGCCTAGATTAGAGAAGCAAGGGATAAAGGGGAGAGAAAATGTGTTTCCAACTCACATTTGCCCAATGGAAATGGGCTAGAAAATCTCCCTCATTTTTTTCAGTTGATAAGACATTCATCCTGGTATAAGATGGAAGATAGGGTCAGGAAGGTGGACAAGAGTCGATCATGTATAAAATAGTTCCAGGAAGGAAGGAAGAAACTTGTGATAACTCTTCCCATTTTATTTGTGTTCACAAAGTAAGCTTATAAGAGAAATTCAACCTGTTTTAATAGGTCTATCTGCTGTAAGAACCTTTAAAAATCTGAGAACCTTGTGCTTGTTAGGCACTCTGTCACTTGAGCTATACCTTTATCCCCCTTTTGCTTTTTTTTTTGAGATAAGATCTCCAGTTATAACTGCACTATCCTGGGCTGTGATCTTTCGACTTGTGCCCTTATGCCCAGCCATCGAGTGAAATGGAGTTCTGCAAACTTTAATGTCTGGCCTGGTGTCTAACCCTAAACCCTGATTTTTGCCTCCCTGGTAGCTAGGTCTATAGGCTTGAGGTCACTGCTGGCCTGGCTTCAAAGACCATTTAAATGACACAATTAAAAATAATAACCCTAAGTATAAGTTATTGAATATGGCACCAATTTTTCCTTTGAAATTTAAATCCCTCTTTGGAAAATAATTGGAAAAGAATATTCCTATCTGAGTTTCAGATCTTCCTTTCTGAATGAGAAGAGGTCTCTGAATAGATCCTAGCTGAATTTCCAAACCTACATGGATCAGGTTTTTGTCCAGCCAGGTTTCAATGGCACTTAGGAGCTGACCTCTGCACAAGAAGAAATAATTTCAAGGAATGTTTCAAGCTAGAGTTCCAAGTGTTTTTCTCCAAGATATTCAGTCTGTCTTGGGTATGAATGTGCTAGATACAGAAAAAGTAGGTCATATATAATAACTGGACATTAATCATAAATTCCATGTTGAGAAGTATGCAGTAGCAAATAGTCAAATACTCAAAGTAATAATGGCTCTTTTGGAACTCAGTTTTGTTCCAATGAGAAGAGTGTGACACACCTCTAGTCTAGCCAACCTAATGAGACCATTAATAAAATAGGTTCTGTCCTAATAAATTTTATTCAGAAATTAAGAGTTTTACCTTAACATGGAATGATTTGTTTTTCAGGGAAAGTCCAAAACAATACCCTGCTTTAATCCTAACACTTTATTACCAGGTAAGCATGTCATTTAGGCATAAGATGAAATTTACCTGTGGGTTCAGTGACACTGCTTACCACAGAACATATATGCAACTGTGTGCTATTAGTGCATAAAGTTTCTTTATAGTTCATCTTCTCTGTAGAAGGTACCTACCATAAATATAGGACTACAACTTTTGGAGTAATAAAGGAACCCTTTGTCATTAGCTCTATTAATCCATGAAAAATTTTTGAGATTAACACTACTACCTCTATGAAAAGTTTCAGCATAATATTGATTAGTGAAGTTCTTCTTCATCCATCTCTGGAGTGAAATGAATTCTATATCTAATTTTACAAAACTACATCAGTTTGGTAATACTGTTATTTACATGTTATTCTAATTATAATTTTGTACATATAATAATTGTGCACAGATACATAGAATATAACTTGGAGTTCTAGGTGATTTTATATAGAATTTTGATCTTGATGTTTTTCTGCCTAAAATGTGCTTTGTAGTGTTTCATACAAAAATCAAATATATCCTTTGCTTTCTATGTTTACTTTACCTACAACAAATCAGTTTGTTATATGTTAAGCCTGTACTCATGTTTAGTCATGAATTCTTGTGATGTATAGCTGGATGATTTCATAAGAGTGATTTTTCTCCTGTTATATTATGCATTTTTAATATTTTGCTGTTGATGAAGCAGTAAAGAGAGCTAGAATCTCATGGCTAAAAACAGCTTTGAAGCCACATTAAAAGATTTCAATTCTGCTTCTGCCAGTTACCAAGCTATGTGACCTTGGGAAAATTATAAACTTGTGATTTAGTTTGCCCATCTGAATAGTGGGGCTAGTAATAGCATCAGTCTCTTTTTTTGTGTGTGTATGAAGGTTAAATGAATTGATGTATAATGCTCAGAATAGCAGTTGGCAGAGTGTTTAATAAATATGAGGCATGAATTAGTGAGGTAAATCATCCAGTACTAAAAAACCCAAACGATTAATGTGTTTATCTAAATCAACTTTGACAGGTACATACAGTGATCTATTGATATGAATCACTGTAAATAAATGAATTATTTATCATGCTTTGTCATTTTCTCTCACAGTGATTAGTTTAAGAATGCATTTGTGACCCTGTATTTTAAAAATGAAATCTCTAAAAATATTATTGGAACAGTTTATAACTCGGGGAGTTGTTGGAGTCTTCAGGATTATTAATCTGCCATTTCATGACATGTTCATTTCTGTGCCTAGATCCCCTTCTGCGTGATTACTGGGTCTATGAAGGTTCTCTTACTATCCCACCTTGTAGTGAAGGTGTTACCTGGATATTATTCCGATACCCTTTAACTATATCCCAGCTACAGGTGAGTATGCTCTTTCAAATCTTTGAGAGTGAAGTTTTGCGTTAAAGGTTAAACATTATTTCTATAAGAGGAAAACGTCTGTTTCATGTTTGAGCTCCCTTTAGATCAGTCACACCTTTTCAGATGAAAGTTAAATGTCTTGAGCTAGTGAAAGCAAGGGAAAGGTCAAGGATGAACAAAACCCAGAGGTCATTTATGACCTGGATTTTATGTTAGTTTTCACAGAGTAAATAGAGTCATTGAAAGATCCAAACCTTTGATTAGTTCAATAATTCCTCTCAGTAGTTTTTCCAAAATGGAGGAAAAAGGACTGAAACTGAGGGGTGCATGCTCATTATTTCTGTGAGTCACAAGTGGGCTATGTTCTAGTGCTTCCTTGGCATACAGAGATTCTTGTATGTGGGGACAATAGAGCTGGAGTGATCAGAAAACTTCTAAATTGTTCACTGGCTTTACTTTGGGTTACCCACCTGCAGCCTTGAGCTCTGGAGAGGTGCTATTACTTGTTTAAATATTAACATAAGCTCACTGGGGTGGAACATACCAGTAATCTTTTTTCATATATTTTTATTGTAATTAATAGAAGGGTTACATTATATTCACCAGATAGAAGGTGCATAACTTCACAAACATTAATACCCTTTCTCTTGTCTTGGTCCCCATTTCCCTCCCCACACCCCCGCCCCTCATCTTGTTTTCCCTCCTTCCCTATCCTATTTTAAATAACCAATCAAGCATACATACAATATATCAGATAACAAGGTAAAATCCTGTAACAATATGAGATAACCAAGGGACAGCAAAAGAGATGAGAGATAATATAGTACATTAAGGACAACAATCACTCATTATATGTCTTTTGTTTCTATATCCTGTAGGTCCTTTCATTTAGCTTCATACTATCTGGCCTTATGTATCTAGGTTTTGTTCTATTGTAAATCTCTGCTAGGAGAGTCCAAGGTTTCTGCTGATTGTGACAAATGAGGGAAACCATTGAGCCTATGTTCCTTTGAGTCTGGCTTACTTCACTTAATATGATTTTTTCTAAGTCTTTCCATTTCCTTACAAATGGGGTGATGTCGTTCTTTCTGACAGCAGCATAGAATTCCATTGTGTATAAATGCCACATCTTGTTGATCCACTTATCAACTGAGGGGCCTCTAGGTTGGTTCCGTATCTTTGCTATCATACCAGTAACCTTAACTATTAGGTCAGGAGTTCCAGACCAGCCTAACCAGAAAAAACAAAACAAAACTTGTAGAACTTGGGGAATCAGAGACTAGAATATGTAGTAGCTACAGGTAAACCTAATTATAGTAAAAGACAAAATGAATAGTAAAAGACAAATAATTACACTTGGGAATGATTAATTAAACAGCAGTTTAAACATTCACACAGTGAGAACAAAGGAAGGTATTCTTAGGAGAGGATCATAAAAGCTCAATATGTGCATATGATCATATAAAATGATGTTTATCAAATGAATGCCAAGAAGTGGAAACAAGAAAAAAATTAATTGAACTATTTGCAATTATTTCTTTTTTCATTTCTTTTTTCCTATTTGGTTTATTCCTTTTTGCCATTTTTTAGTTTCTTTATGCATTGTTTTGTATGTAAGTTTATCTGATTTGGGGAGAGGAAGAGGAAGCACAGAAATCCAATAAACACTTTGTTGGAAATGAACTATAAACTGAAAGGGAAGGGAAAAACTGGGAGAGAATGAGGGTAGGATCGATGTTAATAAATTCTTTAATAAAGAAAAGGAAATTACTCATTACTTGACTTATGTAACTGTAACCACTCTGTACATCATCTTTACAATAAAAAAAATAAAAAAAAGAACATGTAGTAACATCATTATAAGGTATTAACAACAATGTGGAAGGATATAGGAGTTTATCTCAGTGGTAGAACACTTGCCTAGTATTTGTAAGTTTTGGGGATCCATCCTCTGGAACATATATACATAACAACTGAATGAACAATGATTATTATATTGTTATAAAAGGGGTGCTTTAAATATTTCCTGTCCAGCAAAGATCTAAGGAACACTTCTAGAAAGCTGCATTTCCCTTACTTGATTAGCCTCAAAGGCTTTGCTAATACTCAGAACAAATAAAGTTTGTCTTTCTTTCTTTCTTTTTTTTTTTTTTTTTTTTTTTTGGTCACAGGGCTTGAACTCTGGGCCTGGGCTCTGGCTCTGAGGTCTTCAGCTCAAGACTAAAGCTCTACCGCTTGAGCCACAGCACCACTTCCAGCTTTTTTCTATGCATGAGGTACTGAGGAATTGAATCCTGATCTTTGTGCATGCTAGGCAAACACTCTACCAATAGGCCAAACTCCTGGCCCTTAAAGGTTGCTTAAAAAAAAATCTCCCATCATTTCTATAATTTAAGAAGCTTAATTTACTAACTTCTCACTCAAGTCTTCTTTTGTTTGGATTTAAATCTTTAAATCCTCCCTTAAAAAATTTAAGAATGTTTTCTAACATTTTCTCCTATTTCTGCCTTTTTAGGGAACAATTTTGAAAGTTCTTTTTCAGCTTTTTCTCTATATCCCTTTCACTTTTTATCTTTCAATACTTAATAAAAAAAACCTCTTTTTGTTAGTATGTAATTGCTGCACAGGGAGGTTTCACTTTCACATAAGCTTGCAACACAGCCTGATCTTTCACCCTCCATCACCATCTGTCATCCTCCTATTCCCCTTCATAAAACAGTTTCAACACTATTTCATTTTTCACATATGCACACCATATTTATTTTCTTCCCTTTTTTTTTGGTTGGTTGTGGTGCTTGAACTCTGGGCCTGGGTACCATCCCTGAGGTCTTCAGCTCAAGGATTCAGCCCTGCTACTTGAGCCACAGTGCCACTTCTGGTTTTCTGGTGGTTAATTGGAGATAAGAGTCTCACGGACTTTAGTGCCTGGGCTGGCTTTGAACCACCATCCTCAGAACTCAGTCTCTGAATAGCTAGAATAACAGGCATGATCCACCATTACCCAGCCATATTTATTTTCATTTACTTTCTTCATTTGTGTTCTGGCCTCTGGCTGGCACACCTGTCCCTCAACAGAACTTGCTTTACTTTCTCAACATCTACTTTTTAAAAATTTTGATGTGTACTAATTGTAACAATAGATTTTATGCTGATACTTTGAACATGCCTGTATTATATTTTAATCAGAATGTCATAATCTGTTGTTCTCTTTCCCCATCCCCACAGAGTACCATATGCTTTCCATTATTTTAGGTTTTTATTTTTTTAAATACATTTCCTTTGGGTCTTGATATTTTCCACATGGCAAATCCTAATTCCTTCAACTATCTGTTCTTATAACAAACTATTCCGGAGTGCCAACTAGTTTCATGATACAAAGATAAACAATTTTTACTTGCAGAAACTTAACCATAGAGTTGAACATTAAGATGACTACATGAACAATTAGAATAGTGCTAAGAATCTGTGTCAGAAACACATAAGGCAGACAGTGGGTACCAATGGATCCTGCTCATAACCACAGCTACGCAGGAGGGTGAAATCTGATGATCAGGGTTAGAAGCCAGCCTGGCAGCAGAGTCCATGAGACTCTTACCTCCTATAAACCACTCAGAAAATGTCAGAAGTGTCACTATGGCTCAAGTAGTGAAGTGCTAGCCTTGAGGACAAAAAGGCTCAGGGACAGTGGCTAGGTCCTGAGTTCAAGGTTACAGAAACAGCTAAACACCCACTAACAAGCCAAAGACATATAAAGAAAGAGCTTAACCTAAGCTGCAAACTTAAAAAATAATTCCTGAAAATGATTAAAATTTAGTCTGGTGAAAGATAGTGAAGAAGTTAGAAATTTCAGTCTAAATTAGGAATAGAACCTTGGACTGAAGATGTCTTGATTTCAGACTTAATAATAAAGATGCCAGCCCCTGTAACAGGGAAACCTCAAAATGTTGGTGCTTTGTACTAGACAACCTATTTCATACTGACATACAATCTAGCATGTGTGTTTCTGATTCGTAGTGAAGGTTTCTATCTTTACAGTCCTGTACTTTTCATGCATCTTTCATTCTCTTAGAGGGGCATGTTGCCAGCAGGAAGAGGAATACAACAGTATCAAGAGATATTTCTCAAGGACAAAAATGACAGGCTGTACTTACTTTTTCTGTTTACTGACTAGAACTGGTTGTATGACCTCACCTGCTTGCAGGAGAGGCAGGAATGGGGATGGGAATTGCATTTTAATTTCAAGAAAAAGAAACATTAATTTGATGCTCAGGTCAGCTAGTAATTGTTGCCACTGAATCTGCACTCTTCTCTGTCTCAGTCTCTGCTATTCTACTCCCCTCTTTTTCTCCCATGATCCTTTAATTTAGGTATATACAGATAAATATTTCTGCCTTAAATTGGTTTAAAGGAATTCTGTAGTTAACCACAGTGGCCTTAAAAATCTGTGCAGTCGCAAATTCAGACACATGTAATGATGGTCTCTATAATGCTTCGACTTCGGACTTTTATCCTGAAAAATTCTTTTGATTCATCAGTCTCTATTTCACCATGGGCTGATTCAGTATGTACTTGAAACCATTTGAAGTGACTAAAGGCTTCTGTGAGGAGTGGTTATTTCAGAAAAAAAATTGGCCTTTTAGAAAGATGCTCTCCCCCTTCCCCCAGTCTCTGTGGATGTTTGAAATCTTCAAAGTACTACTGTGATCAGAGGGAAATATTTCTGTGAAATGGTTTTCTGTAAGATAACAGTGATTTGAGGTTGGCTGTTGATATGACTCATCTCTTACAAAGAAGTTGTTTTCTATAGAAAGAACTTAAGACTGAAGCCTGGAGGCTTGAAGAATATAATCTTCAGCTCAGGATATGTGAATATAAAATTAAGATACACTCCAAAGTCAATAAAAAATGGAGTAGTTCTTAAGATATATGTTAGCAGTTAATTTTCCGGTCCAATTTGTCTACCACCTGTCTGGTTCCTTGTTCATGGAGTCTGTCTGCTGTGTCTACACATATAGCTATGCATTCAGAGAATGGTAAGACAGAAGACTGAATTATCTCAGTGAATTGGTTTATCATCATTTGTAGTCAAATATTTATATCAAAAGGGTAAAGATTTACTGTAAGAGAGCTAATAGTGATTGAATACTTCCTGTGTTTCTGGAACTAGGCTGAGTGATTTTTGTGACTTTTCTTCTTGTATCATTTTTGTGAATCATTGAAGATTCTCATGAGGAAATCAATTAGTATTTGTAAGCATGGAAACTAAAACAACAAAAAGCTTAATAGAACATTAAAATCTTTGTAACCAGTCTCTTAACCTAACAGATCATTTGGTTTCTCCAACTTTGTGTCTTAGCATATATTAAGAGAGTCTTAAATTAGGATCTTGAAGGATTCAACTATTTTGGAGTCAGTGATCTTTGTCTTAGCAAAATGTACATGTAAAATTTTGTTTATCCCACTCGCACAATGATGTTCACTGCAGCACTATTTACCATAGCAAAGATATGGAACCAAGCCAGATGTCCCTCAGTTGATGAGTGGATCAACAAGATGTGGTATTTATACACAATGGAATTCTATGCTGCTGTCAGAAAGAACGACATCACCCCATTTGTAAGGAAATGGAAAGACTTAGAAAAAATCATATTAAGTGAAGTAAGCCAGACTCAAAGAAATATAGGCTCAATGGTTTCCCTCATTTGTCACAATCAGCAGAAACCTTGGACTCTTCTAGCAGAGATTTACAATAGAACAAAACCTAGACACATAAGGCCATATAGAATGATGCTAAATGAAAGGACCTCTAGGATATAGAAACAAAAGCCATATAATGAGTTATTGTTGTCCTTAATGTACTATGTTATCTCTCATCTCTTTTGCTGTCCCTTGGTTATCTCATATTGTTACAGTATTTCACCTTGTTATCTGATATATTGTATATATGCTTGATTGGTTATTTGAAATTGGATAGGAAAGGGGGGAAAACAAGATGAGGGGCGGGGGTGTGGGGAGGGAAATGGGGACCATGACATGAGAAAGGGTATTAATGTATATGAAGTAATGCACCTTCTATCTGGTGAATATAATGTAACCCTTCTATTAATTACAATAAAAATATATGAAAAAGGAAGAAAAAATTTGTTTATCATTTAGAGACTCATGGATCCTTTCTAGTTTAGATTATATTAGAACACCTGAAACAGTTGGTCTGTTTCATTTCTTCTCTGTTTATGTAGGAGCACATTTATTCCTCTTTGGTTCTGTTTTATATGGGGCATTTGTAGATGTGATCTCTGCATGGATGTGTTTTTGTATACGTTATATGTGTAAATGTTGCTGGGGATCAAACCCTGGTCTTTGTACATGCTAGGCAAATCTTTTACAATGGAGCCACATTTATAGCCCTTATATATTTTTCCTTCTTAAATAGTGAGCTTTTGGCATATTTATGCCCTGTAGATCACATTGCTCTATACTCTGGGATATTTGCAGGATATTGCATGTATTGACTTGGTTAGAATTTCTGAACAGGTAGCTATAGTGCTGCCTGTTTAAAGATAAGCATAGTATTGTCAGATTTCTGATACTATCTAATTTGGAAGTTTTCTTAAATGCTAGATTAAGTTTCCCCCCTCTGCAAAAAGAAAAGAATGGGTGTTTTATGAATACACAGCACTTTAATGAAGTAGCAGATCATGTATGAAGGAACTAATAACCGGGAATGAGCTTGGAAAGTGCTTGTCACATGTTTGCTTTTTGCTGAAACACTGCTCAGAGGGTTTTCTTAGGAGGCTTGAGTCTTAGGAGGCTCATATCAGGAAAGTGAGAGAAGCTGTCTTGCAGCTGATGGGAAAGGTCCTCATGAATTTGGGTCTTTTTCACATATAATAGTGTGGACCTGCGGTCAGAGAAAGGGGAATGAACTTGAGAGTTGCTGTTGCTAGGAGAGGAGCAGCAAGAAGTCTTCTGTTGAATTTATCTGTCGAATCTAACACATAATCATAGCTAGTGGACAGTAACAGCAGAATATGCATTTGGGAAACATTTAAGAAGTCATTTGTTCTTCATCCTTTCTTTTAAAGGTGTAGGCAGGCACAAAGCCTTTTGTCAGATGTGCATATCATTTTCATGTTAGCAATTCCAGCAAGACTCAGTGGCTACTGGAGTTGTCTGGATACTTTGATCTCTGATTATATTGGTGGTACTAGTGTTTGAACTCTGAGCCTTGCAGGTGCTCTACCACTAGAGCCATCCCACAACCCCTTCTAATTGCATTGTCTCCTCTTAAGATGTCCTTGTAAGATAACTGACTTATGTCGGGAGGAATTAACTCTGCTTTTCTCTGAAGTTTTCTTTTAATTTTCTCTTTGGTGTCATCATTTATGCATGTGAGTCATTTATGAAATTTCAGTTTTGTTAACATCTTGTCAATGAGTTACCTGTTTTGTTCTGCTTTTATTTTCAGATAGAAGAATTTCGAAGGCTGAGGACACATGTTAAAGGGGCAGAACTTGTGGAAGGCTGTGATGGAATTTTGGGAGACAACTTTCGACCTACTCAGCCACTTAGTGACAGGGTCATCAGAGCTGCATTTCAGTAGCTAAAGAGAACAGGAATGAGTCCATCTCCCTCTGGGTATGTGCAGGTTAATTAAGGAAAATTAGGAACATAGACATCTAAATTTAGTATTTCAAAGCCATTTTATGATCAGCCTGTCAATTTAATAGTGAAGTGGACTTCATTTTAATAAAGTCTGTGACACATTCACAAAACCCATTAATGACAAATTAGTTGGTTAATTCTATGTAATACTGGGAAAAATTCTGATTCTCATCGTTTTCTACCTAAGCACCTTTAATGTTTGGTTTGATTTTATTATTGGCTTGCCTAAGGAAAAGCCAAAGAAACACCAAAGAAATGTGGCAAAAAATGTAATTCTGCAAGTTCCTTTTTAGTAGTTATCCATGCTAGTTCCTATGACAGAAAGTCCACGTACCTAATGCAGTCTGATCATCGTGTGTATTGGTCAATGTCAAGTGGATATGGCATGAATTAAAACACTTGTGTTATGCATATTATGTTTTTAAAAAAATAATGTATAACTGCATAGAATGTTGGGTTTTATTGAGACATTTTCAAATATACATACAGTGTACTTTGATCATATTCACCTCATTGATTACTATCTCTTGTCTTCCTACTCTCTAGAAATGCTTTTTATTTAATAACTCAACAAGCCCATATTAGTCATCTGAACAGAATATTTTACTTTATCCATTGGAATATAATATATACACTTTAATATATTGCATCTTTTTATTTTATTGTCAGCATAATGTATAGAGGGGTTACAGTTACATTCATCAGGTAGTAGGTGCATTACTTCTCACACATTGATACCCATCAAAATATATCACATGGACTGGGAATTTGGCCTAGTGGTAGAGTGCTTGCCTAGCATGCATGAAGACCCGGGTTCGATTCCTTGGTACCACATACTTAGAAAAAGCCAGAAGTGGTGCTGAGGCTCAAGTGGTAGAGTTCTAGCCTTGAGAAAAATCCAAGGACAGTCCTCAGGCCCTGAGCTTAAGCCCAGGACTGGCAAAAAAAAATATATATATATATCAATCACATCACCTGCCCTGAATGTCTCTGGGCAATGAGAAAGTCCTCAGAGTTACATGTTCTGCAAATCAGTGGCCAAATTCCTTCCTATCCTTTATTCCCATTTCCTTTTTTATTGTAATGTATATAGAGGAGTTACAGTTACATTCGTCAGGTAGTAGGTGCACTGCTTCTCACACATTGATGCCCCTTCTCATGTTGTTGTCCGCATTTCCCTTCTCCCAACCCCTCCCAATCA
Organism: Megascapheus bottae; assembly: GCF_031878675.1. Classification (NCBI taxonomy): domain Eukaryota; kingdom Metazoa; phylum Chordata; class Mammalia; order Rodentia; family Geomyidae; genus Megascapheus; species Megascapheus bottae. Next base: position 11,216,015 of record NC_143517.1, on the reverse strand, counting down.
TCTTGTTTTCCCCCCTTCCCTTTCAGATTTCAAATAATATTTCCATTTCTTATTAAACCGTTGTAGCTCATCTCTTCCTCTTCTAATTCTGGAAATGATGAGGTCAAAAAATTTACCTCTGGTAAGAATGTGAAGACATTAAAAAAGGCCAATAAGACTATGGGCTAAGCTTTATAATGGATGAGTTAAAAAAGTAAAATGTCACCCAATTAAAAGCTGTCACTGAACACCTACTACAGGCCTTGATATGGGCACACAGAAGTGTACCACCAGTGGCACACAGAGGTAAGAAGAACATATATGGTCTTTGTACTCTTTAGACTGAAGTAGGGGGCCACTGCCAAAAGCAAAAGAAGCATCTGGAACATCACTATAAATGGCAATAAATTCCACAAAGGAGAACAAAGCAGTCTCGAGGTAGAAATTTCAGGTAGAGAATATCTTTTTGGAAAGTCCTGGTGGGAGGGCTCCCTGTGGAGGAAACAACAGTTCTTATACACTGAGGTAGCTGAGAGATAGCTTGGTGAGCTTGGAGTACAAAAATTAACGTGAAGTTGCTGGAAGTTAGTGACTTACACCGGTCATCCTAGCTAAGGAAAGTGGGATCTGGAGAATAGCAGTGTGAAGTCAGCCCAGCCAGAAAAGTTTACTAGACTCCAAAGTGAGAAACAAAGTAGTGCTGAAGGCATGGTTCAAGTGTTAACACACCAGCTCGTGAATGTGAGGCCATGAGTTCAAACCCTCAGTGATGACAAAACAAGAGAAATGGGGGAAGAGAAAGAGCGGAGCCAGGTGGGAGGAAGGAGCAGGAGGGGAAGAAAGGGACGGAGAGAGGATTAGAAGAAGGAAGAATAAATAATAATTAAAGATGAGGTGCAAATGACGCTCAGACTTCAGAAGCCTCATCAGTCGTGTTTGTTCTCTTGTAGCAGGAAGAAAGAAGGAACTGGAGGTTTGCAGACTGAATGTGTCTAGGATTTGCTATTATTTTATAATAAGAAATGGAGTAATATTCAGGAGGATGAGAGAAGGTGGGAATGGGGGAAGAGAGAAGAGGAGCCCACAGGACAGTCTCAGTGTGATGCCAGGAGGGGATGAACTTGATCAGTTTCTCCAGTCGAGGGCAGTATTTTCTCTTTGATTGTTATTAACTGTAAATGATACTTGCAAAAGAATGAGATTACTTCTATGGGTGTTAGTTTCACACCTTGCCTGAGATCAGAGTTGCCTTCAATTCTAAATCCCTATCACTATTGTAAGTGTGTGTGTGTGTGTGTGTGTGTGTGAGAGAGAGAGAGAGAGGGGGGTTGGCTAACTATGAGACATCTCAGATACTTCATTATATAATGGAAGTAGAGTATTTACTCTTTCAAAGGTTTTTAATTAATTACAATTTAGTCATACTTAAAAGAAAAGGGTTTATAATCAGATCTTAGTGGCAGAGATTACTTAGTGGCTGAGATTACTTATACTTAGAAAATTACTTCTCCACAAATTGCTAAGAATGGTACAAGAATTCTTTTTAAGGCAACTCCAATTCTGATATCATCCTCTTATGAAAATACTTTATCCTTTTATCTTGAAATATGTAATACAAATCTAGTTATAGTTCTACATAAAATTACATTGGGAAATCAGTCTTATGGATGTGTGCATTTTATTTGATATTTAATAATGCCCTAAGGCAGGTAATTCAAATTTTTATTAAAGTGAAGTGATTTGACAGGCAGACTGAATTTAATGCATGAATGTTTCATTTAAGCTCTTAAAACTAAAAAAAAGGGGATAAGGAATTCTATTGTAGTTAGTTGCTCTCTCAAAAAAAATCTTTAAAATAATTTAGTTTTAGCTCTGTTTTTCTGAAATAACTTTAGTTTTATGAGTTTAAAATGATAGTTTTTTTTCCTTTTACATGACATGCTCAGACATCAGGAGGGTTATGATAACTAAGAGTTATGATTCCCATGAATAATCTGAGACTTTACATTACCACTTAAGAAGTATAAATTGTGATTTTACACTTGTTGAAGGAAGAACTTGCCCATAACTCACCAAGACAATAGCAATTCTTTAGCTGAGCAGTGGTAGTTCAGAGTCAGTTTGTTACTAAATAGTCCTTGATTCTCTGAACTTTCATATGGCAAAGATCCAAATCTAATAATAAACAATAGCAAATCCAAGCTTTAAGGTTCAGTTTACATAGTTTTGGTACTGGTTTTCTTAAAGAAAAGGTAGTTTGCCTGTTTCATCGAATATCAGCCCATTCCAAAGGCTATTCTGACTGTTTAGACTATCTCACCCATGATCCAGGTATTGTTAAGTTGTACATGATTGTAGTAACTATAATGAATTTCAGTCATTTACTTTCTGTATGAGCTAATGTGACAAGAACCTGGTTTTCTTTTTTCGCCCTTATATGGGGGAAAATAAAAATTGACCAGGTAAAAAGGAAAGACAAACAGCAAAAGGAAACAAAGAAAAGGGATCATTTGGCAAGTGTCTCTGACTAGTCCCTTTGTCAATATCGCCTTCTCTCTTTCTGTCTTTTTTTTTTTTCTGGGCCCTTAACTACGTTGATCTTTCCCTAATATGTTCTTTTAAAATTAATTCCTTTGTCTTCCTAGCTTTAACAGAGCTAGAACTAGTATCAATTTCATATATTTTCCCTTTTTTTCACCTCTAAAAGCGACTTAAGTTAGGAAAGAATAAGGCATCATGGAAAGGAAGGACTGTATAGGAAGGTGAGAATGTCAGCTCTGATTGGGCAACTGGGTTAAAGTGGTCATCTTTTCAGGGATAATGAGGCCTCTGAGCCCTGGCTGCAGTCAGTGGAACTTGTGATCTCCTCACTCTGAGCATGCCCCATGATGCGCAAAATTAGGGCGAGGAACGAAAGCTCCGTCCATCCAGCTGTTACCTATTTACTGTATCATATAGAATTCATATACAGCATTCTTATCATATAGAATCACTGTATCACATAGAATTTCCTTATAATGGAATGGATTTCCTAAAAGATCACAAAGTAATTTCAATTAAAAGCCAAAACACCCTGGATAATTTAACTATTAAGTTTTAATCATATGATACAAAATTTATCATTGCGCCAAGAGTGAAATATATCAAAGCGATATGAGCTTTCTTCAAGATTACTGAACAAGTAAAGTAATCTTTACTTTGAATTATATTTCTTTCCATTTTTATGTCTTAGGAAATTGCATAATTTATTTTAATGAAATTTCTGACTTTACTTTTTTCTTGTTCTTGGGAAGAAGAAAAGAGAATATTCTGCAGTTTTGAACTAAGTGTAGGTTGAATGTTAATATACTCTGACCCCTTAAATAATAGTTTTCTTGATCTTAACCCTAGGAGTATGTTGTCCAAAAGAAAATCAGTAGTGATGTCTCACGAACACTTTCTTCCATGCTTTTGCCATCATAGTTGTTTGGAAGATGTGTATTAACATAAAAAAACAGCAAAAAGTATTTGAATTAATAAGGAAAGAAGTTTTTCCTACCTGTTGCACGTCCCAGAGTTTTAATCATAGTACTGCCAAAAAAGAAAGAAAATGAAATAATGAGAAATAATATGTTTTAGTCAGGAGTTCAAGGAAATACTGCTTTTTAAAGTCCAGAATGAGTTGAGTTTTCTCATCTTTGAAGATGCGCTATTATAGAAGCAACAATATCACAATAAGCATTTTTATGCTGACATTTCATTGTGATTAATGTTTTAATATAAAGTAGAACTAAAGTAGTATTAATACTTAGATCAGTAGTATTTTTGAAAGATTTCAATAACATTGACTTTTACATCATATTTCAAATGTCATGTTCAACAAACAAGCATTCAAGAAGGGAATCTCTATATGCAATCACTGGCACATAGATTTTAGAACATAATTTAAGAGGAGGGTTTGTATGTCAAAGATACATATCAATCTATATAACATTATGCATATAGAGTATATATCCCATCATAGATTTTTATGTTTTTGCAGTTATGTTTATATCTCCAAGACCATGTCCATAACCTTGGGTACCAGAATATTGAATCATCACTCTTGTACTGTTTGGATCTAATATCCACATATCAAGGAGACCAGATTATTATTATTTTTGTAAGTAGTCAGAAGCTACCTAAGCATTGAAGTCAGATTAAAAGAGAGTATTAAGGAACTATTTAAAGAAGGTTGTTACTAAGCAAATAAATCACATTTGTTTAGATAGCAGGAAGATTTGCTCAGCTGTCTGGTTTTTAGAAACATCCCCCACCCTGGCCCCAGGAACTTAACAAATGAAACTATATGGTATTCATTTCTATTTTCTAACAACTTAACTACTGTTGATATTTTTAGAACTAGCTTTTTTACCTTCATGAATATTTACATCCACAATGTATGATTTTGGTAAATGTGATAATGTAAACTACTGTGCTTTCAAAAGACTTGTGCAGGGGATGAGGCACAGCTAATAGATGTAGGGACAAGAGCACGTTCATGCTCATGCTTTTCTCCCAGGTCTTCAGGTTTGGGTTCTCGTCTTTTCTTTTGCATGTGTCTCAGGCATCTCAAATATACCAAATGAAAGATTGGATGGATTGTTTCTATACTCTTCTAGTGAACTTGAAATCTGGGGCATGCATACCCTTGCTCCCTTTCCTCAACCCACATTTTCAGTGTATCATCCTTGGCACATTTGCCTTCTGAGAATGTTCAATCCTTCTGTGTGTCTTCATTTCTATGATTACAGCCCATAGAGTTAACAATAGATTCTATAGCTTACTGCAAGTATTGTATATAAAACTTTTAAGGAAAAATTATAAAAATAAGACATGGCTCACACACAGCAGTCAACTTCTATACTAACCTCATTGATTTATATTAGCTGTGGGGAGAGAGTTGAGATGAATTCATTTTTGTTTTGGTTTTGCAAGTCCTGGATCTTGCACTCAGGGCCTGGGCACTGTCCTTTGCCTTTCTCAAGGCTGTCACTCTACCACTTGAGCCACAGTACCATTTCTAGCTTTTTCTGTGTATGTGGTATCAAGGAATAGAAACCAGGGCTTTTGTATGCTAGGCAGGCATTCTACCAGTAGGTCACACTCCTGGCCCATCTCTTTTTTTTTTTTTTGGTTGTTTTTTTTTTTTTAATGAGAAATTAGTTTAATAGAGCATGTGGAAAAGTGACCACATATTTAATTAGAGTAATTAACAATATATATTGCATAATAGCAACATTTTAAATGAAGATATAAAACTTAAAATCAACTAAGAATCATTCCATACACAGCTGCCAAAGAACCAAGAAAGTCAAGATGAATTCTGAATCCACCTGTGAGCACACTAAGAAAGAATGATATGTCTGGCCATGTCTGACATTGATGAAAATGAACACTGTTTTTTTTTAACGGTTTTTACTGTTTTTTTCCTCATTGATTTTAATACTGTTTGCTGTTTTTTTATGTTGATATACACCTTCCGATCAACTGTGATGGCAAAAAGTACTGTTTTTATTAATCACAGATTCCTGGCAATGGCCTGTGGAAAATTAATCTTCATTAGATCTAGTAATGTCATGGGAAACTATCAAGGAAATAACATGACAAAATGATTGATACCTCTTACCTACCTTGTTGTCTCACATACACAGGTTATATGTGATTCAGATGCCTATAAATGGCATATTGTTTATTTTAGCAAAACCCGAAGAACCTGAGATGGAACCTCAGAATGGAAATGAAATGACAAAGTGAGGAAAACCTAGGGTAAATTGCTTTACCCCACTGCCAGTATGAGGAAGCAATAGGGCTAGGGTCTTCCAGTCGGGTTCTGTAATGAAACACCACGAACTGGCTGACTTGCAAACAACGGAAATGTGTTTCTCAGGTTCAGTGTAGTGTGTGACTGGCAAGGGGCTGCTTCTTGGGCTCATGGTATCGCTTCTCATTGCATCCTCACTGGGTGGAAGGTGCTAGGTAGTCAGGTCTGTGTTTTACAAGGACACAAATCTTAGTCAGAGGGCTCCACTTTCATGAACGAATCACAATAAAGGCCATTACTTCCTCCCATCGTCACCCTCAGGGTTAGCATTTCAGCATGCATTTAGGGGAGACTTTATTCATAGCATCCCTGTAAGTTAGAGAAGAAATCTCATAGAGAAACTGTTCCTTTCTCAGGTGTTTAAAAATATTTTTACAAAACTATGCCCAGACACAAAAAATTTCTGTTAGATATATTCCACCCCCTGCCCTACCCCAGTCCAGTCCTGGCGCTTGAATTGAGAACCTGGATGTGGTCTCTGAGCTGCTTTTTGCTCAAGGCTAGTGCTCTACCCACTTGAGCCATAGTTCCGCATCTTGCTTTTCCTGAGTCGTTTATTGTAGATAACTTTCTGGCCCAGTCTGGTCTTGACTGGAGATCGTCAGATCTCAGCCTAATGAATAGGCCTGGCTTAGACATTGGAGATGGTTTTTATGACAGTTGCATAAGCTTCCTTTGTTCTTTTGGCAACTTCAGTTTTACTTAAACATTCTAAAGCTTGTGTTGATCACAAACCTAAAATAATCTAGGCAATGCCCTGCAGGTTAGATAGAACCTGAAATATATGTTAGGTAATATGGAGGCATCCCCCCCCCCATTCAGAGTCTTCACTAAGTAAACCCTCTAAAAGTATGTTAATTGTTAAAATGATAAAAAAGGAAAGTATATCAGCTTTGGATGTCTATTTTCCATTACAATAAATATGTATATTTTTAAACAAATTCACAATTTCTGAATTTCTACTGCTCATGTGTTTTATTAGGAAGTCCTTAGAGTCTTTAGGACTTACCCGTAGAAGATATTTTTAGATCCATCTTAGAGGCATGGAGTTCAATTGGATCTTGACATTGAAGAGTTCTCCTACTCAATTATTCTATGTGGTTACTCTACATAGTAAAAATCAAGACATAAGCCTTTGTTGTCTGTGCATACCTAATCCCTACTTCTACACGAGGCAAACAAGATCCATAAAACAACAGAACACCCTCATGAAGTACTCTGTCCATTCAGCATTGCAAGGCCATTTGATGATACATTTTTTTTGGTAAACATATTTTTTGGCAGATGTAACTGGTTGTAATACCAATATTCCATTATTTTTGTTAGCAATGAGGGAAAATTCCTACAATCGTTATGATGCAGAGAGACACATGTAACACTTTTTTGCATACATGAGTGTTCATTCTGATTTTAATGTGAGTACAACCAACAGTTCTCTAGTGGCATCTTTTTTTAAAATTTTATTTTATTGTTGGGATAATGTATAGAGGGGTTACAGTTATATTTGTCAGGTAGTAAGTGCATTACTTCTCACACATTGATACCCCTTTTCATGATTTTGTCCCCATTTCCCTCCCTCCAATCCCTCCCAATCATCTTGTTCTCCCTATTTTTTCAGTCATGGCACTTGGGCATTGTCCCCGAGCTCTTCAGCTCATGACCACCACCCTACCCCTGGAGCCACAGTGCCACTCCCAGTTTTCTAGTAGTTAATTGGAGCTAAGAGTCTCAAAGTCTTTAGTGCATGGGCTGGCTTTGAACCATGGTCCTCGGATCTCAGTCTCCTGAGTAGCTAGGATTACAGACATGAGCCACTGCACCAGGCTGGCATCATTTTTATTTTTTAAAGAATGATTCTGTTCAATTGGTCCTAGCAGTAAGAACACTGTAATGAGGAATGAAAGAGTATAAATAAGAATAGCAATGTTATTATCCACCAAATGTAGTCATTTATGACACATTTCCATAGGAAATAAGACTAAAACCTACATGTATTTATAATTAGACATAATACAATCATTATCTTATTGTAAGAGTAACCCAAATCCCAGTTCAGCTTAATTTATCGACTTTGATTCTGGACTAAGAAGTACTGAGCTTGAGCTACTGAAAAATGTATGATATGTGCTTTCAATTAAGAAGTAATTAGATACTCGATCACCCTTATAACACACCAGGGATTGGCAAAGAAGGAAGAAAAATGTGACTCACTGTAGTGCATAAAACAGTTTGGTTAATTAGTTTAGTGCTAATTGAGATTGAGAAAGTGTCAAAGCATCAATGAGTTTACATCTGAATAATTTTAAATGCTAAGTTCAGTGTCTCATAATACTTCAGTGCAAAATAATGCAGAAATTGCCAGGTGCTAAATTGTATCCTAGAGGTAACAAACTTGAGCTTTGTGACGTTCCAAACGTAGTTCTGAAGTTTATTTCATTTGATATTCACAACCATATTGTATTCTTGTTCTCATTTTAGAGATAAAGAAGCAAAGGGTGCTTAAGGTCACCGCCAGTAAAGTGCAAAGCAAAGATTCAGACCCCGGCAGGATTAACTGCGGACACAGCTCTTTTCACTTGACAACATTTCAGAATTAAGAGCTTCCATATACATCTTTACCTTCTTATCTCATTTAGCTAAATTCCTGCAAGTAAGATTTTGGGGAGGAAGAAGATTTTTCACATTCTTTCACTTTGTGGCAATATTGCTAATACCCTCTGTGAAGATTATGCTAATTTGCACCTATGCTAATTTTGCCATGTTTTGTTAATCACTCAATATAATTCCCACCTTTGTCATGCCTTCCTTTACTTTTCAGTGAATCGAAACATATTTATGGTCCATCTACTGGATGAAATTGTAATAAGTCATTTTTGATCTCTTTTGTTCCCCTGACTCTGGTTCATAGTTAAAGAAAAGGGAATAACACAGAATAAAATGCATCATCCTTATGCATCTCTAAAACTCTCTTGCAAATGACAGCCTAGTGCCATGGCATGGATGCCACTGGAGCACAGAGGAAGATGGCCAACGTTCAGTTCTGTCTCCACTACCCATTCATTGTATGAAAACATTTCCTTTTTCTATCACTTAAGAAGACCACAATAGTGTTGCTATTACAAGGTGAATATAAAAATATAATGAGCTAATATGACAAAATTGACTGATAGGATTTTGGCCTATTGTATATGTATGCAATAGATAATATCTTTATCATTTGTGCATTTGATCCTTTTTATGTATTCATTTCATGTGGATGTGTGTATGTATATAGGCATATAGATGTATATATACATTTCTCTAGCTATACATGTATGTATATATCTATATACATATCTCTATGTCTCTATATATCTACCTCTAGCTGTATATCTATATGTATAGATACATATATTTATAATTCCTTATGGGATTATGCTATGCATGCTATTTTTTGTTGGCTTGATGGTGTATTTTTCTATTTCATTTCAATAACTATATAGTGGTTTTTCAGTATATATTAATGTATGTCCCAGAATTTATTGAGGTGTTCCACTTTTGTATATTTAAGTAATTTTTTGTTGTTTTTCTATAATCAACAATGTTGTGGCTAACTTTGCCACCTATTTTCTTTATAAAAATTCTTAGTAATGAGATTATCAGTCAGGGAGTTTTATGATAATATACACGCAAATGGCATGTGTAGCAATTTATGTTTCTACTAACTATATATCAAACAACACTTTTCTCTTTCACTGGCATTGGATACATTGAATCTTTTCTGTATTGCCAAACTGATTATAAATGTCTCCTTTACATTATATTAAGTCTTGTGGATCCTTGGTTTATTTCTGAAGTCCCTGTTCTGGTCTATTAATCTGTCTAGTTGTGAGCATTAATCACAAGTTTTGTGGTAGTGATGTATATTTCATAGCTTGGTAGGACAATACCCTTTACAATTATTTTCTGCAGATTTTTCTTGGCTTATGATTTTTCTGGATAAACTATTATGTCGTTTTATCCAAAGGGCAGAAAAAAAGAACAAAAAGAGAAAGTATGAAAAAGAAAATAAGAGAAAAAGAAAAAAAAGGCTTACTAGTAGAATTTGTTATTAGTATTACATGTATTTCAAGAGACTGTGCATCTTTATAATATTGAATCTCTATGTACCTCATATATTTTATAGTTCTTTTTATTAAAGTTACTCCAGGTGACACATTTGAGTTCTGGAGGCAGCCTGGGATATGGAAGGCTGCTCCCCAACTTGTATAAACTTTACCCTTAACTTCCTCATCTGTGAAGTGAATACACTGAGTTTGAACTTCATTTATTAGCATTCATTAAATGTAAGCTGTAGAATTAGTTTCTTAATTAATCTCTATTAGCATTAGTGTATATTAGTATCTCTTAGTGTCACTGTAACATTAGTGTCTCTCCATTTGTTACTGTTTTCCTATTAACAATAGAATGTATTAGGTTTATCCATGACTTTCTTCTGGATGATTTCAAGTAGAATTCAATTGATTGAATAATATCTGTAAATAATGGAAATATTATTCTTTCTTTTAATTTTAATACTTATTGTATCACTGTCTTCCAAATAGTGAGAACTATGCAGTGCTAATTTCAGTTATTATTTTTCAAATTCAGTTATGCTTTAAGTTTAAAAAATTTAAATGTTATTGTAAAGGCGATGTACAAAGGGGTTACAGTTATATAAATAAGGTAACAAGTACATTTCTTTTTAAACAGTGTTACCTCCTCCTTCAGTGAATTTCATTTCTAAATTCAGTGGCTGATCTTTTCCCACACCTTTCCTTTTAAATCTTCAAAGGTACTTTATACTTCTGATGCTTTTCTTTCTCCCTTTTCCTGTCATTTTCCTTCTTCATTAACTGTTGCTGTTGCTGTTATTAGAGAGTACGTGGGCAAAGAAGGTGCCTATGTGCCCTTACTTGTCATGGAAAGGCATTTATTTATTTATTTATTTATTTATTTATTGCCAGTCTTGGGTTTGAACTCAGGGTCTGAGCACTGTCCTTGGACTTTCTCAAGGCTAGAGCTCTACCACTTGAGCTTCAGTACCACTTCTGGCTTTTTTCTATGTATATGGTACCAAGGAATCGAACCTGGTTCTTATGCATGCTAGGCAAGCACTCCACTCCACCACTTGGCCAAACTCCTGGCCCCTCATTTATTCTTAACTTTCTTTGTGTATAGCAGTGTTCTAGCAGCTATGCGAAAAAATACAAACACAAGCAGACATAAACTGTTCTTGCAGGAACTTCAGCCTAGGATTAAGGTTAAGCTGGGTGCACAACAAAGTCTATATAAGAAGAATGTGTGAAGACTGCCCTGGGAATATGTCACTTTGTATCCTGGAGAAAGAGACCACTTAAAAAATAAGCCTTTGTTCCTAGCATATTGCTGTTTCTCAAAATGACTTTGCTTTGGAGACTTGACCCTGTATTACTCTTCTTAAAAGGGATGATTTAGTAGGTTTTCAGTTAACTGAGCCAGAAGCATTGTACTGGACATCAGCCTGTGACCTACAGTACACACCCCACAAATCTTGGAAGGATATGCATGTACACATGCCTTTCTTATTTTTAGTGGCTTCTCAGGAAGTTACCCAATAGAGATTTGATTTGCACTCATTCCCGAGGGACCTTCCACAGAAGATAATAATTATTTGAATGATAACATCTGTTATACTGAAATAACTGATGATTTAGATGGCTCTGTAGGATGTGGCCATATCTCAAGGTCATTATGATGAACAATGATCATTGTATAATAGAAATTTTCACTTCATATTTAAGCTCTCCTTTTAGATATAGATAAATGAGTATTTGGAAGAAATCCCAAAGGAGAGAATGCAAGCCTGATTACCTTTGTCTATTCAAAGTATCATTTCTTTAGATTATTTTACTGCATAGATTTATGTTCTGATTGCCATGGGATACGGTCTTTGGAGAAACTGTAGAAAATACACAGAATGCATAGAAAGGAACATGTTTTGCAAATAATGATTGTTGATTGAGCAGAGGCCGATAATTTTGTTTCTACTGCAAATCACATTAAAAGAGCAGGCAAGATTTCTAAGTGCACAGACATGCAAGGCTAAAGAAGGAAAAGGGGTGGAGAGAGAACAGTAGCAGTATTTCTGAAGCTAGAAGCAGATGGCTGGGTGGAAATGGATGTAGCAGATGTGAGGAACAAGCCTGCTTCCAGGATAGGGCCTCTTAGAGTCTCAGGAGTTGAAAGAGGTACCTCTCAGTGCTGCTGTAACAGGAAATTGAAGTAATCTGTGTTGCTTAAAGGCTGGTTGAGAAACTGTTGCAGCCTCAAATCCCGTTTCAGGACCGAGAAGATGCCTAGAGGTACTCATCCACTTGAGGAAATGAGAAGCCAGTCTCCATGTCAGGAAGTGAGGCACAGTGCAGGTTCTGGGTGCTTCATGAAAACAGAGTAAATCCATAGATTTCTCATTCCCTTCCTTTCCACTTGCTTCCAGGACAGTGGAGGCTCTGGATGCTGTATGAAAATGGATGAATAAGTCACATCCTCAAAATTCACATTCTCCTCCTCCCTACTCAGGCTCTAGTTCTCTGGCAGAAGACCTCTCCACACAGAGGCGAGAATGATCTTTCTGCTCTTTTCCAATCTCTAAGGACTTGTCCTGTATAGGATGTGGCAGAAGGGTTTCCTTATTAACTTGTTTCTGGTGTTTTTCGCTCTTTGATATAGGCAGATAGGAATATTTGAAGAAAGCCCATAACATGAGCCCAAAGGAAACATAAATGATTACTTAGGAAGACAAAAATTTCAAAAATTCGTCACTCACATTTGGTAAGAAAAGAAATTGTCACCCTATAACAAGAACAATCAACTTCTAAGAAAAGAAATAGAAATCAGGTAGCTTTTGAAAGCCCAAACACCATAGCAAAAATAAAGGATTTTAGGATGCTGAGGTATAATTGAAGGTATCTTTGAGAGAGGAGTGGAAAGGGCTAACGCATAGGAAATAAAAGAGAAAAAGAGTAAGAAAATCAGTGACCAGTCTCAGAAGCTCATTAGATAATACATAAGGAAGAGATGGAAGATGGGAGCCCAGCAACAGTCATTCAAAACATTTTTCAAACCTTCTGGACATAGATTTACAATTGAAAAGGACTCACATGCTTTCAGTATAGTTGGTCAGACACCCTGCTTGTGAAATTTTAGAATGCTGAGGGAAAAATTACAAGGAAAAAGAGAAAGGGAAAATGAGTAAAAATGAAAGAGCCTAATATTACAATATTGAATGTCCAGTAGCAGCCAGTGAGAATGACCATGAGATCCTGACAGGACATTACAAACCATCTTGAGAATTCCTTACCCAGACAAAACTTTAATATCCTCTCAGATATTGAGGATATTAAAAATTGTTTAGCTGGGTACTGGTGGCCCATGCCTGTATTCCTAGCTACTCAGGAGGCTGAGAGCTGAGGATCGCTGTTAAAAGTCGACATAGGTACAAAAGTCTGTGAGACTTTTATCTCCAGTTAACCACCAGAAAACCAGAAGTGGTACTGTGGCTCAAAGTGCTGTGAAGGGTGGTGGGGAGGTCAAAGGGGAAAGAGAAAGAGAGAAAAGCAAGGAAAGAGAGGGGGAGAGAGGGAAGGGACAGGAAGAGTACCCAGGAATAGACTTGGAATAATAGGAGAGCTGGAGATTGCTCTACCACGAGCACTTGCTACTGTCGCTTGGTTATGCTTTATGCACGTGAGCTTGTGTTCATACATATATGCATACTCTTTCTCTATTCCTTTCCTTTCTCTCTTCCTTGAGTGTCTAATTTGGATCCGATATACTGGGCTCTGGGCAAACAGAAGATGAGACTGACTATGCTCAGTTACGTAAACATGCAAATTGTTTCTGAAGTTTAAGCAAGTGGTAAATAACATATACATGTTGCATAAACTAAGGAGCCACATTTCACATGCAAATTAGACATACATAACTGCGGACCTAAGATTTAAGCTTGAGTTTCTTTGGTTCCAATCCATATCTCAGATCCTAATCAATGAAGACATTTTCCCAGCTATTCTGGTATTTACCACAAACAAGATTAAGTGTTCATTTTCAGTAGAGAGCTAACATAAAGACCATCCTCAGAGAGCCTTGGCATTGGAAAGTATCTTTTTCCTTGAAAAAGTATCAAAGGGTATCACTTCTATCTTCCTCTAAGGTAAATTTACTGAGAATAAGCACTTAAGTATACCAACAGATTCCACACCTAGGCAAATTAGAACTCATTAAGCATTTACTGTGTGTCCTGGATTCATGCCTTTAAGCTTCAGAAATGAATGAGACACCAGTGAATATATGTCCCTGTTGTACTGCGGGAGTATGTACGCAGACTGTTAAATCCCTCAGCCTTGAATCAAGCTCTGACTCCATTATTTATCCCTCTCACTGTGTGTGCTGGTTCTGAGGCTTGAATGCTGGGACCTTGTGCTCTTGCCTGGTATTTTCACTCATAATTCATGCTCTGCCACTTGAGCCACACATTCAGTCCAGAATTTTTGTTGCTTAATTGAAGATAAAATCTCTCAGACTTTTCTGCCCAGAAAAGCTTCAAACCTCCAAACTCGGATCTTAGTCTCCTCAAGAGCCACAGGCACGCATAGGACCTACCCATCTGTTATCTATTTGATGTATTGGATCATATTAGCTTAATTATTATTTTTTTTAGGAATTCAGCTGTATCCTTTGATTGAAAGTTTACTTTATGAACGTAGGGTAAAGCTTCTAGACCAGCCTGTTGCTAATGAGTTCAGAAGAGTGCTGGTCCTTGAAGTGTCCATGTAATCCAGAGAAGCTGACCATAGCTGCCATGTGGATTCGAGTTCTTTCCTTTGAAGGAAATTCTTGTATTGTGACCTTTAGGCTTCATTTATCTTTGAGCTTCTGTGATTTTGCCAAATGAACATTGGTTTGTTTTGTGTCACTTAATAATTTGTAATTTTTGAGCTTGTGATTGTCAAAATAATGACCTCTTTTACCTTTGAAATTGCGTTTTTTAAGAAATTCTAAATGATATAGGACAGAGCATTATTGGTTTCTCAACTAAACCTGTGAGATATCATAATATCTGTATTATTCACCCTTTTATTTTCAACTTTTTTCTTTTTTATTATTGGGATAATGTGTAGATGGATTACAGTTACATTCCCCAGGTAGTAGGTACATTATTTCTCACACATTGATACCCCTTCTCATGCTTTTGTTCCCATTTCCCATTTCCCCCCAATCCTTACCAATCATCTTGTTTCCCCCCTTTCCCTTTCCTATTTCAAATAAACAAATAAAGGTATATACAATATACCAGATAACAATTGCATTTCTGAGGCTCAGTCTTACAGATATGATGGGAGAGCGAATTGGGGAGCTGTTGGTCAAAGGTTATTATATTAGAAATGCATTCAAGAGATCTGTGCAAAAGCATAATGACTGGCTTAAAACAATGTCATGTTCTTTAAAAATAGAGTAGGTCCCCCCTCCCCTCTAACTTCCCCCACCCCGCCCCCACTCGTGGGGCTTGAACCCAGGGTCTGGGCACTGTCTCTGAGCTTCTTTGTGAACAAGGCTAGAGTTCTACCACTTGAGCCATGGCACAACTTCTTCCAGGTGTTTTTTTTTGTTGTTGTTTTGTTTTGTTTTCTATCATTGGTCTTTAACTTTGGGCCTGGGCACTGTCCCTGACAGCTCTTCAGCTCAGGACTAGCACTCTACCACTTGAGCCATAGGACCATTTCTGGTTTTCTGGTGATAAGAGGTAAGTGTCTCATGGACTTTTGTTCCCAGGCTGGTTTTGAACCTTGATTATCAGATTTCAGCCTCCTGAGTAGCTAGGATTACATGTGTGAGCCACTGCGCCCTGGTGCAACTTCCAGTTTGTTTGAGTAGTTAATTGGAGATAAGAGTTGCACAGGGGGGGCCGGGAGTTTGGCCTAGTGGTTAAAGTGCTTGCCTAGCATGCGAGAAGACCCGGGTTCGATTCCTTGGTACCACATACATACCAAAAAGCCGGAAGTGGTGCTGAGGCTCAAGTGGTAGAGCTCTAGCCTTGAGAAAGTCCAAGGACAGTGCTCAGGCCCTGAGCTCAAGCCCAGGACTGGCAAAAAAAAAAAAAAAAAAAGAGTTGCACAGGGACTTTGTTGGTGGGTCGGGCTTCCATCTGCAATCCTCAGCTCTCAGCCTCATAAATAGCTAGGATGAGCCACTGGTGTTCTGCTTCAGTATTCTCAACATGAAAGTACAGTTATGTGAAATAATAAATATGCTAACTGGCTTGAGTTAACCATTTCTTTGTCAGGAAATCACTTTATGTGAAAATGCATGTAATTATGCAAATTTATAAAATAAAAACAAATTTTAAGTGATCATGACCTAGTGTTTTATTTGAACTGGAGTTTATAGTTATAGGTTCCAGCAGTATAAACATTTCGAAATGAATGGTCTCAGGAATTGTATATATTTACATCTACATGTATGTGCATGTGTAAGCCTGTATCCATGGGTGTACAGGTACACTGTGTGGATAATTGTAAAATACTTCACTGTATTATAATTTATTAAAGAGCCATTTAGTTGGTTTCCAATCTTTTTGGTTTCAGTGAGCAGCATTACATGTAAAATCATCATATAATTAGATGATTATGTCTTTGTTATAAGACTCTAGAAGTATGGAACTGGTTTGAAAAATTTATATATTGTTAATTTCGTCTTCTTTTGTGGTTCTCTGGGACTGATGCTAGGGAAGTATTCTCTTTCAAAGTAAAATACCAAATCCTTTCCTAAATTTTAATATTGTTTTAAGAACCAGATCACTTTATATTAGGAATCTGTCTGAGGGTGTTAGATTATGTTGCCAATGCTAACAGAGGTTGTGTTGTTGAATTAAAACTTGAGCTAATGTCCTTTTCCTAAAGAAGTAATATACTTAACAGGATGTAAAGTCATTTAGGGACTAGGAAGAAGTGATTTTTTTTGTGCTTCCAAGTTACCATGCCCTTGTGGTTATTACACAGAAAATTAATAACAGAAACTTGAAGGTTTACTTTTATTTATTAGAGGTAACATGCAAATATTTTGTTTATAATTTAATTTATTTTGGTTAAACATTTGTTTCTATGAAATTTTGTACTAATTGATACTGACACAGAAGCAAAATTATGGTAGAATTTGTGATAAAGTTACATGAAAATATTTTCAAGTTTGCACCTTTATTATGAACTATTTTTTTCATTTTTATTGTTTCTGACTGGAGTGAGCTGTGGAAGAATGCTTGTAAGTTAATTGTTTTGTTCTTTTTGCTTAAAGGAGGAAGACGGCGGTCCTGTGGTATGCTCTTGGATGGGAAATGGAAACTTGTGAACTGAAGCTTCACTTCATCCCCACAGCCTGCAGTATTTGTCTTTCTCCAATGAGCTTTGGTGGATATCTATGACATTTGCCTGTACAATGCTGTAACAAAGTATTAGAAGTGGCTGTACATTCAAGAGTATCTCTGCATTACATGTCCATATACATTGCATACATACTGTTTGTGGGTTATGTGTAGAAAGAATGAAACTAGTTTTCGGAATTTATATTAACATGAATATATATATCAAGTATTTAATATTGATATAGACAAAATGCATTTCTGGCATTAGTAGTCTTCATTTCCTGTCCCCAACAGAAAATTTGTTCATGTTGAGACTAGTTTAATTCTTGATAGTAAAAATAGAATTTTGATTAGGAATAGCCTAAAGCTTTACGATGCACTGAGAAGGATTGGTAAAACTCACTTCATGGTATTTTTCAGTACCCATATCAAAATTATTGTCAAGTTGATGTGTCATGGAAATATTTTTAACTTGATGAAGAGATATAAAATTCACTTTTATGTATTTCTTAAAGGATCTAATTGAACATGTGAATTTAATATTATGAAATATCCAAAGTTGTGGTTTGTAAAAATTTGAGAATGGTGTAAGAGATAAAAGGATGTAAAGAAGATGAATACAACATACCAGGAATAGCTTTATTTTACACAAATAAAAATATGAATTTAGAAGTGTCCTGTTTTAATTCAATCCTATACTTTATAAAACTTGAACATATTTTTACCATATAGACTGAACTTCTTTGAAAGTTGGCCAACGATATTCTTATTTTAATTAATTTTAAGTGATACTAGCCAATTTCAGCCTATTCTTATGGTTAGCTGCGACAGAAAGAGAATTTATGTAAAGCAATAGAGTCATTGGCACAAAGAAAGCACAACAAATATTCTTTATTGTTATAATTGTGCTGCAGTTTTAATTTGGAGGGATATGTAATATACAGAGCTAGGAATGTTAAAATATCTTTTAGGAATAGGTAGAACGAGTGTGCATTCAAAGGTTTTAGATGTATTGTTTTAGCATAAAGCAATGACACTAATAATCATATCTGATATCCCTGAAAACAGAAGCCATTGTTCATTGTGGGGTCCTAGGCAGGGAAGGGAAAGGACTAAAGAAACACCGATGAGGAAAGTGAGGTTTGTGCGGGGCTGGAATGTACTGGAAGTTCTGGAACATAGTTGGGCAGTAACAGGCAGAACTACTGAATAGCAGAGGCCCTGGGCACTTCCTTTATAGTTCATAATACCACCAAGGAGGAAATGGCAAAGAATGAGTGCAAAACGCAGGGTTAACAGTGGAATCTTTCAGACTATTACAGGTACCATTCATGGGCAAATATGGGCTGCAGAAGTACCTTCCTTTGTAGTTAACACCAAAAGATTAGTCCGAAGCCCTTCATGCATAACCTGTCACATGTGTTCCTGGTACTACATCTGGACAAAGGGCTTAAAACAAAACACTGGCTAGCTGCTTGCCTCTCCTGTCTGTAGGGCTGGGTTCATAGACTTCCCATGTTTCCTGCCATCTTTCCCCAAAGCATATACATGGACAAGTATGACAAGAAACATTACTAGAAATTATTTCCACTTGATAATCCTCTAGAATTTTGTTGATTTGTTTTATCAAGACAATTTTTTTCTTTGTGTTTTCTGAAACTGACTACTTGATTTAGACAAGTGCCTACTGGTGAGGTTCTTTGCCAGCTTAATATTCTTTAATATGGAAACCCTTTCACGGCACCTACCTAGCTCCAGCTCGGAATAGGAGTACGGCCGCTAGTCTGCATTTGTAGCGATGTGTTTGAAAGTATGATTGTTTCCATCATTCAAACTATAAAAAAAGAAAAAAAAATCTCAAAGCTATACTATTTTGATGGTGGGATGTGAAAGAAAAGTAAAAGCTACATGAGTCACTCTGAAATTGAACAAGGAGTTTAGAGAAAGGAAGAGGCACTTAGCTGGACATATGTGGTAGATTACAAAATCTGGAAAATTAGGATGGCTTTTTTCTTTTTGTTATAAAGGTGATGTACAAAGGGGTTACAGTTACATAAGTCAGGTAATGAATACCTTTCCTTTTTTTTCCCTTTCTTTTTTTTGGGGGGGTTCCATCATGGGCCTTGAACCCTGGACCTGAGTACCATCCCTGAGCTCATCAGCTCTTTAGTTCTTCAGCTCAAGGCTAGCACTCTACCACTTGAGCCACAGTGTCACTTCCATTTTTCTGCTGGTTAATTGGAGATAAGTCTCATAGACTTTTGTATGCGGGCTGGCTTTTGAGCAGTGTCACTCCTTTCATTTTCTCCCAGTTTTTTTTTTTCCCTCACAATACCCCTCCAACCCCAGGTTCATTTCCAACTAATATCTGGTGAGTATCACTGCTGAATTAGTTCACCCTTTAGTTAGTTCACCATTTCTGTACTTCCCCTTTCCCTCCTCAAATCTTACTTGAAAAACAAACGGTATAGAAATAAAAATGGTGAAAAATAGAAGAAAAAACCTGCAAACAATACAATAAAAACCTCATTTCCATTTCTTGGATTTCATTTCAATAAGCATAACTTATATGATCTTAAGCACATAGCTATTGCGCCCTTGTGATCTTTCCTAAAAATATCTTCATTTGGTCTTGCTGTGAGAATGTTAGAATCCTGTTTAATTAATCATGTCCAAGTGTAATTATTTATTTGCACCACCCATTTGGTTTAATTATAGATTTATAGACACATTCTAATAAGTACAAATGAGAGAAATCTTACAACCTGTATTTCTTTGGGCATGGCTTTCTTCACTTAGTATAATTTTTTCCCAAGTCTTTCCATTTCCGTATGAATGGTGCAATTTCATTCTGTGTGACTGAAGCATATAATTTCATTGTGTTTATATACCACATTTTATCAATCCATTCTACCACTGAGGGTCATCTGGGTTGATTCCATATTTTAGCTATGGTGAACAAATGCTGCAGTGTATGTGGTTCTGCTGGTGACTTTAGTGTGGCTCTGTTTGCAGATATTTGGATTCCTCCATGCCTCCCTCCCTCCCTCCCTCCCTCCCTCCCTCCCTCCCTCCCTCCCTCCCTTCCTTCCTTCCTTCCTTCCTTCCTTCCTTTCTTCCTTCCTCCCTTCCTTCCTTCCTTCTTTTCCTTCCTTCCTTCTTCCTTCCTTTCTCCCATCTCCTTTATCTTCATATTCATCTTTCTTACAAATAGTAAGATCAACAAAGATAGATACCTTCCTACATAGCTACCATGATTTAAGTGCATCTGATCAATGGTAATTCATGTAACCAATGGTGTGTAAAGCAATATTTTTCTTAGAAGGTTTGTTAGTTAAGATAAACTGACTCTTCCTTCTGGTTAATGAATCTAGCTAAAGGCTTACCAATTTTCTTGATCTTTCCAAAGAACCAAAATTTGAGTTTTTGTTCTTCTCTATTTTGTATCTATTCTGTTTCCTTGAATTCTGTCCTTTTTTAAAAAAAACCTTACATGATGACTGCTCTTGATTTTATTTGTGCTTTTGCCTGTTTCTTAAGTGAGAGGGATATTGTTGATATGAGCTTTTCTGTTTTAAACCAAGAAATTTATAGCTGTTAATTTTTTTAAACATTAGTTTACTTGTAGCCTACGAACTTTAGAATGTTACTATTGCTATTTTATTTCAGAGTATTTTCTAACCTTATGATTTTTAATTCAATGTTTATTTAGGATTGAGTTAATTTCCAAAATTTTTATTTGCTTTCTATTGTGTAGTCAGAGTAACTAGATCCTTTTAAATTTATAGAGAGTGTCTACTGGCCAAACATATGGTTTGTCTTGGAGAATGTTCCATGTATACTTAATGAAAGCGTGTGTTCTATGTCTGGGTGGTATGTTTTATAGATCTAGATGGTTCATAGTGACAGCAAAATATTTTATTTCCTAGCCAAACTATTTGTTTTTATTATTTAAACAGGTAGTGAAGTCTTCAGCTATTAATATTCTGTTTATCCCTTCAATTATGTCAGTATTTCCTTTGCATTTTAAATTTTTATGTAAAATTTCTCCTACCTCTAGTAACATGTTTTACTTTTTGAAATATTAGTATAACTATTTCAGTTGTCTTATGGTTATTGTTTGCATGAAATATGTTCTATCCATTTGTGTTCTATTTATTTGTATTTTATTTTATTTATCTTTAATTTTATTGTTGGGGATAATGTATAGAGGGGTTACAGTTACATTCATCAGATAGTGGTCGCATGACTTCTTGCACATTGATATCCCTTCTCATGTTTTTGTCCACCTTTCCTTTACCCCACCTCTTCCCAATCATCTTGTTTTTCCCCTTCCCTTCCCTATTTCAAATAAACAAATAAATGTATATACGCTATACCAGATAACAAAATCAGACACAGTAACCACACGAGATTAACCTAAAGGGGAAAAAAGAGAAGAAATAACTGTACTTAGTACATTAAGAACAACAATCATAAAGATAAACCTTTGTTTCCATATCTTAGAGTTCATTTTATTTATTCTCATCCTATGACCAAATGTATCTTGGTTTTGAGCTATTGTAATACACTTTTAGGAGAGTCCTAGGTTTGTTGCAAATTATTACAAATGAGGGAAACCATGGAGCCTGTGTTCCTTTGGGTCTGGCTTACTTCACTTAATATGATCTTTCCAAGTCTTTTTCATTTCTTTGAAAATGGGGTGATGTATTTATTTGTATTTTTAAAATATAAAGTATGTCATACAGACAACTTATATTTGTTTCTTGAGTGGGGAGGGTGGTAACTTCAGCCATGCAATTACTTTATCTTTTAATTGAGTTATTTAAGCTAATCACATCAATATTTTTGTTAAATTTTGAGTTTATTTTCTTAGAAATTGCTCTAGGGCTCACAATATATATATATTATATTAATTATCTATTTAATTGCATACAATTTACTACTTGCTTATTCCTAAGAAACTATTCCTTCTCCTATTATTGTGTTGTGTTTTGCATATTATATATTTCCTTTATACACATATACATATGTGTACATATATGTGTATGTATCTACATATATGTGTGTACATATGCACATATGCATATAGATGTGTTTTAAACCCAATAATACATTTTTTCATATATTTTTATTGTAATTAATAGAAGGGTTACATTATATTCGTCAGATAGAAGGTGCATTAATTCACATACATTGATACCCTTTCTCATGCCTTGGTCCCCATTTCCCTTCCCCCACCCCCACCCTTCCTCTTGTTTCCCCACTTCCCTATCCAATTTCAAATAACCAAATACAAATATATCCAATATATCAGATAACAAAGTGAAATACTGTAACAATATGAGATAACCAAGGGACAGCAAAAGAGATGAGAGATAACATAGTACATTAAAGACAACAATCACTCATTATATGGCTTTTGTTTCTATATCCTGTATGGCCTTATGTATCTAGGTTTTGCTGTATTGCAAATCTCTGCTAGGAGAGCCCAAGGTTTCTGCTGATTATGACAAATGAGGGAAACCATTGAGCCTATGTTCCTTTGAGTCTGGCTTACTTCACTTAATATGATTTTTTCTAAGTCTTTCCATTTCCTAACAAATGGGGCAATGTCATTCTTTCTGATAGCAGCATAGAATTCCATTGTGTACAAATACCACATCTTGTTGATCCACTCATCAACTGAGGGACATCTGGGTTGGTTCCATATCTTTGATATGGTAAATAGTGCTGCAATGAACATCATTGTGCGAGTGGATTTAGTATGTCCTTGTTTCTGGACAGTTGGGTAAATGCCGAGTAGAGGAATTGCTGGGTCAGAGGGGAGCTCTAAGGTCTTTTGAGGAACTGCCATACTGCTTTCCATAGTAGTTGAATGAGCTTACCCTCCCACCAACAGTGTAGTAGTGATCCCTCCCAGCCACATCCCCTCCAGCATCTGTTGTTATTAGTTTTCTTGATCCTGGCCATTCTAACTGGAGTGAGATGGAATCTTAGAGTTGTTTTGATTTGCATTTCTTTTATGTCCAGAGATGTTGAGCATTTCTTCATGTGTCTATAGGCCATTTTTATTTCTTCTTCAGAGAAGATTCTCTTTAAGTCTTTGGCCCATCTTTTAATGGGATGGTTGTTACTTTGGAGATTAGTTTTGGAGTGATTCAATTTTTTGAGCTGTTGATACATTTCAGATATGAGGCCTTTGTCCGTTGTTTGGTTGGTGAAGATCTTCTCCCACTCTGTAGGCTTCCTAATTAATCTACTAGCTATATCCTTTGCCATACAGAAGCTGTGCAGTTTAATGCAGTCCCACTTATCCAGGCTTTCTCTGATTTGTTGTGATTCTTGGTCCTTATTAAGAAAGTTTCTACCTGTGCCAAGGAGACCTAGTGTATCTCCTATTCCTTCTTGTAAAGTTTTCAGTATGTCGGCTTTTACCTCAAGTTCTTTGATCCATTTTGGAGTTAATACATTTTTATAATCAGTACATTTTTATAAACATACTCTGAAAAAAACAGTCTATTTCAACAATTTCTTATATAACCTTTTTTTAGTGTGTGCATGTGTGTGCCAGTACTGAACCTTAAACTCAGGGCCTGGGTACAGTCCCTGAGATTTTGGTCAAGGCTGGCACTCAGCTGCTTGAGAAACACCTCTACATAGGGATTTAAAAAATTTTTTTTTGGCCAATCCTGGGCTTGAGCTCAGGTCCTGAACACTGTCCTTGAACTTTTTCTTAAGGCTACCAATTGAGCCTCAGCACCATTTTTGGCTTTTTTTTCCCCTACATATGTGGTACTGAGGAATAGAACCTGGGTCTTCGTGCAGGCTAGGCAAGCACTCTACCACTAGGCCAAACTCCAGGCCTACATAGGGCCTAATGGTTAATTGAAAATAACATTCTCATGGATTTTCCTGCCTAGGCTGCCTTTGAATTATTATTCTCAGATCATAGCCTCCTGAGTAGCTAGGATTACTAACTAGTGTGAGCCACTGGCACTTAGTCTTATTAGCTTTTCTACTTACCATTTCTGGTTATTGTCATTTGGTCCTGGGATTCAAGTTTCCATCTGGTATTGTGTTCTTGCTCTAGTGCTGGTTTGTTCTCATTTTTCTCCTTTGTGCTGTTACTGGGAAGTTATATCTCTGTATGTTTTTGGTGTAACAGTACAGTAATGTATATTATTTAATACACTTGCTTTTGTCAATAAAAGAAATAAATACATACTTGAGTTCTTTTATAATTTCATAATTATGTTTATTGGTGCATAATAAATGCTGTGTTCTGTTATATTTTTGTAATTATGTTGATTAGTGCACCTTTCTTGGTGTAGATTCAAATTAATGGAATCACTAGGCTATTTCTTGGGAGGCAAGTCTGCTAAGAACAAATCCTCTTTGGTTTCATTGGGAATGTGTTTATTTGAACTTTACTTTCAAAATATGACTATCAAGGATATGATTCTTCATAATTTTGTCTTTGAATGCCATCCCAAAACCCTCTGTCCCCTGTTGTTTCTGATGAGATGTCAGCTGTAAAGCTTAATGGAATTTCTTTCTACATAATAAGTTGTTTTCTTCAGCTTCTGTAAGAATTATTCTTTCCCTCTTCCTAGTATTCTTCTTATGATGTGATTGGATATAAATCTTTTATATTACTTGGAATTCTCTGAGCTCCTTGAATATGTAGAAAGTGTTTTATTTGGGAATTTTAGGCATTATTTCTTTGAATATTTCCCCCCTTTTCTGTCTCCCTCTCTCCTCCTAGTTGTATTATGCATATACTAATTCACTTAATGTAGACCTATAGTTCTCTTGAGTTCTTTATACCCAGGGCTTATTTTTTTGTTTGATTGTTAATCTGTTCAAAGATGTATTTATACTATTTCAATCAGTGGTATTCTTGTTGCTTCCACAATGTAAGATCTGTGGTTTGACAGGCAGCAAGTGCACAGTCAGTCAATCCAATAGGTGCTGTTTCTGGAAACTTTACAGTATATGAACCTCTGTGGTCAGCTTCTCATCCATGGCCAAAAGGATGCTAAATCTTTTTATCTTCCTAGATCATTCATATCTAGGCCAACAAACAGTGATGAAGTTCAGTTACAACTTTTCATTCTTGGATCAGAATAATAAGAGTTACTTTTCTTTTTCTTTAAGTAGTTTTACACAGGAGTCATCATTTAACCAAGCAGTTTATGAATGCAAGGCATATTGATCAAAATCATCACTTTCAAAATTCTCACCCATCCCTCCCTTCCCCCAAGCCTTTCCTCACTCTCTTGATTTTGTAGTATATGTGTTACATTCTTGACTGCATTCTCCTCCTTTCCTTCTCTTCATTTGTCTGCTCCTCTCCATGATTCCACCTTATATCTTTCAAGTACCTATTTCCTGGTGTTTATTTTGAACTTTGACTTTGATTCTCTAAGGAATTACACTGCTTTAGTTCTCTTTTGAATCTACCCTATTTCAATTCACACATTTGTATACACTTGGATGCCATGCAATATATTTACTTATAAGTTTATAGCTAATTATTGCTTCTGGTGTGTATTGTGTAACTATTAATTGCAATGTGACACAATTTCAAGCATCAAACTCTTGTGCTATTTAAAGACTGAAGAATCATCTGGTGCGATCACCATCTTGTCCTGTATGACCTGCATTGATTCAGTTACAGCATGGAATATACCAAGTCTGTGGTTCCATGCTCTCTTTCCTAGCAATAGTTGATGGTCCCACGACTTCATGGATAGAGAAAGCATTGTCACAGACTAGTGGCCCAAAGCTGCTCTGTCAGCTCCTGCTGACAGTGTTGAACTTGCTTCTATTTTTCATGCACCCTTTTGCTTTACCAGGAGAATAATTCTACATCCTAATTGTTCTATCAAAGGCCCTTTGCATGGACTGCACTGGGTGTGTCACTATGTTAAAATATTTCATGAAAAATGACTGAGAACATTCTCTTGAAATGGGATGTGAAACAATTTATCACTCTATTTGTATGCAGACAAAAAATTACCTATTCCTATTTTTTCTTTGGTAAGGCAGAGAGAATCATTTCAGAGTGAATATTTCATGCTTTAGAATCACTGGTAGATCCACCTTATGCAAATTTAGGTGACGAGAAAGTTGCTTTGTAGCAAAGAACATATGTGGTTCTGGCCAGATTCCTCCCTGTGTTGTATTTTTTTCCCCCAAGACATCTGTCTTGGATTCTGTTTTCTCTTTATATTTTCCTTCATCCCAGAAAAATGACATTTTAAACCACTGTACTTGCTCTAAGGACAGATTTGAGCTTTTTCAATGATTTCTTCTATAAGTTTCTTTCCTCATAATGCTCTATGAGATGACCTCATAGACCTGTAGACCATTATTGGTTTTACTTCCCATGGAAGTGTTACAAGGGAAAAACCTAAAACTTATGGAGGTCACATACCTGGGTTAAATAATCTCCAAATAGCTTTGCAGTAGAGGACTCCTCTGCTAAGTGGACTGTGATAACAATTGCCTAGGTTGTTATTATAAGTGACTTGAAACCCACTTCTGCTGAAAAAAAATGACTTCTCACTTAGACCAGCGGATGTCCAATAGGGGGACTGTTTCATACTGTGTCTGTCTTCTTTGTGGCCTTATCCTTGTGCTACAAACAACTAACAGGCCACCGTGACTGGAAACACTAGAGAGTGGAGAGGTGGAGAGAGAGAGAGAGAGAGAAAGAGAGAGAGAGAGAGAGAGAGAGAGAGAGAGAGAGAGAGAGAGAGAGAGAGAGAACTTGAATTATTGAAAGATCTGCATGTACCCCCACCCCAAAATAGGAATATTTGTTATTCTTTGTTATTTCTTTTTCTTGTTCTCTCATCCCAATTCTATATCTGTAGCTCCTCATCTCCCAAGATTTGAGAGGATAACTTGTTAGCAGAAGCTCCCAACTATCCATTCTGTGGCCTATACAAACCCTTCTCTCATCATTTTTTCTCTTGACACTTATAAAGAAGCAACAGAATCAAAAACCTTTATCACAGACCATCAGCTTTTAATCTCAAGGGTTGTCTATTCACTGCCCATGTGAACAAAGCTTCTTTTAGGGCTAAATGTGTTCATTACCCATCTGTACTGAGAAACCAGACTTTTTCATAATGATAAATGAGCAAAGACAAACATATAATATATAGGCTGTTGGCTTCACTTTGAGGATGCAAAAAAGCGTCTGAAACCTAAAGAGACGTACAATTTTCAACCCCTAAACAAACATACTACACAAACAAAGCTCCCAACATTTTCCACATGGAAACAATCTAGCAAGAGAATGTGAAAAGGACAGGGTATTATTGTTTTGACTTTTTTCATATATTTTTATTGTAATTAATAGGAGGGTTACATTATATTCACCAGATAGAAGGTGCATTACTTCACATACATTGATGCCCTTTCTCATGTCTTGGTCCCCATTTCCCTTCCCCCCACACCCGCCCCTCATCTTGTTTTCCCCCCTTCCCTATCCGACTTCAAATAACCAAATACGCATATATACAATATATCAGATTATTTTGACTGTTTTAAGTGAATTTTTAGACAAGGTGTTTTTGCTCTTACAAAACACAACAATTCTAAATAATTGAATTGCACAGTTAGGAAATGGGCAGGGCTCTTTGCAGCAGCACACCGAGTACAGTACTATGTAATAAGGAGACTTAAATGGTCACTCAGGGACTGAAAGTCTCATTAACTTACACAATGGACAAGTCTCTTTTGGACAGGATGTTATTTCATGGGAGGTGACTGAGTATGCAAGTATGAGTTAACAATAGTATCTTTATTTCTTCCTCCAACGTTCCTAATTTACCTACTGTATGGGACTGCCTTATTTTATGTTTGTATGCTACAAATCTTATTAATAGTATTTTCATTGATTAGTTGTTTCAGTGTTTATCTTCTGTTTATTTTATATTCACTCTCTAGCCAGCAATAGTAAAACTGATAAAATTATATGGCATTATATTGCTATATAGCTTTCAATTTAACCCATCAGAAATACTTAACAAATATCCCACGGATTCATGTAATGAATGTAACGTATTGGATTTTTTTTTGGTTGGTTTTCTTTTTTTCTGTGCCAGTTCTGATCCTTGAACTCAGAGCCTCAGCACTGTTCCCAAGCCTTTGCACACAAGCCTACCACACTACTACTTGAGCCACAGTTAAATTTCCTGTATTTTAGGTAGTTAGTTGAGGATAAGAGGCTCATGGACTTTCCTATACAGTCTGGCTTTGAACCATGATACTCAGATATCAGCCTCCTGAGTAATTAGAGTTCCCAGAGTAAGCCACGTGTGCCCCATAATATTGTTCATTATTTTGGTTTGTTTGTTTTGATGCCATCCTTGAAGCTTGAATTCAGAGATATTTTTCCTAAGCTTTTGTGATTAAGGCTCTACCACTGAGCCATATCTCTACTTCCTGCTTTTTTGGTTGTTATTTGGAGATAAGCATGCCCAGGCTGGCTTTAAACTTGGATCCTCAGCTCTCAGCCTCATGCACAACTAGGATTACAGGGGTAAGCCACTAGCACTCAGACCTGTGTTTATTCTTTGCTAATATTATTATTTGCAAATATTTTTTATTGCTTTTCAAGTTCAAACAAGAATAAAGTCTCTCTCTTTCTCCCTCTCTCATTCCTAATGAGAAAATAAAAAACTTTTAACTCTGTGTCTGATCTTTCCAGGCAATATTTAACTTCCACATTAAGTAAGGCCTATGTTTTCCTTTTTCTTTGATAGTTCCCATAGTATATTGTTTACCCATATACCTTTGTTGCCTGACAGATTTCTCTAATGAATTTGTTATCAGATACAAGTGAACTTCAGTGATAATTTAATAGGAGCTTATTTCCTTTTAGAAATGTAAAATATGTGTGTGCATGTATATATCCCTTTGTCCCAACTTTTCTCAGTAGTCATTACTTATCTGTGATTTCATGGTGAGAATATTTGCAATATAGTAAATATTACCTTAAAACAACATCCCTCTTTTTCTTTGTAGCTTGTTGGCAACATAGACATTTCCAGTCACACACTCAGGATGGAAATGTCTAGATAACTACTAATGACTATGTTATTGTCTTATAGCTTCTGATATTCTTTCTAGTTTCTAGCAGTGTTTCCTGAGAGAATGCATAGGTGAGCTCAAAAACACCCAATGGCCCCTCTCCACTCAATCCATGAACATGGTATGTCTTCCTATCTTTTGGTGTCTTCTATAATTTCTTTATTCATGAACTTATATTTTTCATTTTTCAAGTGCTTGTTAGGTTTATCCCTAGATATTTTAATTATTTATTTTTGAGGTTATTGTGAATAGAATTGTTATCCTAATTCCCCCTCATCCTATTTATTGTTGATATAAAGGAAAAACTACTCTGGTTCCAGTGGCTTATACTGTAACTCTAGCTGTTCAGTAGAATGAGTGCTGAGGATTGAGGTTCAAAGCCAGGCTGGGAAAAAAAGTCCATGGGACTCTTATCTCCAATAAAAAGTATTCAGAAGAATCTGAAAGTGGATCTGTAGCTCAAGTGGTAGAGTGATAGTGTTGAGTTCAGGAACAGTGCCCAGGTCCAGAGTTCAAGCTCCAGGATCAGCAAAATCAAAAAGTAAACAAAAATAAAAATAAGAAAGAAGAAAGAAAATCTACAACTTTTGTGTATATTGATTTTATGACCTGATGTAGTGCCAAAGGTGTTTATCAGGTACAGACAATTACCAACCCCTCTCCCCCTGTTTTTTGTTGTTGTTGTTGTTGTTGTTATTGTAAGGTTTTTTTTTGTCAATATTTAGATTTTTGACTCAGGATCTTGTGATCTTGCTCAGCTTTTGTGCTCATGCTAGAAGTTCTACCACCTGGGTTGTGCCACTACTTCAGAGTTTTTACTGATTGACTGGAGATAAAAAGCCTCTTAGGCTTAATCTGCTGGAGCTGGCTCCAAGCCCCAGTTCCCAGATCTCACCCTCCTAAGTAGCTAGAATTATAGGCATGAGTCATCAGCACGAGGGTGATAGCAGTTTTCTTGGATATTGTGCTTCTTCAAAATTGTTTACTTTATCAGTGTTTGAAACCTTCTGTACCATTTATCATTTTGAGGGGGCATTTGTCTTCAGAATCGGTTTTTATCATTTCTTTTCTTCATATCTCTTGCAACTGAAATAAACATGGTTTTGAAAAGTTAACTTTTATGATTCATTGCCTCTCCGCCCTCCTCCCAGCGCCCCCCCAATCCACCCAGGTCATGAGGCTTGAAATCAGGGCCTGAGCTTTCTTAAGGCTAGTGCTCACTTGAACAACAGCACCACTTCTGGCTTTTTCTGTGTATGTGGTACCAAGGAATTGAACCCAGAACTTCCTGCATGCAAGGTAAGCACTCTACCACACTCCTAGGCCACACTCCTGCTCCTTACTGGGTTTTAAGATTTATCTTTAAATAGTTGTACAAACGAGTTGCCACTTAACAAGGCAGTTTATGAGTACAATGCATCTTAACCAAGTTCACTTCTTTCAACATTCTTCCCCATCTCTTTCCTACCCGCCCCTCCCTCTTGATTCACTGGATCTTTAAAACATTAATTTTCTTTCTGTTTCATAGTCACTTAATATGTTGTGATTTCTTTTCTTATTTAGAAGTCAATGTGAAAAAAGAGAGTGATTCCATGTTAAATAGAGGGAGAAAAATACTAGGATTAGCTGATTGTGCATATGTATTTCAGAGGAATTTCTTCAGCTTTTGCAAATGTAAGTATATTATTATTGTTATTATTCTCTTAGTTTGAACCTACCAAAAAGTCCCGAGATTTTTTCATTGGCTCAGTTTTTCTTGTTTTTTTTTTTAATTTTATTGTCAGCATTGTCTTTCTTTTTCCTTCCTTCATTTCTTCCTTCCTCCCTCCCTCCCTCCTTCCTTCTCTCCCTCTCCTTCCCTCTCTCCCTCTCCCTGTCCCTCTCCCTCCCTCCCTCCCCCTCTCTCTCTCCTTCCTTCTTTCCTTCCTTTCTTTCTTTCTTTCTTTCTTTCTTTCTTTCTTTCTTTCTTTCTTTCTTTCTTTCTTTTTCTTTCTTTTCTTTCTTTCCCAGTCCTAGGGTTTGAACTCAGGGTTTGGGCACTGTCCTTGTACACTTTTTGCTCAAGGCTAGCACTCTGTCACTTGAGCCACAGCGCCACTTCTGGCCTTTTCTGTGTATATGGCACCAAGGAATTGAATCCAGGGCTTTGTGCATGTTGGGTGAGCACTCTATCACTAAGCTATGCTCCTGGCCCTGGGTTTTTCTTTTAACAAGAAAATTTCTAATTTCTAACAAGAACTTCCTGAAAGCCTTCCTCTGTCTTCATACTGCAATAATAAACCATGCATCACACTGGATTTCCCTAATACTATTTTTTAACATAACATTCTGAAGTGACTGGATGCATGGGTGGTCTCAAAAGGACAACCTCTGTGATTTGTAATCGAAGTATTGTCATAGTGAGCATAGCTTCACAAAACAGAAAGACACTTCTCAGCTTTGTGTGAATTTTCACTCAAATATTTAAAAGCATGGAGCCTGTTTTGTACCTCTATGCATTCCATTAATGTTAATGAAAGCCATACATACCTCACCTCCAAGTAGGAGGCTTGAGTCTTTCCCCAGGAGACTTAGACAGTAAAGAAAGACATCTTTATATTTTCTTTTTGTAGTGGAGCAAGATATAATAATGGAGCTTGGGCAGAATCTGAGAACATTCAGAATAAAGCTCCTCATCTGTTAATACTGGGAAAACATCTTTGTGGCACAACATGCATGAAAATGTTTCCATTTATGTTAATTCTTGGTGCTTTGTCGATTTATCTCAATTTTGTTTTGAATGGAAAGTTAAAAAAACATCATTTTGAGCTGCGTATTGAAAATACTTTATGTATGTATACTACTCATTGTTTTCTCACTAATTCAAATCAAGAGCTCTTCAAGGGTAGAATCAGTGAAAAAGGACAGATGAAATAGAATAATTGTGAGACACAGAAGAGAGACACACAGAGAGACACTGTTATCTGTTGCATCCTCCACTGAGCACAGGTGAAGGGCTGGAAGTGATCTCATTGAAGTGCTGAATGAGAAAGTGAGCAGTATGCTGGAGGTTTCTGGTACTCTAGGAATGCCGATATTCTTAAATGATCTCAGTTTCTGTACAAAGACACCAATATAGTATAGGATATAAAAGGAATTAGACTATTACAACAGCTGGTATCCACTTATTTAACACATATTTGTGAATCCTCCTTTGCATCAAGGGCAAGAACCACAGTTAAGAATAGAGCCAATGTCCTTAATGTACTATGTTGTCTCTCATCTCCTTTGCTGTCCCTTGGTTATCTCATATTGGTATAGTATCTCACTTTGTTATCTGATATATTGAATTTATTTGTATTTGGATATTTGAAATTTGATAGGGAAGGGGGGAAAACCAAGACGGGTGGGGGGTGTGGGGGGGGAGGGAAATGGGTACCAAGACACGTGAAAGGGTATCAATGTATGTGAATTAATGCACCTTCTATCTGGCAAATATCATGTAACCCTTTTACTAATTACAATAAAAAAAAAGAAAAAAAAAAGAATAGAGCCAAGAGGCTTCTCCCATGATGCTTGCAGTTCAGTACAGATGCAAGAGCTGACAGAAAAACCTCCAAATGGATTTGGTTAGCATTTGTTGTCTGAGAAGTATGAGTAAGAATGGCAGTTTCATTGCTTAGCTCTCTGGCAGGGAACACTATGAGGTTAAAAACCTCATCATATTTCTTCTGTTATGTACGAGTACTTCTGAGCTATATCTGCCCCGATCTTTCCTATCATTCAATTTAGAAAAATGGGACACAGATCCAATCAACTATAAATTGGAAATAATAGGGAAAGTTACTTGTGGGCCGAGAATGTATCTCAGAGTAGAGTACTTGCCCAGCATAAAGAATATCCTGGGATCTATCCTCACCACTGCAAAAATGTGTATTTGCGGGGCCGGGAGTTTGGCCTAGTGGTAGAGTGCTTGCCTAGCATGCATGAAGACCCGGGTTCGATTCCTCGGTACCACATACATAGCAAAAAGCCAGAAGTGGTGCTGAGGCTAAAATGGTAGAGCTCTAGCCTTGAGAAAGTCCAAGGACAGTGCTTAGGCCCTGAGCTCAAGTCTAGGACTGGCAAAAAAAAAATGTGCATTTGCACTGAACATCTACATTTTGCTTGCCATTATTTCCTAAGAAGTATAATGTGTCAACTGTTTATGATATTTACATTGTACAAAGTATCACAATTAATCTTAAAATTATTTAAAGTGGATTATTTAAGTGGATATAAATAGATTGAATAAGTGGGTATGAATATGATATGCAAGTCATATACCATTTTATAAAAAGGACTTGAGCATCTTTGGATTTCAGCATTCAAGAGACTGAGAGCAATCTCTCTTGGATATACTGGAGTGTGACTGTGTGTGTGTGTTTGTGTGAAGGAACACTTTGTAATACATTAAAGTGATTTTTCTGAAGCTTAAGACTTAACTGACTCACAGTAGCAATATGTACAAAGCTTAGTGTTCAAAAGGCAATTTGTAGTAGAAGAGTACAAGCTTTGGAATCAAACAGATGGGTCTAAGTCACAGCTATGTCATCTATCATGTAAAACATAGAGTAGCTTTCTTGGTTAATTTCTAGGTCAAAAAGAGATGTTCTTGACTGGGAGTTTGGCCTAATGGTAGAGTGCTTGCCTAGCATGCATGAAGACCCGGGTTCGATTCCTCAGTACCACATACTTAGAAAAAAGCCGGAAGTGGTGCTGAGGCTCACGTGGTAGAGCTCAAGCCTTGAGAAAGTCCAAGGACAGTGCTCAGGCCCTGAGCTCAAACCCAAGACTGGGAAAAAAAAAAAGATGTTCTTCAGATTATACTACACATATCTGTATAGCTATCTTCTATTTATTTTAATCATCTACATTTCAAGTCAAATATTTTTGCTACATTATTATAGCCACAAATGGGTGTGATGGAGTGGAGGGATCCATAAAATAATCATAAGGGGATATAGAATTGGTGAAGTTTCAAAAATGACTATAAGTCAAATAAATAATGTATATATTTCATATATAACTTTATATTAAGGAATGAAGGCTGGAGGATCTAGCTGTCAAGGCTAGCTTTGAGACTGCACTACAAAGCAAAGCAAAGCAAAAGAAATGAGATTTCAATACCTCCTTCCATCATCACTCAAAATAGCTACCGGATATTATTGATAAACTCATTCTTTAAGTGTATTCTTATTTTGCCTTTTTTTGAACAATAAACTAAATATTTGCACAAAGTTAAAATGATAGCAAGCAAGTTGGAAATAAGCCTTTTCTCACCACTATGAGTTACCAATAGCAAAAGAAAAATGACAATGGCATACTTTACTCTGTTTTAGAAGTCCCCTTTTACTACTATTACTAGCCTGGTCCAATAATTCATTTTTTAGACATAGCTCAAAGGCTTTTCAATTAATCTAAGTAAATATATATATATATATATGAATGCATACCATCGATTTGCATAATTTTATTAATTCATTTAATATGATATAAATATCAGCTTATCTTGATGTTTTTCAATCAGTATTTCCTTCAATCAGTATGTATATGAACACTATCATATTTCACATTTGTTTTACTTATTTATTGATTCCTTACTTGGTAGTCATTTAGGTTGCTTTTATTCTAAGATGTCATAATATACCTCTTTTGCCTCTAAGAACTTTTCTAATCTGTGTAGATTTAAAAAAATTGTACTATAGTAAAAAATGATATAATGTTAAAACTATATTACTCCTTTTCGTATAGGGTTAAATTTTTGTAAAAATTCTCTTCATTAAAAAAAATTCTCTTCATGCTGGGCATGGTAGCTCATGCCTATAATCCTAGCTACTCAGGAGGCTGAGATCTGAGGATCGAGGTTCAAAGTCAGCCCAGGCACTAAAGTCCATGAGATTCTTACCTGCAATTAACCACTGGAATACCATAAGTGGTGCCGTGACTAAAGGGTGGTAGCCTTAAGCTGAAGAGCTCAGGGACAGTGCCTAGGCCAAGTTCAAGCCCCATGATGGGAAAAAATTCTCTTCATTTCCCTGCAACCTTGATGATATTGTTTGGTTTTGCCAACTTGACAATGTTTTTCTCCACTCCTTTTGTACCTCTCCCCATGGGTACAGTCAGTCAACATCTTATTCTTTTAATATCATTCCCTCTGTGATTTCTTGGAGAATGTATGCACCTATTGTACTATTGTAACACTTTCCTTGGAAATAGCCACACCAAAAGAACAAACAAACAAACCCAGTAGAAATAAAGTCACAAGAGAACTATCCTTTAAAGTCACTAGAGAACTATCCTTTAAAGTCACTAGAGAGCTATCCTTTAAAGTGCCAACTTTCAGGCAGATATGAATTACTTGAATTCAAGAAGTAAAAAGTAGCAGATTGTCATTTGAAAATAAAAATTAGCAATCTTTAACCCCTGCCCATCCAGATCACTACAGATGAGATTTCTCAATTATTTTCTAACTGGAAACAGCAAACAGTCCATAGCATATAAGGTATATAAGATAAATCCATTTCAGCAGGTGTCAGAACTCATCAATGAATATTTTTATGATAGCAGTTAGGTAATTAAGCAAATAATTGAAGGCACAAAGGGGTAAATGACAGGGTAGATAAAAGACAGGGTAGGGTGCACAATGGAGGATTTGGATGCTCATAGTTTTGTCCTAGAATTGTTTTTAAAAGCTTCTAGACTTAGACAAAGTGTTTATAGTTTTAGAGAGAGGACTTTCAGTTTTCACAGCACTGTTTAATATCTGGTGTGTGGAGAGAAAACTGCTGCTTATCCAGCCTTTCCAATTTTACCAATGGTGATATGCTATGAGAAGTCGTGCCCTGCTGAGTTCAGTGCATGGCTATCAGACTGCTGATTGGCAGACAGTACTCTATTCTCCTATCATGTTGGAAGTGCTGTCACAGCAAAGAACAGGGTGGTTACTGTAGCAAATGTGATGGTCTGTGAAGTTGCAGTCAGAATCACAATGGCCTCTCCAGTGTGTGACCTAGAACAGGTGCTCATCTATCCTTCTCAGTAGAGGTAGCTATTGTTGTACACACATGGAACCCACAGTGTAGTCTTCACACTTTACAGTGTCAAACGCTAGTTCTTTTTCCCTTCAGAAGTCCAACAGGTAGCAAATGCCTTTAATGAAATGTCAGACATAGACATTAGCAGTTTTTAGAAAGTATTGCTTGAGTGAATGAATAAATAAACATAATGACATATTTTTAAAATCAGACTTACTCATTTCAAAGAATATATTTACTCAACTAAGAGAATACTGTTAGTATTGCCTAAAGAGAGGCTTTGTTAGACTTAAATAATTTGTGACTATTTTTATATTTTGGAAATACTTGGTTTGTGTATGCTAGTTAAGTAAACTTAAGCTTAGAAAGTATTTGAACTATTAAATTCTAAACATAAAAATAAACAAGGCAGGACTTCAACTTCTGACCATGAAAAACGTAAATACTTTAAGGATTGCTTTATTCCTGTAAAATGTAGGAAACTAGACTGTGATTCTTGAGGAAAGGAAATAATTTTTCAGTCCTAACATAGACCCAATTTACCACTGAGAGACAGTTCTCAGGTTTTAGTGCATGGAGTCAATAAGTCAAAAAGGGTATTCGTGATCTGCTGACTTGTGGGTACAGATGGTCACTGATGAGGCAAAAGTACCACAATCTACAGGCCGATTATAAGACAAAAGGACAGAAGGAAAGTTGCACACAGAGCTAAAATCACAGATGATCCCTCATGAGTCTTTGGCTAAAAATATTCTTGTTCTCTTGCAGGAGCAAACCTTAGTTAGCTAGGGAAGAGCCACCTGGAAACATGTGGTGTGCAATTAAAAGTAACAGAGCAAAGTCACAAGCTTATTAAAGGACAAGAGCCAAACTTACTACTCAGCATTGTAAAGCACGTGGACAAGGGCCTTCTGTTATAGAAGTCACCCTACTCCACTTCTACTTGGGAGACTGAGAGCCAGAGGATTACAAGTTCAAGACCAGAAAAGTTCATGAGGACTTTCTCAATCCTTGCAAGGATACAATGGCATATACCTGTCATACTGGCCACATGGGGGGCTAAAATTGGGAGGACCCTTGGTCCAGATCAGCCTTGGCAGAAACCTCAGATATGGTAGAGTGTCCTGTCATCCAAGCTACAAGGGAAGCCCCAAAGAGATAGATCTAAGTCTAGCAATATGCCTGAGCGAAACTATATCAAACATAGCTGGTGCAAAACAGATTGTGCCTCTGACAAATAAGGGTGGGGCCCTAAGTTAAAAAAAAACCTACTGTCTGGTGAAAACAAGATGAGGGGAATGGTAGGAGAGGGAAAAGGGGACACAAACATGAGAAAGGGTAGCAATGTTTGTGGAGTAACGTAACTTCTTTCTGGCAAATATAATGTAACCCTTCTATTAATTACAATAAAAATATATTTAAAAAGTGAAAAAAAATAAAAACCCCACTGTCACCAAAAATCACTTGGCTTGTAAATAAGTAGAATGCACTTGAGGATGTCTTGAGTATGTTTATCTTAATATTTTTGTGCTATAGGATATTTCAATAGATGTATTTACTCTACCAGCAATGCATGGCAGTGTTATTCCTTTAATTTTGACTGAAATGTAATCAATTCATATTTTCAAACATGGTAGATAAAATATGATCACATTCATTGGTCACCACAAAGGCTTAATATAATTTCATATTCATGAGATATTTGTATGCTTTACTTTGGTGTTTTCTCTACTTTTATAGTTTCTATAGTTTCAAGAATCAATTTCTAGACTTCCTTATAGATAGTAATCCTTTTAGGTTATTAGGTTTTAAGTAATTTATACTTCCTCCATGGTTATCCCTTGGTTTAATTTTCAACTCGAAATAATCATTGTGTTTTGGAAGAATGTTCAATATACAAAATGTTGCAGAGGCAACATAGAGAGTTTCCACCCACTCACTCCTTACACAGTTTTTGTTAATATTAATATTTTATATTACTGAGACATATTTGTCACAACTAATAAACCAGTACTAATACATTATTATTTACCAAGGTTCATATTGAATTCACATTTTATTAAATTTTCCCCTAGAGTTCTTTTTCAATTCTAGATTCCCTATAGGATACTGAGTTTCATTTATTCTTCAAATCTCTGAATTGTGTTGTTTCCTTAGAATTTCCATGATGTTTTAAACCATTATTGAACTTTTATTTATATCATTATATATATGAGGGTGCGTGATTAATAATATATCACATGAATGGATAACTAAAGTATCCTGTATATGTAGTACAGACAAATTATTATTATTTGCATTTTAATATCTGACTAAAACAAGTCAGAAAGCAGTAAGAGAAGGTAAATTATTTTAATTAAATCTCTCCACTTCTGTCATTTATCATTTATCATTGAATGTCACTCTTTAATAAAACAGTAACCATAGAAACAAATCTCAATGGCTTCATTTACATGTATCAGCTATTGCTATATAATGATAGTCTATGGACATTTCTCATTTATTTAAAAAATACATTGAATGATGAGCCTGGTTCCATGTCCCATCATTTCTCATGCCTGCAATCCTACCTACTCAAAAAGAGGAGATCTGAAGATCAGAGTCTGAAACCAGGAAAGGTAGGAAAGTCCATGTGACTCTTACCTCCAATCAACCAGTTGAAAAGCCTGCTATGGCAGTGTGGCTTAAGTGGTACAGGGCCAGCCTTGAGTGAGAAAGCTAAGTAAAATTGCAAGTCATTGAGCACACACACAGCACTCTGTGTGTGTGTGTGTGTGTGTGTGTGTGTGTGTGTGTGTGTGTGTGCATACATGCACAATAAAATGGATCAATTATTTTCATATTTAAAAGCAGGATAAACTATAATCTTCACCATTTATGGTTCTGAAACATCATGACTTTTAATGTCTTAATTATTTCCAAGTCAATTATTCGGGGCCTTGTTACTAAGGAAGATACAAACTCTCATACGACTAGCCAGCTACATCATTCCTATTGTTCTTAACATTTAAGATATTACTTGAAAAATATCTTATTATCTTTAAGTAGTTGTACAAAGGAGTTGTCATCGACTGAAATAGTTCACGAATACAGTGCATCTTGATAAATGTCACCATAAATGTCAACATGCCCCTTCCCTCCTTTTGTAGAATATACATTAAATTCTCCACTGTACTCCACCTTACTTCCACTCTTCATTCATCTGCCCTCCTACCTACTCTTCTTATGACCCTCCCTTCTTTTCTTTTCTTTTCTTTCTTTCTTTTTTTTTTGCTGGTCCTAATGTTTGAACTCTGGGTCTGGGTACTGTTTCTGAGCTCCTTCTGCTCAAGGATAGCACTCCATCGCTTGAGTCCCAGCACCCCTTCTGGCTGTCTCTGTGATTTAACTGGAGATAAGAGTCTTACAGACTTTTCTGCCTGAGCTGACTTCAAACTGCAATTCTTAGATCTCAGCCTCCTGAGTAGTGAGGATTGGAAAGCTGAGCTACTAGTGTGGTTTGCTGAACTAGGTTTGACTTTGCCTTCTAAGGAATTATACAGTTTGATTTCTCTCTTTGATCGACCATATTCCAGTTATTACATTTTTATATGCTTGCATACCACCTAATGTATCTACTTATTAGTTGATAACCTAATTCTAGCTTCCACATATGAGGGAAAATATGCAGTCTTTGTCTTTCTGGACTTACTTCACTTAACAATTTTTTCCAAGTCTTATGTTTCTTAACCAATGATACAATATTATTCTTTTTAAAAAAATTATTGTTGGAGTAATGTATAGAGGGATTACAGTTATATTCATCAGGTAGTGGGTGCATTACTTCTCACACATTGATATCCATTCTCATGTTTTTATCCCCATTTCCTCCCCTCACCTCTCCCAATCATCTTGTTTCCCCATTTCCCTTCCCAATTTAAAATAAACAAATAAACATATATACAATATACCAGGTAACAAAGTCAGATACAGTAACCACATGAGATTAAAGATAAATGTAAAAAAAGAGAAAAGAAATAATATAATACATTAAGAGCAATAATCACAAAGATAAACTTCTTGTTTCCATATTCTGGAGTTCATTTCAATATTATTCTTTCTAATGGATGAGTAAAATCTCATATATATATATCTCATATATATATATCACAATTTCTTGATTGATTTGCCTATTGAGTTGCATCTGGCATGATTTCAAGCCTTGACTCTGGTGAAGAGTGCTTCATGAATATGTTTATGCTGGTAGCTTTACTGTATCTAGGTTTCTGAACTTTGGGATAAATACTCAGGAGTGGGATTGCTAAATAATTGGATAGTTCTATGTTTAATATTTTGAGGAACCTCTGTGCTGCTTTCCAGAGTAGTTGAACAAATCTTTATTTCCACAAACAGTATAGTAGTATTTCCTTTTGATCACATCCTTGCCAGGATTTGTTGTTGTTTATTTTCTTTTTTCTTTTTCTTTTTTGCCAGCCCTGGCTTTGGGTTCAGGGCCTGAGTACTGTCCCTGGACTTTCTCAAGGCTAGAGCTCTACCCTTTGAGCCACAGCACCACTTCTGGCTTTTTTCTATGTATGTGGTACTGAGGAATTGAACCTGGGTCTCCATGCATGCTAGGCAAGCACTCTACCACTAGGCCAAACTCCTGGCCCCTTGTTTATTTTCTTGATGATGGCGATTCTGAATTGGATGAGGTAGAATCTTTATTGTTTGAATTTTCATTTCTTTTATGTTGGACATTTTTCCATGTGTCTATTGGCTGTTTTCACTTCTTCTGAGAAGACCATCTTTAAGGTACATAATTTCTCACCTATCTCTGAGGTCACTGACATTTTTCTTTTTTCATATATTTTTATTGTAATTAATAGAAGGGTTAAATTATAGTCACCAGATAGAAGGTGCATTGCTTCACAAACACTGATACCATTTCTCATGTCTTGGTCCCAATTTCCCCCCGCCCCGGCCCTCATCTTGTTTTCAAGAAGGGAATTTTTATTGCAATCACTGGCACATAGATTTTAGAACATAATTAAAATTAATCTGATGATTTGTATGTCATAGATACTTATGAGTCCATATAATATAACATTATGTCTGAAGAGCATATAGCCCATTACAGATTTTTATGTCTATTAGTTATATCTCCAAGACCATGTCATAATCTTGGGTACCTGAATATTGAGTCATCACTCTTGTACTGTTTGGATCTAACATCCATATATCAAGGAGACGATGTGCCTTTTGTTCCTCTGGTCTTGACTTATCTCACTCAACATGATTCGCTCTAGTTTCATCCACTTCCCAGCGAATGCCATTATTTTATCCTATCTGTTGGCTATGTAGAATTCCATCATATATATTTACAGTTTTTGTATCCATTAATCTGTAGTAGAGCATCTGTGTTGTTTCCATTGCTTGGCTATTGTGAATAGTGCACAGATAAACATGGCTGAGCAGGTGTCATTTTCATATCCTGGATTATGATACTCAG
Organism: Megascapheus bottae; assembly: GCF_031878675.1. Lineage (NCBI taxonomy): Eukaryota > Metazoa > Chordata > Mammalia > Rodentia > Geomyidae > Megascapheus > Megascapheus bottae. Next base: position 11,174,121 of record NC_143517.1, on the reverse strand, counting down.
GGTAGATGCCTAGGAGTGGTATGGTGGGATTGTAGAGGAGGTCTATTTTCAGTTTAAGAAACCTCCACACTGCCTTCCAGAGTGGCTGCACTAGTTTACAATCTCACCAGCAGTGCAGTAGGGTTCCTCTTTCTCCACAACCCTGCCAGCATTCGTCATTGTCTGAGTTCAGAATATTGGCCATGCTTGTTGGGGTAAGGTGGTATCTTAGGGTTGTTTTTATTTGCATTTCCTCTATGAGCATGGATGATGAGCATTTTCTCATATTTTTGCCATTTTTAACCTCTTGATAAGTCTCTCTCTAGTTCCCTTGCCCATTTAGTGATTGGTTTGTTGGGTTTGGGGGAATTAGTTTCTTGAGTTCCCTTTAAATAATGGATATTAAGCATTTGTCTTATGTATTATTGGTAAATACTGTTTCCCAGTTGTTTGGCTGTCTTTCCACTTTAGTAGCTATGCCTTTGTCTGTGCAGAAACCTTTTGTTTTTAGGTAGTCCCATTTGTTGAGTCTCTCTCCAATCTGTTGTGACCCTGGAACTCTGTTCAGGAAGTTTTTGCCTGTGCCTATGAGTTCCAGTGTCTCTCCTACTCTATCATGTAGTAGGTTCAAGGTTTCAAGTCTGACATTGAGGTCTTTGATCCACTTTGAATTAATGCTTGTGCATGGCGATAGGCTGGGATCAATTTTTAGTTTTCTGCTTGTGGCTGCCCAATTTTCCCAGCATCAACAATTGAATAGACTGTGTTTGTTGCACTGTTTATCTCTATCTCCTTTGTTGAATATAAGTTGAATATAGGTATGCGGAGTAATTGTTGCTTTTAATATACTGTGTGAAGTTATTTCTTTTTCTTTTGATTTTTTTTGTTTTTGTTTGTCCACCCTTCCCTTTATGGCATATGCTTTGTTGCTACTGTATCTGACTTTGGTATCTGGTTTATTTTATGTCTATTTGTTTATTTGAATTAGGGTAGGGAAGGGAAACAACAAAACCATGAGACAAAGGACACAGGATGAACCAATTTAATAATGATATTCACAGACAATATGTTGGAAATGAACTTTACAACTTGGGAGAGAAAGCGGGAGAAAAATATATTAAGGGATAACAATGTTTGAGAAGAAATGTAATCACTACTTTACGAATGTACCTGTAACTCCTTTATATATCACCCTGACAATAAGAAAAGAAAGAATTGCCCTCATGGTTGGGAAAGTGACGTGGAAAATGTCTTATTGTTCTTTGTTATCAATTTTCATTATTTACTGCACAAATGAGAAAGTTGGCATATTTTTTTATGTTTCATTCATCTACTGAGGGGTATCTGGGTTGGTTTCATATCTTAGCTATGATAAATAATGTTGCAAAAAACATGGTTGTGCTGATAGGTTTAGTATGTTCTTATTTCTGGACAATTGGGTAAATGCACAGGAGTGGGCATTTAGTCTTTTGAGGAGCTGCTATACTACTTTCCAGAGTGGCTGGACAAGGTTACACTTCCACCAACAGTGTGCTAGGATTCCTTTCTGGCCACAACCCTGCCAACATCTGTTGTTGTTAGATTTCTTCATCATGGCCATTCTAACTGGGGTGAGGTGGAATCTCAAAGTTGTCTTGATTTGCATCTCTTTTATGACCAGAGATATCAAGCATTTCTTCATGTGTCTATAGGCCATTCTTATTTCCGCTTCAGAGAAGTCTCTCTTTAAGTCTTTAGCCCAACTTTTATTTTAAGGTTTCAATTTTTAATATTGTAAATGTATACAAGATAGTGCACATTTACAAAAGCTCTTTGAATTCCTCAAACATTTTTAAAAGCACGAAAGAATCCTGAGTTGAACCCTCAAATAGGGGGGTCTGGCCTTAAAACAATGTGATTCTGTATTTGACAAGGAATGAAGTCCATAGCTAATAGAAACAAATGGAAATATGGACATTCTATGAGACTCCAATAACAGCCACAGTATCTTTTATAAGGTATCATTTGATAACCAGCATTTACTCTATTTTAGTAGAAATTCAACTTTCTTGAGGAATGGCTTTCTTTGGTGCTCAATTATGACTTCCGAAACTGGGAAATATTTCTTATTTTTACTTTTCTGAAGACTACAGATCTTTCTTTTCCACTATATTTAAGATTATCACAGAAATCCACCTGGAGCCCAATTCACTTTGGGTGATTTGATTTTGTTAAAAATTCTCTGGGTGACCAGTCATGATATCTGTCCACATTATTTTCTTTGAGGTCTCTTGTTTATTGTTTAATTTTCTGAACAAAGCAGTTTCTGCGGAAATTAATCTCTTTGACACCTGCAATATAGAAAGAAAATCAAAATTTCTCACAAGATAATCTTTTTTTGTTCTCTCTTGATTTTTTAAAAGAATTTATTAACATTGATTTTTACATCATATTTCAAATGACATGTTTAACAAACAAGTATTCAAGAAGGGAATCTCTATATACAATCACTGGCACTTAGTTTTTAGAACATAATCAAAATTAGGCTAAGGGTTTGTATATCATAGATACATATTAATTTATATAATAAAACATTATGTCTATCTCATAGGTTTTTATGTCTATGTAGTTGTGTTTATATTTCCAATACCATGTCAATAGCATTGGGTATGCAAATATTGAGTCCTCACTCTTATACTGTCCAGACTTAATAGCCACATATTAAGGATACCATGCGCCTTTTATTCCTTTGGTCTTGACTTGTCTCGCTCAACATGATTCGCTCTAGATTCATGCACTTCCCTGCAAATGCCATTATTTTATCTTGTCTGTTGGCTACGTAGAATTCCATTGTGTGTGTGTATATATATATATATATATATATATACATATCTCACATTTTCTGTGTCTATTCATCTGCAGCAGGGCATCTGGATTGTTTCCATTGCCTGACTATTGTGAATAGTGAAGAGATAAACATAGCTGAGCAGGTGTCCTTATCATATCTTGGGTTGTAATGTTCAGGGTAGATGCCCAGAAGTGATATGGCAGGATCGTAGGGAAGGTCAATTTTCAGTTCTTTAAGAAACCTCTACACTGCTTTCCAGAGTAGCTGAACTAGTTTACAATCCCACCAGCAGTGTAGTAGGGTTCCTTTTTCTCTACAACCCTGCCAGCATCTGTCATTGTCTGAGTTCAAAATTTTAGCCATTCTTGTTGGAGTAAGGTGGTATCTTAGGGTTGTTTTTATTTGCATTTCCTTTATGACCAACTTTTAATAGGGTGTTTGATAATTATTATTCTCTTAAGGTCTTTTATATTTGCTATGGTCACGAAAGCACATTGCATGCATTTTCTATATACAACAAATACTTGATTTAGTAGCTACTGATATTTCTTCTTTTTGTGGATATGAGTTTGAATACTGGGCCTCATATATGCTACATAAATATTCTACCACTTAATTATACTCTCAGGCCTTATCTATCTTTTAATTTGAATATTATTTTATAGATAATCAATTTAATTATTTGTATGATCAAACTTGTTTTCAGCTCCTTCCTTCTTTCCTTCCTCCCCCACCTCCTTCCCTTCCTTCTCTTCTTATCCTCTTCCTTTCCTCTTTTCCATCTGGGATGGTTTTAAACTGGTTATTCTAGGTCTTATCCTCCTGGGTTGCCAGGAGTTTACAGGTATAAGCCATTGGTACTAGAATGATTGATATGAACTTACTATTTACTGAACCAATTTGATTGTGGTATGCTCAAGTATCTATTTCTTTAACTTTATACTGCTTGCAATTTGTTGATGTTGTTAGTCCAATAAACCTGTAAATATATAACTTTTGCCAGCTCTGAGTTTTCTGCCACTTATTATTTCTTCTTCTTCTCATACTTTTATTCTTCTTGTTTTCTTGGTATTTTTCTTTGTCTTTCCTCCTCCTTATCCTCCTCTTCCTCTTCCTCCTCCTCCTTTCCTTTCTCTTTTCCTCCTCTTCCTTCTCTTCTTGTCAGACCCTTTTTACTTAAGGGTTCAACATTTTCAAATTGTCTCACCTGTTCAGGAGCTTGCATCATTAACAGCAAATTGTTGTCATTTTTAGATTGAGAAAAATAATAATTTTATTGTTTGCATCCTCTTATTTATCTAATTGAATAAATAGTGACTAGCTCTTCACCATTGTAATTTTCTCCTGAGTTCTTTTATCATTTTATTCATTACCATCATCTTATGTTTCTTAATGCATGATCATAACAGGTTATTTGAAATTGGTTTCTAACAACTCCAACATCAGGGTCATTGTAAGTTTGTATGCTAGTTATAATGGCAGGGAATTGTTAGGACATCTGTAGCACTATGCTACAATTAAATATTGATACATTAAGGGTGTCATTCCATGTTCTGCAGGTCACAGGTTTTGCTAAGTGACTTTCTCTTCTCTTCTTTGATATTGTTTTGGTGATGTAATATTTCTCATCAGTGGTCTGATTACCATGCATTTGAAATAAAATTCTGACTGCTTCTGACTCTATCTTACTGAATAAGACACTGGTTATTTAGGGGCCCCAAAAAAAGATAAAGAAGAAAGGCAAACCCTCCAAAACTACTGGAATGACAGGAAGATCTAACATTTCTGCCTCAATTGATTACAGAATATTTAATTTGCTATTCAACAAAGCATATCAAAAACCACCCAGTATATGCTAGACATTTGCCTAATTGTATGAACATGTACAAAAGCTGTTGTGCATCTAAGTTTTCTATAATACTTGAACAGAAAATAACTACAGACTTATGAAATTTGTTACACAGCAAGTCTTCTAGCTCACAGCTCTGAAAACTTTCTTCTAAATTAATTAGTCTAGCCATAACTAGCAAGTTTTTTTCTAGAAGCCCTTTTAGCTACAAGCTACAGAGCATATTTTTCATGTTTTAGTGACCTTGGTGCTTCTGACCGGGAGCCCTGGTCAGATGTTTTCTAGGATGTACTTCAGCTTGGATTTGTCTGCTATTTTTCTTGAGGCTTGATTGGGCTTGAAATGTGAGGGAAAAATCATAGCACTGAAGCATCATTATTAGCCTGTTATTTTAAGATGACTATGTTAGCCAATTTTCTGATATTGTGACAAAAATGCTTGAGGCAATCAACTGTAAAGGAGAAATGGTTTATTTTGGTTCATAATTTTGTACATTTTAGTAGTTGGTTGGCCCCTTGCTTCTGGCTATGTGGTGATACACTGCCCTATAAAAGAAGTTTATGTAAATGAAGCCTGCTTATTGCACGGCTAAAATGAAAGTGTGATCAAGGTTGAGACTAGGGTCTCGCAATTGCCTTCAAGGGTACCCTTTGACCTTCCACCAGCCCTTACTTCCTGAAGATTTTGCCACCTGTCAATAGCATCAAACTGTGGCCAAGACTTTAATACATGGTCCTTTGGGAGCCATTGCAGTTCTAAATTCTAGTGGATACATATTTTCATCATTAATCATGATGAGTTAACTTTCTTTGTCGCTCAAAGAAGGGTGTGTTTGAAATAGGAAGTGTGAGGTGAGTCGGAGATTTGCAATCAACTGTCTGATTTTTACTTTTCTTTGGGACAAATTGAATGATGCTGTAACAAGCACTGATTGGCAAGAACAGAGAAATCAGAATGTAGATAACTGAGTTTATTTAAGAATTTTAAGTACATGTTAAATATTTATGAAGCATTTGGTCTTTATGAGTTTATTTATGAAAGATGGATTTTCTCCAGAGGACTTAAATGAGTTAAACTTTTCTTGATGCTATTTGACATAATAGGGATAATTATCTAGATTTTTTGCCAGTCCTGGACTTTGAACTCAGGGCCTGAGCACCGTCCTTAGACTTTTTCAAGCCTAGAACTCTGTCACTTGAGCCATAGCACCATTTCTGATATTTTTTCTGTGTATGTGGTATAGAAGACTTAAACCCCGGTCTATGAGCATACTAGGCAAACACTTTACCACTAGGCCAAACTCCCATTCCGGGTTCTGTTTTTTAATAGCAATAATATGTAATACAATATGAGCTAAACAAAATAAAAAATGATACAGTATAAATTGTATTTATGCTAACATAAATTTGGAATTACTTCTAATGACTAATGACCAGCATTAAATACAGTATGTTGAATTACTCCAATTTCTCTTCAGTATAAGTTATGCCATTGATTAGATTTAATTTGGTAGCTATGATATGCAAGCTAAACATTGTGACATTCTTTAATTGAAATTAATGCTTAGACTTCAATTAGTGGTAATTTTTTTGGTCATTAATTCTAAAAATGTGTTTTTATAGTCTATTTAGATTTCTACAATCAAATTGAAATATGACCAGCCTGAGTTTATTAAGAGAAAATCATAAACCTGATGAATGTCTTCATACAATAAGGTGGCATATGAAATTTGCATTCCAAAGAAGTAAGAATGTCTAAAACAGTCATTCCTAAATCTTGTCATATGAAATATATCTACTTCTGAAAAGATGGTTTGTGGGAAAACAGCTTAAGTGACATGATTTTATAAATGCATCTCAGAGTTTCTACATTAGCTTGGTAAAATGCAGCTGTATCAAGTTTACCTAGCATGAAGAACAGGCAAAGTTAGGCTAGTGGGAAGCTTATGAGAAGCATACATGTCTGTCTGGTCATGTGTCCATTGTCATTCTGGGTCATGTATGAGCTGACAGATCTATGCTTGAGATTGTTCTTATTGTATAGGCTACAAAATCACATCAAAGCCTTTTTAAATACATATTAAAATTGAATTGGTGAAGCCATGACATTATGTATGTATGTATGTATGTATGTATGTATGTATGTATGCATCTATCTATCTATCTATCTATCTATCTATCTATCTATCTATCTCAAATTTGAGAACCATTGAAATAGAGTAATATTTTATTTGTATTAGCTAAGAGAGATTAGTAGCGAATTCATGAAATTCTCTATTATAAAGGTGGCCATAGGTCAGATTCCCATGGTTCACACTTGAAATCCTAGTTATTGTACTCAGAAGAAGATAAGGAAGATTGTCATTTGAGGCCATTCTCGGCCAAAAGTACACATGATCATATCTCAACCAACACCTAGGCACATGTTACGCACCTGTCATCCTAGCTACACAGTAGCCTCAGATCATGGTTCCAGGGTGACATGGTGGAAAAGCAAGAGTCCTGTCTCAAAAATAACTGCAGAGGAAATAAAAAGGCAAAAAGGATGTGGATACGACTCAAGTGATAAAGTACCTGCCTAATAAAGCATGGAACTATATGTTCAAATTAGTATGGCAACAAAAATAGCCTACCAAACAAAATGTCTGCAGGAAGCTATTCCATGGTTTTTATATTAACACACTCCATATTGATTATCTTTGCTTTATTCCTTTAACATTTTCTGCTTACTGGCTGTTTTATCATTTGCAGTGTGTGTGTGTGTGTGTGTGTGTGTGTGTGTGTGTGTGTGTGTGTGCAAATTCTGGTCCAGATATCAGATAACTTTGCCTCTTCTTCTTTATAGTGCTTATTTAGATTTGGGATACACAGATAATTCATGATCTGAACTATTTGTTAATTAAGTTGAAATAAAGTATAACCTTGGCCCTCTATTTATGTTATTATGTGTCCTAATGGCAAATTATGATAAATGTTACTGAAAACAACCAGCATCGTTTATGCTTGCTAAAAATTAATAAGCCATTTTTTTCCTGGTTATATCACAACATTTTCTACTTGAGTATTTTCAAAGACAAACCTCCCCATTAGTTTGTTTTGTAGTTATACAGTAATTTCTTTTCAACTTCAAAGAACATTTTTCACTGAGGTAGACATAGAAATTATTATGCAGTGTTTGAATTAAATACTTTTTGGCTCTTATAACTAGTGGCTATTTAGGTAATAATATTTGAAAAAGGTAATACAAGGAAACATGTTAAAGATAGTCAATTTGTTCCAACTTAGTTATAATCAGGAACAAGCATTGTTTCTCCTTTCTACCTTTAACTAGTTAGACAAAAATGAAGAAATCTCTTCCTCTGATCAGTTCAAAATGCTTTTCCTGTCTCTTATAGGGAGTGGCAGGAAAACAATCTGAAGAGATATGGTGGTTGGGTTTTTTCCTGACTTTGCTACTCAGGGCCACAGAACTACCTTTGATGGCAACAAAAGAATATATAGGACACCTCCTTAGGTGTCTACACAAAGTAATTATGACTTTGTAAATATAATGCATTTTAGTTACAAAATAGAGGGACTACCTATGTTAGGCTCATATGTGCACAGTTGTGTATGTCACATAAAGAGATCTATTGAAAGCCAGGTCTTAAGAGCAGAGCTGTGTGAGTACTGTGTCCTGACCTTAGTTTTAGTATTAGTGTGGAAGGTGTGTCTCTTCTCATTAGCTCTCTTATGTGCTTAGTCCCTAGACTTGGCTCTGGTTATGCACGTGTACCCGTGCATGCGCGCGCGCGCGCGTGTGTGTGTGTGTGTGTGTGTGTGTGTGTGTGTGTGTGTGTGTGTGTATGCCAGTTCTGGGGCTGGAACTCAGAGCCTAGTGCTATCCCTGAGATCTTTCGCTCAAGCCACAGCTCTGCTTTTGGCTTTTTGGTGGTTAATTGGAGATAAGTCATCATATACTTTTCTGCTTGCACTGCGCTGTCTTTGAAATTCAGGTCTCGGATCTCAACCTCCTGAATAGATAGGATTACAAATATGAACTACCCGTTCTGGCTGTGCTTGGGATTTTATTTTAGAGCTCTAACCACTAAGCCATGCTGCAGAATATTTTTTTCTTTACTTATTTTTTTAGGTAGCATCTCACATTTAGCTTATTCATTGAGATAGTAGGGTCTTGCCTACTTTTTGCAAAGTCAGTCTACTTATCACTGCATTAAAAGTAGATAGAATTACATGCATGAGGCACAGTGTACAGATCTGAAGTCCATCTCTTTTGAGAGGATCTCCAGACATTATCAGTCTCTAGATTTATATCCTTACTTGAATAATCATTTGGTTAGTGATTAAGTTACCAAATTCATGGATCAACCATGACTGTTGACTCAGCAGTGTTTGATAAACCAAAGAAATATAATTGCTGCCCTACTCATTTCTGCCTTTCACCTGAATTATGAAGCAATCTTCAACTGTAAATCTTGTTTACCTGCTGGATATTGTGGAAATGCCTAATATGCCATTTGCATAGGAAGTATAAATAGAAGGACTGCTGGTATTGGCTGGCTTGGGCAAAAATTCAAGACCCTATCTGGAAGGCAAGAAGGAGCTGGGGTTCAAGCGGCAAGTGGTGGAGCGGAGCACCTGCCTAGAAAGCATGAACCCATTGTCTGTCTGTCTGTCTGTCTGTCTGTCTGTCTGTCTGTCTGTCTCTCTCTCTCCCTCCCTCCCATCCCTGGTGCTTGTGATTGAACCCAGGGCCTTGCACAAACTAGCATGTACAACTATTCCACCACTGAGTTATTCTCCAGCCCTTCACCCAGCTTCTCTTTAGTGACACACTTCTTATGTGTCCTGGTTAATGTCCATGGCATGGGAGAGAAACTTCAGAAGCTGCTCTGCTGTGAGGGAAGCCCTAGGACACCAGGAACAGCTTCACAAGACTTTGGTATTTTACCATCTTAGGTATGGACAGGCAGGCTAGGGAAAGAAACTCTGAAGACTTTCTATTTCTTGACTTTTCCAAGCTTTATTTTTCAATTTTTCCCCTAGAATCGATTTGAGTAATTTCCTACACACACACACACACACACACACACACACACACACACACACACACACACAGAGTGTATCTTTCTTTTGCTTGCAACTGAAGAAGCTCTCAATGCAATAAAAATAGTAGTTATGCTTGCTTGCTTTCTTTCTTTCTTTCTTTCTTTCTTTCTTTCTTTCTTTCTTTCTTTCTTTCTTTTTTTCTTTCTTTCTTTCTTCCCTAGTCCTGGGGCCTGAACTCAGGGCCTGAATACTGTCCTTGGGCTTTCTCAAAGCTAGAGTTCTACCACTTGAGCCACAGCACCACTTCAGGCCTTTTCTGTGTATGTGGTACTGAGGAATTGAACTCGAGTCTTTGTGCATGCTAGATAAGTACTTTTACCATTAGGCCAAACTCCCGGACCTGCCAGGGTTCTTTTTAAGAATCTAAAAAGGCTGGGTGCTGATGGTTCATGCTTGTAATCCTAGCTCCTCAGAGGGCTGAGATGTGGGGATTGCCGTTCAAAGACAGCCTGAGCACTAGAGACTCTTATCTCCATTTAATCAGTAGCAAACCGGAGGTGGGGCTCTGTACCAGTGGTAGGTCAGTAGCCTTGAGCTGAAGAGCTCAGGGACAGTGCCTGGGTCAGAGTTCAAACCCCATGTCCCACAAAAAAAAGCAAAAGCAAGCAAGAAAAAAAGTATTGTTTGTCCAAGCAATTGTCTTAAGTTTAATGTACGAATCCATAAAAAGGACCAAAAAAACATGTCCTTTGCAATTTAAAAACATAAAGCAAACATTTACAAAGTTGTCCTTCTTTAGCTTATGAACTCTCTGGAAGGGGATGCGGCCAGGAGGGATCACTACTACACTGTTGGTGGGAGTGTAAACTCATTCAACTACTATGGAGAGCAGTATGGAAGTTCCTCAAAAGACCAAACAAAGAGCTCCCCTATGACCCAGCAATTCCACTACTTGACATTTACCCAATCATCCAGAAACAAGGACATACTAAAGCCACTAGTACAATGATGTTCATTGCAGCACTATTTACTATATCAAAGATATGGAACCAACCCAGATGCCCCTCAGTTGATGAGTGGATCAACAAGTTGTGGTATTTGTACACAATGGAATTCTATGCTGCTGTCAGAAAGAACAACATTGCCGCATTTGTAAGGAAATGGAGAGACTTATGAAAAATCATATTAAGCGAAGTAAGCCAGACTCAAAGGAATATAGGCTCAATGGTTTCCCTCATTTGTCGTAATCAGTAGAAACCTTGGGCTCTCCTAGCAGAGTTTTACAATAGAACAAAACCTAGAGACATAAGGCCATATAGCATGACACTAAACGAAAGGACTTTCAGGATATAGAAACAAAAGACATATAATGAGTGATTGTTGTCCTTAATGTACCATGTTATCTCTCATCTCTTTTGCTGTCCCTTGGTTATCTCATATTGTTACAGTATTTTACCTTTTTATCTGATATATTGTATATATGTTTATGTGGTTATTTGAAATTGAATAGGGAAGGGGGGAAAACAAGATGAGGGGTGGGGTGGGGGGAGGGAAATGGGGACCAAGGCATGAGAAAGGGTATCCATATATTTAAAGTAATGCACCTTCCATTTGGTAAATACAATATAACCCATCTATTAATTACAATAAAATATATGCAAAAAAGAAATCTCTGGAAGCCAGGTGATCTACGAAACATTGTCATTAGTATAACATTCAACAGATATTCAAGTGCTACCTTCTTTAAACTATGCATTAGTGAAAATAATTAAAGAAATTAGCAGCAGAAGCCAGCCTAATTCATTTTGCAGAGCATAATAAAAACACAAAATGGGGCCTGTGTCAGGAGGCATGCTTTTCTCAACTGCTCTTGTCACTGGCAGAGATGAATGCAACTTCACACCAAATTCACAGGTTTTTGATTTGCCACAGATGCTTAATTAATTCATTGTTGACACTTCAGCCCTCCATCACAGACAGTGATTGTTCAGTGGTTTCAGAATTTAATGCTGGAAACAACAAACACCAAAAAATGGGCCTAGGGAGACCTTTCTATGTGGTTAGCAGTTTTGAAACAAAGCACTGAAGTCTATAATCATCCAGAAAGGAATTATCACTTTGTGGCTTCTGAACCTCAAACTGTCACAATGAAACAATTTAAAGAAGCTTTACCAAACAATGCACAGAGCAATGGCTTATCTTTGTGGAGCTATACCAAGAGTATCCTATGAGAAGCTGAATTTTCTTAAAGCAAATTTGTAAAGTTGTTTTTCCTTTGCACTTCTAGATTTATACTTGCAGTATGAAAAAAGGAGTCCTGTGCTGAGAGAGTGAATTATTGTAGCAGAAATGGCTGTGTAGCTGGGAGTGGCTGGGGTCATCTTTGTTTCTGTGTGTTTTCTGGGAAAACACGATGAGGTTGTGTTGGTTCTGGGGAAGTTGTCTGGACAAGAAGCCTTTAGTTGTGTGGAATATGTTCATTCCTACTGTCACCACCAGAGGATGTTCTAGGCACACTTTTTTGTTGTTGCTACATGGAAATAGCCAGTACTTCCAACAGGGCTCTAAGGATGCAGGAAATCTCAATGTCAACAGCAGCTCCCAAAATGAAAAGAAGATGGAATCCGCTACATGTTTAGAAAGGGCTGCGACATTTAGCCTGTTTTTGAACCATTACCATGACAGGGACAAGCAAAGATATTTCTAGAAATCTGACAGATTCAGGCCCTAACTGCATGGTTGGTAGAAATGTTAGCGAGGCTGTCCACACTACAATTTTTTTTTAATTTTGGGGAAGCAGCCATTTTAGTGGATAGATTATTTTTTAAAGACAGATTACTATTTCTGAATTTTTTGTAGTATTTCAAAGGTAGATAGATATACAAGAAAGTGAAAAATGAGATGTTTAGAGGAAATTCCAGCATGAATACTATGGAGATATAGTTTATATTCACCTAAAATACTATAAAATGATATCTGAAGGACAGAAAAAAAACACTAAAACATCATGTTGTTGATGAGAGCTTTAAAAATGGATACAGTACTGAAAGATTTACTACCAAATGTCAAAAAATACAAAGGTTGAATCAAATTGTAGCTAAAAAATGAGTTTAAAATGAAAAACAACCATCTGCCTTTCAGTTTACTTCATTATATAAATTATACCCTTTGCAAGAACTCATGAAAAAAATTGAAAACATATTAGAGTAAGCAAGTAACATTGTTAAAAGTAAATCACTTATACCCACTCTCTGTCTCTCTTTCTCTGTCTCTGTTTCTGTCTGTCTCTGTCTCTTTGTCTCTCTCTTTCTCTCTCTGTCTGTCTCTGTCTCTTTGTCTCTCCTCTCTCTCTCCTCTCTCTCTCTCTCTCTCTCTCTCTCTCTCTCTCTCTCTCTCTCTCTCTCTCTCTCTCTCGTGTGTGTGTGTGTGTGTGTGTGTGTGTGTGTGTGTGTGTGTGTGTGTAGCTCCCAGCAATACAGGACTGTCTTGAGCTCATCTCTGAAGGTATACTCAGACAGCAAAGACTTCAGGATAGCTGGTTCACGTGACAAAAATGCATGAAAGAATAATTTTCAAGCTTAAAGAGATATGATTTCTAATATGATATATATATATTAAAGTATGTTTTCTGCTTTTAGCATAAAAAATGCCCAGCTGTGTGTCCAGAGGTTCATGCTCACAGTTCTAGCTATTTAAGTCATCTTTGTATCACAAAGATTACTGTGAGCAGGAAAATTCTGTGGTCCAATCAAATCATCTTCCATCTCTGGGTGAAAACAAACGTCACAACTTCAGGCCACTTGTTTCAATGATTGTTTCTTACATCCATAGTAGGCAGGGTACGCTGGGTGGTATCCTGACTCTTTTTCTTCAAATCTTGGTTAGATATTTATTCTTTATGCAACAAGTGCCTTTTTTTTTCTTTTGAGACAGTTTAGTTATATAGCCAGGAATCACCTAAAACTTGAGATCTGCCTGCCTCGGGTTCCTGACCACTGGGTTGCAGCATTCATCATGATGCTCAGGCGATGCTCAGCTTAGTAAAGGCTTATGATGAACTCGCTGGCATGAGTAAGCATCACTCAGTCACTGGGTGAAGTACTGAATTCACAGTTTACTCTGTCAGTATCCATAATCAGGAGGTAGAACGAGGGAGGTAAGCTAATGATCAACCTTAGTCATGGAAGAATTCCTTCATGTGGTGTTATGCAATCTCTTTTCATTTTTTCATATACTCTTACATGACGTAGACTAAGTATAGACACATTCAAATTCTATTTAAAATAGAAAGTTACATATAATTTTCCAACTCAAGTCAAAGGGAAATGCAAGTACTAACTTTATGATACCTCTGATAAATACAAATGGTTTTACTTTCTGATCAAATATTGCCTGAGAAGTTCAAGATGGAATTTGAGAAAACATATACTCATTTTTCTTTCTTTATAGCATCATACAAAGGAATTATATATAGACAATTTGAATAAAATGCTAACGAGTAGTTGTTCATCATCCTATTTCCTTGATTGCAGGCCTGTTTTTATTCACACACAGGCAGGAGGTCAAGGCTCAGACCTGAACACTTTGAATGTAGAACTGAGAAGTTTATTTACTGCATGAAGACAGGAGGTAACAATAGCCTCAGGACATTAACAACAGCTGCCCAGGTTGGTGCTGGCCCCTCTATTGGTAGGAAAAAAGAACAGCAAGAAGCCCTTGTTGTAGTCAATTATAATCTTTCTTCATTTAAAGGCAGTAGGAGGTAGAAAAAGACATTGGGATGGAGGCAAAAGTTATTTAACATTGTACACTGCATTAAATTGTTGAGTGATATAAATATCTTTGTAGTTATAGGATTCTTAAGAGCAGAAATGCTTTGAAATATTTTTGTATTGCCTATAGCTTTAGCAGTAAAGACTTAATACATATTTGATGATTGACCTCAACTTCTTTATAATTTAGAGATACCTTTTTGACAAAATTAGGATTGAATTCACGGACTCACTTTTGCTTGTTTTCTTTATTGGAACTCTATACCACTTGAACCACACTTCTAGTCTAATTTTGTGCTGGCTATTTTTGGAGACAATCTTATATACTTTTCTGCATAGGTTAGCTTTGAACCAGCGTCCTCAATCTCTAAGCTAAGTGGATTGTATTAAAGGCTGAGTTACTGGCACATTGAAAAACTTTTGGAAGTTATTTTGAGATACATAAGTGTCTGCAGGATATGATTATAAGGACCAGATTCCATTGCACTGTATATGTGTACCAGTCTTTGTTAATAGAGATTTCTGAATAAGATGGCTTCTGCAGCACAAGAGCATGGCATATTAATAGTCTCACTATCTGTCATTATAGAACAACATTTTCAACAGTATGAAGCTGACAGTAATTGCCCTAAATGATGTAGAGTGCTAGCTGCTTTTGATTTGCCTTAATATGAGATTCAAATTATCCAAGTTGAAGAGGAAATTTCTGGGGTTGTATTTAATATAACTAAAATTTTCTCTGGAAAGAGCTTATCAAACATTAACTTTATAATTATACAGTCATTTGTCCCAAAGATAAAAAAAATTTACCAGGCAGTACCTGAAAAGTGTTTGAAGGCATTTTGTTCATTTCTTATTGCAGAACTCTCTCATTCAAGTGAGTTTCTTGTGAATACGTGCAATCTCATGCATATTCACATTCATCAAGTATCTATTCATATTGTTTTGTGTATAAGAGACACTCAACAGATATTTATTAGTTCAATCCATAAAGAATTGGCTGAAGAGCAAGTTTTTACAGATATTTTGATCTATTTATTCTGTTAACAGCTCTTTAGCTGAACTCAAGGTCAATGTATTAATCTCTGTGATGATAAAATACAAGAAAGAAGATTGGGGCACATAGACTTGTAATTTCCCACATGGATCTGTTCTTGGTCAAATCATCTCCTAAATGTCTGACATTGCTTTCATGTATTGGCTAATAACAAGACCTAAGGGACACATTGGATAAATTAAAACACTGAATGAATATAGCCATGCTCAGTGCCAGGAACAAAATAAGAAAAAACAATTATTTTTAAATACATAATAAAATAATCTTAAAAGAATCTTCTAGCTATATGAAGAGAATAATCATATTACAATTGAGTATCACCATGAGCTTTCAGTGGCAGTGATTTCATCTGCTTTGCAGGCAACATAAAAGTTGGCGCCTTGATGTCCTTGCCCCTCTGAGCCTCGAAAGTTGTTGTATTCTTGAGTTACATACAGTGGATTTGGAAAAACAATGCCATAGAGAAGAGAACACTTCATGAAAGAGCTATATATTTTTCTTAGGTTAGAAAACCTAAGCAAACCCTACTCTGCTAGAAAATTGGTTGATATAAAAAAGTCCAAAGCATTGACATTGTAGATGCTGTGTCTGTAGGGTTGTCAAAGGAAGTAATTCCTGTCTTGCATAGAAATTCTCAGCCACTGAGGATTCTACATGTGTCAGAAAGAACATTGTTAAGTTGGGATGTTTTGATGCATTACTCTGTATGCTATAGGGAACAATGGTGTCTGCTAGCTGAGCATTTAATGAAAAATTGAATTTTAATTCCTTTATTAGGAAATCACAAGAACCCTATTTTGGGGCCCTAATTTTATTTATTTATGCTTATGTTTATATTTTCTTTTTAATTATCTTTAAATAGATGCACCATCCAATAAATCAGTTTATAAGTACAATGCATGTTGATCAGTTTCATTTCTTACATCATTGTCCACCAATGCTTTGATTTCAAACTGATCTCAAATGAACTTTTCCTCAAGCATATTTCTTCTACATTTCTCCCTATAATGTGTGTGTGTGTGTGTGTGTGTGTGTGTGTGTGTGTGTGTGTGTGTGTGTGTGTGTTCTGGTACTGGGGTTTGAACTCAGGTCTCTGCAGTTGCTAGGCAGTAGCAATTCACCTGTAAGCTATGCCTTCATCCCTTTTTGTCCTAGTTAAATTTGTGATATGGTTTTACTTCTGGCTCTGGTATGTGCTGAAACATGATGTGCTTATTTAGGCTTACCATGTAGCTAGTAGGACAGGCCACCCACTAGCATCCAGCTTTTGGTGATAAGGGGTCTTATGAAAAATGTTTCCCAGATAACCTTGAATCATGTTCCCATCTTAGTTTCCTAAGTAGCTAGGATTATAGGCACACCTACTACTACTCAGGTTCTTTCACCTAAGTTTTTTTTTCTTTTTGTGCTGGTCCTGAACTCATGGTACTGTCTCTCAGCTTTTGTATCCAAGGCTGACTCTACCACTTAAGACAAAGCTTCACTTCCTTCTTTTTTGGTATTTAGAGATAAGAATCTCAGACTTTCCTGTCTGGGAAGAATTCAAACCACAATCCTCAGATCTCAGCCTCTTGAATGGCTAGAAATACAGGCACGAGCTACTGACAGTCATTCATAGACTTTTTTTTTTTGCCAGTCCTGGGATTGAGCTCAAGGCCTGAGCATTCTCCTTGGACTTTCTCAAGGCTCTACCACTTGAGCCACAGCACCACTTCCAGCTTTTTTTTTTATGTATGTGGTACCGAGGAATTGAACCCAGGTCTTTGTGAATGCTAGGCAAGCACTCTACCACTAGGCAAAACTCCCGGCCCCCATTCATAGACATTTAATTTTCATGTTTCTGATTTATTCTTATTGGATACATCAACATCTATTTAAAAATTTTCTTTCATGTTCCTAATTAACCTTAATAAAACTGTTTAAGTCTGAAAACAACATGTTTTCTAGCAGAAAAACCCCCCATAAATGAACCAATTTGAATTACCCAAGAGTCTTCTGGCAGGCTGCTTACTCCATCTTTATAATGAATTCATTCTTTAGACAGAGATAAATATGAGTAAGGAAGCAAGAAACTATTTTTCTGCCTCCCTACTGGAAAAACAATGAAGTGCTAACTTAAAAGTATAGTGTTTTATTTGCAGTTAAATTCTAACAGCTGTTTTATCAATAAAGAGAAAAGGTTATCCAGTTGTTCATTATTACTGATATTGATCATGTGACAGATTTGGATATGTAAACTAATTAGAATTAATATAAGAATTCCTTGAAATATAGAGGCCCTCATTACAGGCAATTTTTGGAATATCTCTCATCTTGTTTTTCTTTGAAAAAAGTGTGTCTTCTATGCATGGCCAAAAAAAAAAAAACCACAAGGGCAATTAGTTTAAAATGCATGAAGTCACCCTTTGCAAATAAGGCAACTTGCTGTTTCATTGATTTGAAGTTACAGAGTATTTGTACTGCCAAGATGAGCATGCTTTCTGTGTCTCTGTAGTCTGGCAAGGTGTTCTTCATAATCTTAACCCAGGTACAAAAGATAACCCTGGGTAGTAAGAGTAAGGGCCACAGAGCATGGCACATGACAAGAAAATTCAGGCAGAGTCCACAATATATTTTCAAAGAAAGAACAAAGAAAATTCCATGGTGAACGGTTCAGAAATGGGAAACTGAAGATTAGAGCCATTTTAGGATGGCTAATAACAAAGAGAAATAAACCTTGTGCTGCTTACTATGTTAGCTACAAGCCACTCAGGGCTCTTAAAGTTGAAAGTAATTACAGTTACCTAAAATTAAAAATCAGCTCCACAGTTACTATTTTCACAAACAGAATATTGGCATTATCACAGGTTTTAGCCTTCTGTGTAACAATTCCCAGTGCAACAATTTTCATTCCAGGTTAAAAGCAAAGTTCTTTTACCCAATGAAATATGGTATAATAGCCGTTTTTACAGAATGTATGGAATAAAGGGGGGTCGGGAGTGTAGCCTAGGGTTACAGTGCTTGCTTCCATGCATGAAGCCCTGGGTTCGAGTCTTTGATACCACATACACAGAAAAAGCCAGAAGTGGTATTGTGGCTCAAGTGGCAAAGTGCTAACCTTGAGCAAAATATGTCCAAGGACAGTGCCGAGGCCCTGAATTCAAGCCCTATGACTGACAAAAAAAAAAAAAGGGTGATCCACGATTAGGCACCATCGCCACATTAGAGTGAGCCCTCCATTTTGACGATGGAATTCATAGCTTACTTCTGATTTCCCTGGAGGGAAGAAATTACCTGTAATGTTTCCAGGTCTTTAAGTATGTTAAATGAGTTCTTTTTTTTTTTTTTTTTTTTGTAGGTCGTGGGGCTTGAACTCTGGGCCTGTGAGTCATCCCTGAGCTCTTCAGCTAAAAGCTAGTGCTCTTACCACTTGAACCACAGTGCCACTTCCTGTTTTCTGGTGGTTAATTGGAGATAAGAGTCTCATGGACTTTTAGGCCTGGGACGGCTTTGAGCCTCAATCCTCAGATCTCAGCCAACCGAGTAGGTTGGGCCACTGGTGCCTGGCTCCTAAAAGCATTCCTAGTAAAAACATTTCAAAATGTTTTATGCATGTATTGCTATTAAAAATATTTTCTGCTGGGTCCTGAAATCCTACTTACTCAGGATTCTGAGTACTGAGGATCATGGTTTGAAGGCTAGGTAAGAAAGTCCATGAGGCTTTGATCTCCAGTTAACTACCAAAATGCCTAAAGTGGTGGTGTCGCTCCAGTGGTACAGCACTCTTTGAGCAAAAAAGCTCAGGGACAGGGTCCAGGTTCTGAGTTCAAGCCCTAGGACTGGCACCCTCTCAAAAGAAATGACTATCTCGTATTTTCTAGATTATGCAAAGTGCTATGGGATTTGGAACCATAATGCAAATGGAACACAATGTAGTTTTTAGAATGATAGACTGCATCCATGTGATATGGTCCTTCTCATTTCTCATCTTCATCTGACAATACTTCTCCCATTTACCCTGCACAGGGTAAGTTAGGGCCCCCTCATCTTCTGAACACAACAGACTAGATTTTGTGCTAGACAGATTGCAAACAGCTCTTCTGTCAGAACTGTGCAAAGCTGAACATGCCCCTCCTTTCCCTCATACCTCACCCCCACACCATCCTGCAAGTGTTAGGTTAATGTCACCCTCTTGGATGGCTACGACTTTGCCTAACATATCTGTAACTACCTGTGCATAACTGCAGCTCTATGTGATTAGTGTTTAGTCTCCTTCCAGTATTTGACCCTCACTGAAATTAAGTGCTTGGTTTGAGTACTTTTTACTTTAAATATTGTATCATCTTATTGTTATATACTCAGTACCTAGAGTGTAGCCTGATAATAAGCATTTGTATGAAGAATGAATAAGCAAATACAGAGAAAAAAACATACCCTTTCTTTTGTGCTATTTAATGAAATGCACATAGCACATATATGAGTATTTCATTATATATTAGCTATATATTCCTACAATAGGAAAATAAAATTTTCTAACAAGCATTTTTATGCAACATTGTTTTATATGTATTATCTAACTTATTCACATGAAATTCTGGAAAAATGCCTGTAGGTTCGTTATTGTACAAACTAAAAATAGTCTATCTAGCTTACCAATTTGAAAATCTGGGAAAATTTCCTTATGTTCCTTATTTTGCAAATTAAAACTATTTACTTCTATTTATACAAGGTTAAAAAGAGAAAAAGAGCGAGATAAATCCAGAGTGGAACATAGGCCATCTGACCCTAGAAGGATGCCTTCATCAAAAGCACACACTTTCTTTTTCTCCTCTCTCGATCTCTTTCTCTCTTTTCTTTCTACTTTAAACTTCAAAATAAACTTTAAAGTATACTTTAAACTTGATTTTCTCATTGGAGTTTCTTAGTAGAGGAATCAAAATGGCAGTTATCTATAATCCATAATAATTTACCACGTAAAACTCTAGTTTATACAGCAGACTCACAGGTGGTATCTCTTTGTGGATCCTTGTATCTTGTGAGCTAGGAGGAAAAATTTTATTATCAGCAAACCACCCAGTGGAGAAGATTTTCAGCACAAAGGAAAGAAATCATTATTTTTGCATGTGAGAAAAACAATGTCACCCTGATTTTAAATGTCACCCCAATTTTGAAAATAGCCTCTGGCTCCTCTGTGAAATCATTGGAATGAATGGGGAAAGACAAGAAGCACTACTCTGCATGAATAAACCATGAAATATATTTGACAATAAAATTTTCAATTAATGTGGAAATATTTGCTCTGAAATCTTGGCTCTTGAGGATTTAAGTCTTGGCCAAATATTAAAAATATGTTTTATTTCATTGCACAAAGTACATTGCAGACTCAGAGAGCCTTAGAAGCTGCAAAATACCATTTTTGAAAAATCCTGCATATGGATTAGGCTGATGGACTGATTATATTGAGGGAGTGGGATTTGCTGGGACACTTAAAAACCACCTTTAGCTTCATGCAGTGTGGCTGGCTGTCTTAGAGAACTAGGTGGATGATTTTAGTTTGAACAGTTTGTAAATGGCCATTTCCCTGAGCATCTACTCTTGAGTATCTTTGTGGAATCCTTTTCAATTTGGTGAATATGCTTTTCAAAAGAAAGCAGCAAAAGAAGAGAAGAAAAAGAGAAAGAAAAACTGATCTAAGAGTTTTGTCTAAAGATTTTATTTGGAACTATGCACTTTAAAAAGGATTTGGAGAATATCTTAGATAAATATAAAATATTACATTTAAAATTCTTCTTTGTGCTGGGCCTTATATTCTCTTAGCTTTTTCATTCAGTTCTCTACTTCTGACTTTTCACTGGGTAATGGGAGGTTAAGAGTCTCTAGGAATTGTGTTTTGGGGCTGGCTTTGGACTTTGACCTCAGATCTCAGCGTTTTGAGTAGCTAGGATTACAAGATTACAGCATTATTCTTGTAAAGACCTAATCTTTGACAAGGGAGCCAAAAAAATAGAATGGAAGAAAGACAGCCTCTTCAACAAGTTGTGCTGGCAGAACTGGTTAAGCACCTGCAGAAAACTAAAGTTGGATCCTTCTTTGTCACCCTGCACTAGAATTAACTCCAAATGGATCAAAGACCTGGAGGTAAAAGCTGACACACTGAAAACTTTACAGGAAGGAATAGGAGATACACTAGGCCTCCTTGGCACAGGTAGAAACTTTCTTAATAAGGACCAAGAATCACAGCAAATAAGAGAAAGGCTGGATAAGTGGGACTGCATTAAACTGCAGAGCTTTTGTATGGCAAAGGACATAGCTAGTAAATTAATTAGGAAGCCTACAGAGTGGGAGATCTTCACCAACCAAACAACGGACAAAGGCCTCATATCTAAAATATATCAACAACTCAAAAAATTGAATCACTCCAAAAGTAATCTCCAAAGTAACAACCATCCCATTAAAAAATCGGCCAAAGACTTAAAGCGAGTCTTCTCTGAAGAAGAAACAAAAATGGCCTATAGACCCATGAAGAAATGCTCGACATCTCTGGTCATAAAAGAAATGCAAATCAAAACAACTCTGAGATTCCACCTCACTCCAGTTAGAATGGCCAGGATCAGGAAAATGAATAATAACAGATGCTGGAGGGGATGTGGCCAGGAGGGATCACTACTACACTGTTGGTGGGAGTGCAAACTCGTTCAACCACTATGGAAAGCAGTGTGGCAGTGCCTCAAAAGGCTAAACATAGATCTCCCCTATGATCCATCAGTTCCACTACTTGGCATTTACCCAACCATCCAGAAACAAGGGCATACTAAATCCACTAGCACAACAATGTTCATTGCAGCATTATTCACCATAGCAAAGATATGGAACCAACCTAGATGTCCCTCAGTTGATGAGTGGATAAACAAGATGTGGTATTTGTACATAATGGAATTCTATGCTGCTGTCAGAAAGAATGACATCGCCCCATTTGTTAGGAAATGGAAAGACTTAGAAAAAATCATATTAAGTGAAGTAAGCCAGACTCAGAGGCTCAATGGTTCCCCTCATTTGTCATAATCAGTAGAAACCTTGGGCTCTACTAGCAGAGATCTGCAATAGAGCAAAACCTTGATACATAAGGCCATATAGTATGAAGCTAATTGAAAGGACCTCCAGGATATTGAAACAAAAGCCATATAATGAATGATTGTTGTCCTTAATGTACTAGGTTATCTCTCATCTCTTTTGCTGTCCCTTGGTTATCTCATATTGTTACAGTATCTCACTTTGTTATCTGATATATTGGATTTATTTGTATTTGGTTATTTGAAATTTGATAGGGAAGGGGGGAAAACCAAGATGGGGGGAGCTTGGAGGGAGAAGGTAATGGGGACCAAGACATGTGAAAGGGTATCAATGTATGTGAATTAATGCACCTTCTATCTGGCAAATATCATGTAACCCTCTTATTAATTACAATAAAAAAAGATTATAGTGCAGTCTACAATGACTCCTTAAATAGAAGAGTTTTGCTTTGGTAATAATCAGAATTTACTAGTGATCTATGTTCAGGTTAGTGTCTTTATAACTCAATTTGACACATGCAGAGTATCTTCCATGTGGAAGCCATCATGTGATAGGCATTAATTTACAGCCCTATGCCTTTCATAGGCGAGAGAGGAACTAAAGGAAGGAAAGAAGTAAAAGAGGAAGAAGTGAGAAATGGGCCGAGGAATAAAATTACAGAAGATATGATGTCATTTTTATCTACTATAAAGACAATTTATAAAGACAACCCCGTAAGACCTTCCTCAAATTAAGGAAACATTGACAGAATGGCTTTTCTACCTGATCCATTAACCACTTTTCTGAGGAATAAGATCATGTA
This sequence comes from Megascapheus bottae, assembly GCF_031878675.1. NCBI lineage: Eukaryota > Metazoa > Chordata > Mammalia > Rodentia > Geomyidae > Megascapheus > Megascapheus bottae. The sequence goes on along the minus strand of NC_143517.1, from coordinate 11,150,737 downwards.
AAGAACCCAATTTTTGACATGAATATGGTCTGGGTTTGAGCTTATATCAATCAAGTTCAGTTTGTAAAACCATAATAGCAGTTATGAATATGAATTTCAGGACTAGAAACAACTTGAACACTTCATTAAACTTGTTTATTGAAATAGACATCATCAGGCTTTTCTCTTTTTTATTATAAACCACTGAAAAGTAAGTAACATGTTGACAGCATCATTTCACAGCAAGACCAGTATCAGAAACCCGCATTCTTGCAAACTTTGCTGCTGAGGATTGGACTAAATGGATGATCAATTGGCCTGATTAATCTGAGCTCAACTGCTTATACCATTCCATAATCAGGCATTCATTTGTCCATTGAACACATATTTAAGCTCACGTTTACATTCTGGAGACACATTAGTAAATGATAAAATTCCAGACACTAGGCTTAGAGGAATATGCAAATTAAGCAACTAGGCCCTTCAGTAGGTGAGAGGATCCAAGCTCCATCTTGGAAATAGTTCAGAGGTTAAAATGGAGATATATCTGACATGAATATGGAAAATGAATTATACATACAGCAATTTAATATCCCAAGAAAGTTGCTATAATATTATACTGTACCAATAGCATATAAAATACCAATAATATATGTGGAAATTCATAAACAACAAAAGTTTGAAAAGTTACATTGTGAATAGTGACAGAGATTATGCAATAGTCTTTTTTAAATATTAAAGAAACTGTCAGTTTGAAAAGATTGTGCCAAAAGCAAAGATTTGAATTGAACTCATGTAAAAACACTCCAACCAATCAAACTGAAAAGCCTGTAACCTTGATGGATGTCATGTTTCAAGGTCAGCTTTGCATTAGGCTCTAACAACTGTCTCTACAGTACAAATGGTTCTGGCATGTGAAACTCAGGTGATCCTGGCCAGGAGAGGAAATGAGGAAAATTCTGTAAGGATATTGACATTGTGGATTTTAAACATCGTGTAAGCTTTTAACAGGGGAAATGGTGGCCAGGGCAGACACTTGAGAGGAGGAATGTCTAAGCAAGGGGAATGAGCAGATTGTAAACATTCTCTAGATTGTTTTACCTTAAAAGTTTTCCAGGTTTTTTGCTTTTGACTTTGTGATCTTGTTATACCAGTGTAACAGGCTAGTGGATGGCTGTAACATTGCTTCTTTTCCTATTACTTTGTTTATGAATATTTGGGCTCCATATATATGTATATTTATTTACTTTTGCAACTGTACTCTTTTGAGTCTGCTATTTCTCTGAAGAGTTGATAATGTTTCCTGAGTGTGCTTATTTTGTGAAAGATCTTAGTTACTATAATCTAGACATATTGTGGATGTGTTCTTTATATCACATGTGTTCTTTATATCACATAGTATATCACATATGTGTTCTTTATATCACATAGTATTTTCTCTGAGTCTGATATTTGCTCAAAAATATTGTTACTCAGTTAAGTTACATAAAAGCAATGCCCACTTTATAGCAGTTGATTTGCTACTACAGAGATTGAAAATGTCACCTTTCATGAATATTTAAGTAATTGCATTAACTTATTCCTTAATTATTCATTTATTCAGTTTCTTTATTTTATTTTCATTTTTATTTATTTGTTTATTTATTTTTTGTGACTCATGGGGCTTGAACTCTGGGCCTGGGCGCTGTCCCTGAGCTCTTCAGCTGCAAGCTACTGCCCTACCATAGCCTGACTTCCCATTTTTTTTCAAGTGACTCATTGGAGATAAGAGTCTCATGGTCTTTAGTGCCTGGGCTGGTTTTGAACCATGATCCTCAGATCTCAGCCTCCTAAGTAGCTGTACCCACCTTATTTTCTTTGTTTAGATTCATTCAAAATAATTTATACAGTAGTGTGGACTCTGAAATCAAAGAACTTTCCCTTTGAAACCCAAGTCTACTGTGTTCAAGATATTTGATCTTGGGAAATGTATTTAACTCTAGTAAGCATATGTTTTCTAGCCTGCAATTAAGTCTACTAGTTAGTTCATTTTGAGTAAACTTTTGAAGATAGAGGTTAGTTTTATTAGTAATGCTTATTTTATAGTTTCTATATCTATTTTCAATTTCAAATCAAATTATGGACTAAGTGAACACTTGATGATTATATACCATGTAATAATGATTATGTAAGCTACTGCTGATGTGATCTAGACACAGTCTAAGACCACAGGTCAGTGATAATCAACAGATTCATTCCAATGAGTGACTTTAGTTTTGTAGCAATTTGGAGATTAAAGGTTACAAAAAGCTTTCTGTCACTAAAAACTAGAAATTTTGGAGTTTATGGAAAAGTGAGTCCAAATGAAAGGTAAAAATGGAATATTTTGGGAAGCTTGGTCACCAAAGTTCTACTTTTTAGTATTATCAGTGGACAGGAGGTAAGGAGAATGGGAGAAGGTGTTGGGATGAGATATCAACACAGAGGTGGGATTCTTTGATGTCTTGTATTTTAAAATGTAGTAGACTAATGGGGATAAAAACATGAGAAGGGGTAACAATGATTGTTAAGGAATACACCTTCTATCTGGCGAATATAATGCAATCCTTCTATTAATTACAATAAAAAATTTTAAAAAAGAAATGTATACTAGATAGATAATTGGCTGTTATGCTGAGAAGATAAAATTTTTTCTTAGTCTGATCATGCAGATAAGAAATAAGTTAGACTTCTTGAATTAAGATTTAGGTAGGATTTATATTATTTTCTTGATCTTGAAAAGTCTTCACTGACAATTAACAATCAAAGATGTTTTTACATTAGTTCTCATGGTGCATACTTATAATCCCAGCTACTGAGGAGGTGGCGGGGCAAGAGCACACTTGTCTTCCTGACAGAGAAGACAGTCTTACTTCAGACCCAAGTAACTGTGAGTTTACAACACACAAGACAAATTCTTCCCCCCCACCCAAGTTGGGACTTGAACCCAGGGCCTGAGCATTCTCTTTGGACTTCCTCAAGGCTAGAACTCTAACATGATCCATAGCACTACTCCCAGCTACCAAGGAATCGAACCTGGATCTTCATGCACGCTAGGCAAGCATTGTATCACTAGGGTAAACCCCCAGTCCTCCAATGCCAGTACTATGAGGAAATAACTCACTTGTCAATTTATAGGTTTGTGGGTGGGGTTTTTGACACTTTCAAATTGAGCTACAGAAAATTTCATGTGATCTCCCATTTCACTTGATAGCTTGATCTGATGGCATATGTCTATCATCCTAGCTACAGAAGATTCGTAAAATAGGTAGATTATGGTGCAGGTGTGAACCAGAGAAGACACAGGACTAGATCTCAAAAGTAACCAGAACAAAAAAGGGTTTGAAACACAGTTGACTGATAAAGAGTGCTTGTTGTGGCAGTATGAGGTCCTGGTTTCAACATATGTACTACCAAATAAATAAGTAAACAAAAGAAGACACAAATAAACCAGAGAAAGAAAGGACTTGGTACGTAGCTCAGGAGTAGAATACCTAGAAAGCATGAATCTTTAAATTCAAAATCTAGTACCATAAAAAATGATATTCACGGAAGTGGTGCTGTGTGGTTCAGGGGTAGGGTGGTAGCCTTGAGCTGAAGAGGTCAGGGACAGCGTCCTGGCCCAGAGTTTAAGTCCTATGACCAAAAAAAAAAGACATCCTCAAAACTATCAAAAAGCTAGTGGGGGGAGGGTGGGATGGAAATGGGGACCATGTCATGAGCAAGGGTATCAATGTTTGTGAAGTTATGTACCTTGTATTTGGTGAATATAATGTAACCCTTCTATTAATCACAATAAAAATTATTTAAAAAAAACTATCAAAAAGCCAGGCATGGTGACTCATGCCCGTAATCCTAGCTACTCAGGAGGCTGAGATCTGAGGATCATGGTTCAAAGCCAGCCCCAGCTCTAAAGAACATGAGACTCTTATCTCCAATTAATCACTAGAAAACTGGAAGTGGGGTTGTGGCTCAGGGATAGGGTGGTAGCCTTGAGCTAAAGAGCTCAAGGACATTGCCCAGGCCCAGAGTTCAAGCCCTATGACCCACAATAAAAAGAAAGAAAGAAGGAAAGGTTAATGATCAAAGGATATTTGTATCATATATAATCTCATATGTCATTATCTAAGAAAAACTAAAAGCAAAATTAAACAACTTTCTTGGCAAAGAAGAAAGCAGGATGCTCAATGAATAGGATAAAAATGGCTGAACTTCAATGATTTTTATAAAAATACAAATTTCTAAAAATATTCTATTTAGAGATCTTCCCTAAGATCCCACCATACCACTCCTGGGCATCTATCCTGAACATCATAACCCAGGATACGATAAGGACACCTGCTCAGCTATGTTCATCTCTGCACTATTCACAATAGCCAGGCAATGGAAATAACCCAGATGCCCTACTGCAGATGAATGCATACAAAAAAATGTGACACACACACACACACACACACATACACACACACACACACACACACGCACACACATAATGGAATTCTACATAGCCAACAGACAAGATAAAATAATGGCATTCGCAGCGAAGTGGATGAATCTAGAGCGAATCATGTTGAGTGAGACAGGAACAAAAGGCGCATGGTAGCCTTAATATGGGGCTATTGGATCCACACAGTACAAGAGTAAGGACTCAATATTTGCATACCCAATGCTATGGACATGGTATTGGAAGTATAAACACAACTACATAGACATAAAATTTATGACTCTACAGACATAATGTTTTATTTCATAGAGTAATATGTATCCATGACATTTAAACCCTCAGCCTAATTTTAATTATGTTCTAAAATCTAAGTGCCAGTGATTGCATATAGAGATTCCCTTCTTGAACACTTGCTTGTTAAACACATCATTTGAAATATGATGTAAAAATCAAGTTTATTAAGTTCTTTAATAAAAATGCTATAAAATATTCTATTTAGGAATATCCATCTTTAATTTAGTATCTACCAGTTTGAGAAAAGTGACTAAGTTCCATAACACAATTGGCAAACAGTGGAGAGTTTTATGCATCTGACAATATCTGATATTATACACAACTCTGAGATTTACATATGTCATCCAAAATAATTCATACAAGCACATCCACCTGTGGATTGCTATTTCCACATTATCTGGAAGAATAAAATACTAGAAATAACAGAAATATATACCACTAGTACACAGAATCTATCTACTTACTACATATAGCTCCTTCATTTTATTTTTCATAATGGGATTTCTTGTACTAACCAAAGACTTCTTTAAGTCTTAAGTTGCAGACTATCCTAAGAAGCAATCATTATGTCTTTAAAATATTATTTTTTGTCTAGACACCAGAATCATATTCAGCAACAAAGGCACAGGAACATTAGTTTTAGGTGTGTTGACAATGTGCTATATTTTAGCTCTTCAATCTCTTGCCCTCTGTTCTGAGGTAGGGGCAGTATTGCTATGGGCAGTACTTTTTACTTAGACTATGTTCTAAGCCATGAAATGTGAATGATAGCCCCCTAGTTTCTAGCCCACTAGAAACTACTTTAAAATTACCCAATGTGTTCAATTGTTTTTCAAGATGGCCATCAAATTGTCTCCTCGCTGTATGGTCACGTCCACTCCCTATTCCTCCTCTTATATTTGACCTTCCTTGTGATTTTCCTTGGCCAGTATCAAGGGGCATTGTGTGGTTCTAAACCTGACCTTAGACGGCATGCTTGGGGAGCATGGCTTTTATGAAGACCCTGCGTGCTATATTATAAGGAAGCCAAGACAATTATGCTAGAGTGAGAGGCACGTGGGTGGGACAGACTTGTTTGGGTGTCACAGGCCATGAGTATACCAACTTTCATCCAAAGAAACAACTTGATTCACTAAATCACATTAAATCATCAGTTCTTATTTCTTCCAGAAAGTTCAGGCAGTCTTTGTTTAGATGTTCTTAACTGAAAGGCTACAAAATGATAAAATAACAGAAAACAAAACTATGCTCAGAATTTTTTGAGAGCAGGGCTTTCTAGTATTTCTCATATATATATACACATACACACACATGCACATATACATGTGCATATATACACAGATATGTATGGTAGGGAAATAATGTGATATATATGCCAAACTATATCTACATATCTATCTATCTATCTATATATATATCAGGTTGTAATTTCCTTTAGTTGTATTATATCACTGTCTTATTTTTTTTGAGACAGAATCTTGGTATAGTCCAAGCTGGCCTTGAATTCAAGATCTTCCTGCTTCTGCATCTGGGGTGATGGGATCAAAACATGTGCCTCCATGCCTGGCTTCATTAATTTTCAAATAGAATGTGTGCTGTTTTGGTGTATGATCTGGGGAGAACTGGCTAAAAAATATGCATTGATTCACATACTTCTCACTGTAGTGAGAATGTTTAAAGTATTAATTTAGCAATTTTCAAATATAAAACAATAAAACATGCTTTTGTAAAATATAGTCACTATAATGTATAAATATCCCTTATTTAAATCCTGCTATCTTACTGAAATTACCAAATTTTAATTTTGTTCTAACTTTAACAGGTTTTTTTCCTTTATATGAGCTTATTTTTGATTAAGAAGATCTCTGTTTTCAGTCTGAAATCATTTTGCTTCATGCTTGCTTGAATTAATATGATCTTTGTTAGAAAATTCCTATTCAATGAGCCGAAGAACAATCATATTGCTTATAGAATGTGGCTGTGTGATGTTTGTAGAAGTACATTTGGTGTGTTCAGTGTTTATTAGGAATGGAATTGTAACAATGCTTTAGAGCACTGTTGGTGAAATCTGCAGGTTTTGAAGGACAATTTAATTACAGAATTAACTGTTACAGCACTGTGAAGGTGTTGTCCTGTTAATGAGGTGCAATTTTGCACAAGCCAAGCAGAACTAGTCAAAATATTAATGATAAGATTCACCTCTTGTACTCCTCAACAATCACCACTTAGCTCTTTACCAGGCCAAAATGTGACTTTATATCTTTTAAATAAGCTACGGTTAAGATTAAGCAGTAAATCTTTCTAAAGAGGACAACTAGTTAATAATAATGATTTCAGCACTTAAGCTCTTCTCACACAAGCCACTGGCCCATCGGAGTAACATAGATCTCAGCTTAAGCACCCCCACCAGCCATTTATAAATCCATTTGTTTTCATACACGCGCACACACACACACACACACACACACACACACACACACACACCTCTGTGCATATGTTAGTGCCTCTGTCTGGGGGATGGTATGGCTCTGTTTTTGAGCTTCTTCATTGTGTGTGCTTCTCCTAACTAGTGCTTGTGATACATGAGTGCATGGCCACTGGAAGAATTCACTTGGTGCTTTGATGGCCTCTCACCTCCTTGTTCTGTTTCTCCCAGACGCCAGCTCCTTCACCTGTGACTTCCTGAAAATTCCCACCCAGTCTTCTCCCTCCATCTTTTTTTTCTCTTCTAAGGCATTATTTTCACTTCTGTTGAAGTTCAACAAGCTTGTTCTTCCACCTTCAGAATCTTTGTACCTGATATCAGCAGCCACTTCCCATCTGAAAACTGGATTCATGACTGTGTGTTGTTAACCCAGACGAGTGTCTCAAAGTATGTCTGCATTAACCATTGCTTTAATTGTATATGTTTTGATTACATAGTGTGATAATTTCACTCAGGTATACAATGCACACTGATGAAACCATGCTGGTTAGCATTTCCACCTGTGTAATTAATTAAATATTTTTAACTAACACATAATTTTTATGTTTATGAACACTGTGGCATTCCACACCAAGACAATGTGTTCTGATCCAATTGAGGTAATTAAGGGAATATTTGAACATTAGTTTAGTCTATTGCTTTGCCTACTTGTATTTATTGGTGTTTTCATAGAAGAAACCAAGGCAACCTGGAAGATTTCCTAAGCCCACACCCTGGAACATAGTAGCACTGATTATACAGCAGCAGTGATTGCACTGGTGAGAGAAACAGAAGCAGTAGTGAGAAGAATCAGTCAAAATCTTCCTGTTCACTCTGGATTTGATGGCACATGACTGTTGTCCTGATACTGAAGAGGTTGAGATAAGAAGATTGTGAGTTCGAGGCCTGCCTGAGCTACATAAAAAGATCTTGTCTGAGGGGGAATATCACACTCTGTTTCTCTCCTTTATCAGGATAGAGATTCAGATTCAGGTACGAGGCTAGGGAACAAGGTGGGTAACGAGGGGGCAGCAGCTTGTCACTGCAAGGATGTGTAAGAATAGCGCACAGACTCCAATAAATACATGATTATATGAATAGCAAAACTAGAGTTGACCTATACAATATGCTTATATTAATTAGTATTCAGAGAAAATAAGGTTGTGCCTCAATAATCTTGGCTTTAAAAAGTAACAAAGTGAGCAGGAGCAGTGGCATGTGCCTGAGGTTTCAGGTACTCAAGAGGCAGCAAGAGGAGCATCTCTGGCTGAAAGCTAAAATGAAAAGGACAGGGGTTGTAGTTCAGGTGGTAGAGCTCCTGATTAGCAAGTGTGAAGACTCAAGTTCAACTTCTCCTAGTACAAAAACCCCAATTATTATGCTTTTTTTTAAACCAGTCCTGGGGCAGGAACTCAGGGCCTGAGCATTGTCTTTCAGTTTTCCTTAAAGCTAGTGCTCTATAACTTGAGCCACAGCACCACCACTTCTGCCTTTTTCTGTATATGTGATACAGAGAAATTGAACCCAGATCTTCATGCATGCCAGGCAAGCATTCTATCACTAGGTCAAACTCCTGGCCCTATGCATTTCTGAACAATTTCATTTCTGTGGTTAACACAACACCCACCCCAAATTTCTACTACAAAAAGTAGTAGAACTACTTGAACTAAAGCACCATGATGTTCATTGCAGCACTATTTACCATAGCAAAGATATGGAACCAACCCAGATGCCCCTCAGTTGATGAGTAGATCAACAAGATGTAGTATTTATACACAGTGAAATTCTATGCTGCCATCAGAAAGAATGACATTGCTCTATTTGTAAGGAAATGGGAAGACTTGGAAAAAATCATATTAAGTGAAGTAAGCCAAAGAAACATAGGCTCAATGGTTTCCCTCATTTGTAATAATTAGTACAAACTTAGGACTCTCCTAGCAGAGAATTACAATAGGGCAAAATCTAGACACATACGGTCATATAGGATGAAGCTAAATGAAAGGATCTTCAGGATGTGGAAACAAGAGCTTTATTTTGTGTGATTGTTGTTCTTAATGTACTATATTATTTATCTTCTCTTTTGTTGCCCTTTGGTTAATCTCATTGTTGCTGTATCTGACTTTGTTACCTGGTATATTGTATATAAATTTATTTGTTTATTTGAAATAGGAAAGGAAAGGGGGGAAAACAAGATGATTGGGAGGGGGTGTGGGGAAGAAAATGGAGACAAAAACATGAGAAGGGGTGTCAATGTGTGAGTAGTGATGTACCCTCTGTCTGGTGAATATAACTGTGACCCCTCTATACAGTGCAATAAAAAAAAGAAAAAAATACAAATTGAGTTATCAGGGAAAGTAACTAAAACAGCATATCCTACACCAATATATGGAGACATACACAGCACACAGAGTCAATATTTAGTTTAAAAAATATACTCGCTGATCTTGAGGCTCTCAATTTCATTGTTTATCTTTCTTTCCATTTATCATTGAGAGACCATTCTGAGTTCCAATTCATAAAAATCTAAATGATTGTATTCTCAGATACCTGTGTTGTGCTATTGGTCATGCCTTGATCTTTTCTGATGGCTGAGTCCTCTGCTTGTGTCTGTCCAATTGTGCTGCTTCACACATGCCAGAGGCTTATTCATTGGGTTAAGACACTGTGCAAGAACCAGTCCACCCATTTAGTCTGGTTGCGAGAGGCCAGAGCCTAAAAAGAAGCGGCTAAGAAACATCTTGAGTGAAGGGTTTGAATAGCTTGAAAGAGAATTTGTAGCTTTGCTTTATGGCTTTATTTCCATCTTCAGGACTAAGTACCCCTTCAGTATCAATGCTGTGTGAGTTAGAGACTAAATTAAGAAGTTGGGAGGTGGATAAGAAAGCTGATGTTCAGAGATCTCTTTTTCTTTGCAAACATTGTAGGGGTGTGCATGTTAAATGGTGAACTGTTGGGGAAATTGCTATGATAATCTTAAACAAGAGGGACATAGAGAGTCATTATATGGAAATGATTGTGCTTTTTATTTTTTCAAATGATCATCTTGATTTGAAAAAGGCTAATCCGTGAAATATAGTGACCGCCTTTACTCTGTATTGTATCACCAAGATATGGAGAGAGAGAGAGAGAGAGAGAGAGAGAGAGAGAGAGAGAGAGAGAGAGAGAGAGAGAGAGAGAGAGAGACAGAGAGAGACAGAGAGAGGAATGTTTTAAAAGTAGTGCCTGAAAAATTTTGCTCAATCTATGTTGAGGGGAGGGGGAGGGCAGAGTTGTACTAGCGACTTGGTGACCTACTAATCCTCAGGCCCCTCTCAGCAAAGCCTGCACTGATTCAGCTTGGAATCTATAGACTGTTAGCCACCATAAAATGACAATTTTGTTTAAAACCTTATCCTTAATAGATTTCAAAACTGGAAGAAAATCATACTAAAAGTTTCATCTTAATATTTTCTTTTTTGTCTTCTTTTTCTGGTGATCCACTCTAACTTGGGGGTGGTTGTGAACACACATATGTTCAAGGAAATAACTGCAAGAGGAAGCCAGGTGTGGGGACTCACACCTGCAATATGAGGCACACAAGAGAATCCTGAGGTACTGGGGACTAAGCCCAGGGCTGTACATGCACATTGGCTATATATTCAACCATGAAGCTGCAGACCTTGTTTCCTTTCTCATGTCATCATCAAACACTTACCCACTCAAAGCCAATGAAACATTTTCCCTAACCCCAGGACCCAAACAGGATTGAGAGTTTTCAATTCTGAATGTTCTTACATTAAAAACAAAACAAGCTCCACTTCACAGGTTGAAACAAAAATCACAAAGCAGTCTAAGTGTCACAACTGGTACTTTCACCAGGGTGGAGGTGGGGAAGGAGCACTGGTAAGGTTCAGTCACATGTAGAAATGTGGCTTACCTAATTTTGCTTCTGAAATGGACAATATCTGAGCAGCATCAAGCCAGGAGAGCACCATTTCTTAGGCATTCCCTAGATGGGCCCTTCTGCCTGGCCTAACTAGTGCTTCTCTCCCTGACTCTTCTGCAAGCTACCATGGGGCCAGCTCCTCTCTGGGGTCTGGACAGGGTTAACCAATCATATTTAGCTGGCTTCAGTCTTGAAGGTGACTCTAGAGGAGGCCTTCTGGGCCTCAGCCCCACTGGACTGCTTCTCATGAAGGATGAAAGCTCCAACTCTCCTTGCACTCTGGGGAATAGAGACCACTGGCCAGACAAGACATCATAAATAGTCCCTCTAGCTTCAAAGAACTAGTCCAAAGCTGAGGTGACCAGCCTGACTGAGCTTGGCATCCTTTCTGAGTTTACTGATAGCTTCTTGTCATTGACAATCACAGTTCTTCCCAAACATTACACAACCTATGACATAAGAAGTTGGGGAGGGGATTAAAATGGGATTAACTGGTTTCTGCTTAAGTTGATAGCATTAGTGCTAGTGGACCAGAAGTGGAACTTTTTTGCCTTTTGCTACCCTATAGGTTCTTCCAAAGTAAGCTGTTCAGTCTGTCTCTCTCTCTCTCTCTCTCTCTCTCTCTCTCTCTCTCTCTCTCTCTCTCTCTCTCTCTCTCTCTCTCTCTCTCTCTCCTTTCTCTCTCTCTGTCTCTTTCTCTTTCTCTCTCTCTCTCTTTCAATGTGTGTGTGTGTGTTTGTGTGTGTACTGAAGACTAAACCTAGGACCTTCTGCATGCTGAGCATAAGCAAACTCTGCCACCCAGTTACACCTCCAGCCCCATAGACACCTCTAACTATGCACGAACTTTGGCAACAAGCCTGAAAATTTGGTTACAGATATAGGTACAGAGCTGGTTCATCAAATCCCTGTTCTGACCGGCAACCCAATGCATTTCAACTAAAGCGTCCTCCACTTCCTTCTTAACTTTGATCAAGCACTTGAACAGTATGGTCCAGTTGCTTCTTGGAGATGCTTCACCTTCTCAACCACAGCACTGCCCAACTGCTCAGATGCCTCTTGGTCCTGGGCTCCATTGTTGGAGCCTGTACAGCTTTCCACAACCGCCATCCTTCCCCTTTCCTCACTCCTTTCATCCCCCATGGCTTCCTCTTGCGATAGTGACTCCTGGCCTGGACAGTGGCCACCCACAGTGGCAGATTTGTCTTCAGACAGAGCAGGCCTGCACAGGGCACTCTCCTCAGTGGCCTGGGCCACATCTTGGCTGCTGCCTGACTCTCTAGGGGTGGCCTTTTTCTCTTCCAAGGCTTGGATGACATCTTCAGGAGCTCGTGGAACTTCCCTCAGCTGTCTCACTCGCTCTCTTTTCCTTCTCCTTAAATGAATCCATGAGTTTTCTATGGCTGTCAGGAAAAGGCTCACTTCCTCGTTTCTACAAGGAACTCATTTGTGTTGGACCTTCAGGTCAGTGAGAATCTTTTCTATCCAGGTGGTGAGCACCACCATTCCTTCCACTGTCTCACAGCCCAAAGAGGCCACTTTCGGGGATCTTTCATCATAGACTCCAATACTACAAATGTAATGGGTTTCCTTGGTTTTTCTAACTTCCTTCGTTTACTTGGTGGTGATGGTACAGTGACATCATCATAAAAACTCCAAGCTAAAGCCCACTGCATTGTCCGACCTTGACAGAACTCAGTGAAGGTGACTTTAGGAACCCCTTGGATGCAAAGCTCTTTCTTGAGCGGAGCCAGACTGCATTTCTTCCCCAGCATACAGCTATACCATCTCAGTCATTTTTTAAGTTATAAACTGTCATAAATGATCCTTTTAACAAACTCTAACTCACCTCCTTCTGCCATGATCTCTGGGATTCCTCCTGTATTGACAGAGCTAGGAGGAGGCCTTCGAGGATTTCTAGAGTTTATTCCCTTGGCTTCCAACTGGTTTGCAAAAAAGGGGGTGTTGCACATACAAAAGTCATAGATTATTTCAGATTCTTCCTTGAGAGCATCCATTAGGAGTGTCTTCTGGGGCACTTTTACCACTTTTATAAGGTCAGATAAGTTATTCTGTTCCACATTTTTCTTGGCATAGTTGAAACACATCATCCACTTCCGTTGCAAGGAAATACCAGCCATTCAAAGTTGCTCCAAGTAAGCGGTAGATGCAGGAGGCCCCAGTTCCTATGTCAATTCCTCTTCGGAGGGTACTTCTGTCAGATTCCTGGTGGCCAATCAGGTCTTCTACCCAACGGATATAGTTGAGTCCCAAGGGAACTGTGGGAATTAGTCTTTCCAATGGAATATCAATAGAAAGTCCAAAATCTTCCTTGAGGAGCTTACAAGTCAGAGCTCTGGCTGCTTTAGGGTCTTTAAAATTAAGACTTACTCTTCCATTGAAATTCATCTGAACATGCTGCTTAAAATATGGATATTTGGATGCCAGATATGCAAAGTCAGGAGGTTTGTCCTTGTATCTATTTCTTGCATGCATTGACTTACTCAAAGCCATCTCTCCGGCAGAGATTCCCGCTGGACAACGACAGGCCTGACAGGGGGCTCATTCAACTCCAAAATAGTAAACCCTGCAGCACCCAGCTCTTAGAAACGCAGATGCTACGCTCCCAGCACGCCGCCATCTTGCCTATCTCATTGATTTTTAAAACTTTAAACCTGCAATAATTTTTTAAACTTTGTTTCATTACTTAAAAGTTATTAACTCTCATACTTTCATATATCTTTTTATTATAATTTCCTTATGTAGGTTTTTAAATTTTTATTTTACAATTTTAAATACTATGTTGCCATTTGTGGCATAGTTATTGCTTGTTATTCCTCTTTTGTTTTGGTCTTATTATGAAGTTTCTATTTTCCTCATCTTTATAAATGGCAAAAACGATAGAAATAAGGGAACATCTGTGTTAGGAAAACATTTAAGCATAGGAATTGGGATGGTTTCCCTTGAAATTGACTCCAGCTGTCGTTTGACCTGAACTGGAACTTACTTCCTCTTCTTGTCAGTTTGCAATCCTCTCATGCTAAGGACTTTAACCTGAGGCACCCAGGAAACTTCAGAATAAATGCCTCCTTGTAACATCTCATAAGATAACTAGAATGCCAATATAGTGCCTTCCATGTTAGTTTCCACAGAGAGGATAAAATGGTAGAGATACCTATAATTCCATGAAAGAAGATAAAACATCTTTCTTTCTAGTATATGTCCAGTTCCAGGCAGAGTTCCAGACATTTAACAGAAACCAGAAAAGTACTTGAATGAATGGATGGACTGATGAATGACAGCATCTGTCATATAAATAACCACACCATTGTTAAAGCCCTACTTCTCTGTTACTCCAGGGTCACATTTTTATCATTAGTCAACATTTTATCCTCTTTGTAGAAACTAACATGTACGTGTCTCAAGAAAATGAGCATTCAAGTTGGGTGGGCACCTGTGGCTTGCACTATAATCTCAGGAGGTTGAGATCTGAGGATAATGGTTCAAAGCTAGCCCAAGCAGGAAAGTCCATGAGACTCTTCAGTTAACCACAAGAAAACCAGAAGTAGCACTGTGGTTCAAATGGTAGGGTAGGAGCCTTGAGCTGAAGAGCTCAGGGACAGTGCCCAGGCTCAGAGGACAAGCCCCATGACTGACCAAAAAGAAAAAAAAAAGGAAGATAAAAAGAAAGAAAAAGAAAATGAGCATTCAATTGCTATACATAGGACCTTATAAAATAATGCTGGTCGTAATGAGCTACAAGATTTTTGTTGTTGTTGTTTTGCTTTTTTAGTGCACTGCTTGGAGTTATTTCTTTTTCTTTCATCCTTCCCCTCTTTGATTTTGGTATACTTAGTATTGCATATAAATTTATATGATTGGGGGAAGGGAAGGAGAATCCCGAAATTGTGAGACAAAGGACAAAGAGTGAACCAACACAACAGCTCACAAGACACTGTGTTGGAAATGAACTTTACAAGTTGTGGGTGAGGGAAGCTGGGGGGAAGGCTTCAGGGGGAAAATGAGGGAAGGGATAAAAATGTTGGACAGGAATTGTTCTCATTTCCTTCCTTATGTAACTGTAACCCCTCTGTATAACACCATTACAATTAAAAGGAAAAAGAAAATAGGCATTAAATGTATACAATGCTTCTATCTACATATAGGAATTCTGGCTTTCCAAGGTGAGAGAGAAGGAACTTGGAGAAAAAGGGTGGAATTTTGTGTGTTTAAGGAACATAGAGAGATCAGTGTGACTGAGATGGGATTGATAGCAGGGGTGGGAAGGAAAGAAGAAAGGGCCAATTGATGCAAGGGCTAGATGGCTGAGGATGAGGTCAAGAGACACAGAATGCAAGAACTGGGGTCAAGATGACAACTGGAGTTTCATATAAGAGAAATGTGAATTCCATCAACAATTTAAAGCAGGATTTGATCAGATTTATGTTTTGAACATTTTCTGAAAGAGAGAATGAGGAATGGATCAGAAGAGTTGCCTATGTTAGATGATGCCATTGATAATTGTTAAGAATCTCCAAAGTACCTTTGTAACTAGGAAAGTTACCAATGTTCATTAACAAGATTTGCTTATGGAATGTTGAGATCTGTGGCAAGAATGAAGGAAGGCTAAACTGAGGAAGACGAATAAATAAATCTTGTCATGTGGAAGTTTTTTTCTTGTGTTGGCCCTGGTGCCTGACCTTACGGCCTAGACACTGTCCCTGAGCCTTCCTTGCACAAGTCTAGTGCTCTCTGAGTCACAGCTCTAGTTATGGCTTTTTGATGGCTAATTGGAGCTAAGAGTCTCTAGGCTTTTCTTTCTGGGCTGGCTTTGAACTGTGATCCTCAGATCTTAACCTACTAAGTAGCTAAGATATGAGCCATAAAGTCTGGCCTCATGAGACTTTTATTTATAGAATAATTCATTCAGCTGAAAAAACCAAAGATGTGTATCCACCAAATACCAGCTATCAGGGTGTATGATTTTAAAGTAAAGTTATGCATTAGGCTGATGGTATAGCTTAATGTAAAGCTTTGACCTAGCTATATAAGGTACTAGAGTTTATTTACTGATTCCATCTCCTGGACAAAACAACAACAACAACAATGATATAGACTTTATAATCACATATGGCTAGAGTCATGAATGCTTCTTGCTCAATTACTTTAGGTGCTAATTGCCACCAGAAATTTATAAAAATTTGGGCTGATTTTTTTCCTATTGAGTTCCTTCCAATACATGGATGCTTTTTTTTTTTACCTTGTTTGCTTTTATGTATAGATACTCTAGCTTAAATTCTTAAATTATGTCTCTTAACTTGTACATTAGAGCTGGCTCCCTACAGGTAAGAAAGAAGATGTTTCCTAAAGACTGGTGTGCAATTCTTCCTGACATTCTTTTTTAGCTGTGGTCTCTTCCCATTTTTATCTCTGAAGGATGTATATGTCATAATATCTTAATCCCCAGTTAGATTCATGTCAAGAAAAGCAACTCTTGAGCTAACAAGTGTTTCTCAGAATCACAAACATTTAGAATTGTAGGCTAATACTGAGTTAAATACCTCAGACCTTGCAATTTGATCAAGCTGAAATATTAGAACATACACCAATCCATTTTCTGTTACTATAATGAAATATCCAGGACTGCAAAAACTTACAAAGCAAAAAGGATTTGGAGAGTGAAAGTCAAGAATCGGGCAGCTCTTCTGAGGAGGACCTACTGGCAGAGGTCATTACCCATATGGCAAGCCAGACAGTGAGTGTTCAACGTCTTTTAAAAAAACAAAACAAAACAAAACAATTTGCTCTTGTATGCAGTCATTTCAACTTTTTTTCTTTCTGCTTTAGTTTTCGGTACCCTTTGTCTTGTATGTAAGTTTATCTGATCTTTGTAAGGGAAAGCCAATCACTGAGACAGCAGGAGGAAAGCTAAACCAATGCAACAATGACACTCACTAGACACTATGTTGGAAATTAACTTTACAACTTTGGGGGAAGGGAGTGGAGAGGAGTAAGTGGGAGAAAATGAGGGAGGAGGAAACAATGTTTACCTTACTTTTACTTTTGTAACTTTTTTTTGTTTTGTTTTGTTTTTTAGTTGTGGGGCTTGAGCTCTGAGTTTGGGCCCTGTCCCTGAGCTCTTCAGCTCAAGGCCAGTGCTCTACCACTTTGAACTACAGCTCCTTTTCAGGTTTTCTGGTTGTTAATTGGAGATAAGAGTCTCATGGACTTTTCTTTCCTGGATGGCTTTGAACCTCAATCCTCAGATTTCAACCTCCTCAGTATCTAGAGTAGGCAAGAACCACCAGCACCCAGATAAAATAATTTTAAAAAAGAGAATGGAGTTAGAGTACCAGGAAAAACATTCTTCTCTTCCAAGGGCAGTGTGCTTAGCTACCCAGTGCCTTCTCACTAGGATCTGCCTCTTAATGTTCCCACCACATCAACCTGCTTCCAATTAGTGAACCTTCAGGACAAATGTACCCAAGCTATAGCAGATCCCAAATTGCATACATGCAAAAGTAATTCAATGTATGTGCATGGAGATCTGTAGAAACAATTGGACTAAACTATATTCACTGCTTTAGGATTCCTAACAGGTAAACTTACGTCAAAGAGCATGTCTTACTTTCTTGAATGTAATGTATTTTTGAATTATATATGCTATATGAGCTTTTCTTTTCATAATTAATATTAATTTAATGACATTTTTGCAATTAAAGAATCCTGTCAATTCTTTTATTCACTCAAGCAAACATTTATCAACGGTTTGTTATAGACAGGAGGCATGCTATTATTCTCAGCAAAGCACAATTATTCAAATATTTCTTATCTAATTTTAAGATTAAATAGGCCTTTTATTCTGCTTCTACTTTCTCTGCTTTCTTTTTGAACATGTAATTTTTCATTGTTCTTTAGGATCTCTGCCAGATGATGGACAGGAGGAAGAAAATGAAATAAAAATCAGATCAAACAGTTCTGCTATTTGCCTGCAAATTTGGTAGAAAAAAAGACATTATAAAAATTTCCTTAGGTATTCTCCTTTGTTGATTTCATTAAGTTTAATCTTGGCACAATTAAATGGCTCAACAGTATTGGATGCCACTGTCCTTTCTTTGCTTGAATCTAATGGTTTGAGTGAGACTTGCCTTTTAGATTTGAGTGGGAGTATATTGTGTTAGCCCTACTCCCACAAGTGAAGTCTTGTGAAGACAAATGTAGATCAAGAGAGAGGAAGGAGAATGAGTTCTTAGGCTCACAGTCCTCACAGCTCCTGGAGGGAGTAGCCCGAGAGCCAGCTGAAAGCAGCAGGATCAGGGAGAAAGCAGAAGTGGAGGGAATGGTAGGAGGAGGCTTTACTGTAGTTTCCCTGGGTCAGTCAATCTAACCAGATTTAGTATTAGCTAATTTGAATATCTTCAGCAGACATTGGGCATGAGGGCTACTGCCTCTAGTTGTCTGGTTCCTGGCTTAGGGGCAGGTATGCAGAGGTTTAGAGTACGAGGTACAAGAATAAGGGAATGTGAACCCAATCAACTTGTTGTGAAAGAGAATCAAGAAGTCTTTAGTTAGGGCCTTACAAAAGGGGAAGATACAAAAATAAATAGGTACACATGAGGCTGAGATCTGAGGATCATGGTTCAAAGCCAGCCTGTGCACTAAAGAACATGAAACTCTTATTTCCAATTAACCACTAGAAAACTGGAAGTGGCACTGTGGCTCAAGGGGGTAGGGCAGTAGGCTTGAGCTGAAGAGCTCAAGAACGACACCCAGTCCTAGAGTTCAAACCCATAACTGACCAAAAAAAATTAAATCACACTTTGTCAACTTGCTAAAATCTTGTAGAATATCTCTAAACAAAGATCAACTCTGCTTAGTGTCTTTCTCTTCCCACCTCCACTCACCATAACTGTGGCTTGGGACACTATGCCTGACCCCTGTCGAGCAAGCAAGCATTTTTCTAGGGTGCATTTGGGGCCACTTCTACACAGTGCAGCTAATGAGAGGGAAAAAAAATGAGTGGGGGGAGTGGGGAGTGGGAAAGTGGGAGAAAACATGGAAGGGGTAACAATGTTCAAGAAGTATTGTACCCACTACCTGATGAGTTTAACTGCAACCCCTCTGTACATCACCCTGACAGTAACTTTTTTTTTTAAAGAAAGAAATACAGACAAAGGCTATAATGAACAAATAAATAGAGCTTAAATAAGGCCAGGTATGAAACAGACCCAGAGAAACAAAGGTTACCTGGTTTCCTCCATTTGTGGTAGATAGAACACATCTATAGCTTTGTAAATAAATATATCTGGGGGTGTACAAATGGTTATAAATATATTAACTAAAATAGAACTCAGGGGCTCAGAGTGTGGCCTAGTGGTAGAGTGCTTGCCTAGCATGCATCATGTCTTGGGTTCGATTCCTCAGTACCACATACACAGAAAAAGCCAGAAATGGTGCTGTGGCTCAAATGGTAGAGTGCTAGCCTTGAGGCAAAGCCCACGCATAGTATTCTGGTCCTTAATTCAAGCACCAGAACTGAAGACTAGGTCAACAAAATCCATACCAGGAGATGGGTACATCCAAGAAGAGGGTGGAGTCAAGGGAAGAGATGTAAACAAATGAAGGGAGTAAAGTGTGAAGAACACAGAAACAAGTTCATTGTACGTACCACAAAATCAAGAAAAGTAAAGGAAGCAGTGGATTGAAGGGGGCAAGAATATTGAAGGGGCAATGCTGATCAAGATGCCTTTTATTTATAAACTGCTTTGTTATATGGCACCTAATTTGTACAACTACTGAAAGATAATTTTTATTTTTTAAAAAGTGTGGTTGAAAGGACCTCTAGGATATTGAAACAAAAGCCATATAATGAATGATTGTTGTCCTTACTGTACTATGTTATCTCTCATCTCTTTTGCTGTCCCTTGGTTATCTCATATTGTTACAGTATCTCACTATGTTATCTGATATATTGGATATATTTGTATTTGGTTACTTGAAATTGGATAGGGAAGGGGGGAAACCAAGATGGGGAGGTAGGAGGGAGGGTAATGGGGACCAAGACATATGAAAGGGTATCAATGTATGTGAATTAATGCACCTTCTCTCTGGCAAATATCTTGTAACCCTTTTATTAATTACAATAAAAATATTTTTTAAAAATGTGGTGTACAGGCTCAAGCCTGTAATCCTGGGAGGTATAGATGTGGGGACCATGAGTCATGAAAGATCACAAGACTCCATCCCAATAAATGATTGGACACAGTGATACACACCTGATATGGGATGGAGAAGAATCACATCTGGGTGCGGTGATCTTTGTCATCTCAAGGACAGAGTGGAATTGGAATAGGAGAATTAAAGTCCAGGCTAGTTTGGGTATAAAGTGAGGTGATATGTTAAAAATAACCATCACAAAAAAGGGACCAGTGGAGTGGCTCAAGACATAGAGCACCTGCTTTGAAAACATGAGATACTAGTTGAAATCCTGGTAATATTGAGAAGGAAATGCCAACTTATTCTCCCACCTTTATCCTGATCTCATTCTTCTGAATGTATTTCATTGCTTTTCATTATCCATAGAAGAAAAATACAATTTGGATGGATCCCCCATGGCTAGACATGTGTCCCTACTTCTGATTCACCCCTGCAGCCTCTTTACTAATCACTCATGCCCTTTCCTTCTCTCTCAACATGAGCAGCACTGTTTACATGCAATTCTGCCACCCAGATATTCAGTCACCACATTCTATTAGATCTAATGACCTAATGATTCTAAGCCACATCACTATTTTCCTGCAGAAAGAAAAAAACCCTTCCAATTAAATAATCAGATATCTTTGAAACAACTGTGTTGGACAAAATTAGTTTTCATCCACCTAGTTTTGCACTGAGCTTTGTTTCAATTGAAAAGGTTGATATGCATCCTTCTTTGGGCCTATTACATAGTGAGGTGTGTGGCAAGCCAGCTTTTCATATGGTGTTTGCTAGCAAGATGCATCCCAGCTTTAGCCACTGGTGACTACCTTGGTTTCTCATAATGCAAAATGCAGTTTTTGTTGCTTTCAACAAAAACCATTATGTTGATTTCTCCGGTGATACACGGTTGATTCATTAGCACCAAGAAACCAATGTTCTGCTCCAACCTTCCCATATCTTTTCTGTATTCACAATAACCTTTTATTTCAATGTCAAATTTAAAATATGTCAAAACATTTTGACAACACCTGTCAAAACAAGGTACATAACTCAATGGAAGAGAGGGCAGCATACAAACAATACCATGTTCTTTTACCCATAGTCAAGGACAATAATGTCACAGTTGGTTCTTCTCTGGTTTTCTTGTAGAATCTGTCTTCTCAAAACCATTCTTCCACATGATTTTTATTATATATATCCCCATTTATTTTGTTATTTTGAATGCTATAACCTCATGAGAGCTAATTGATGCCAGCCAACCTGTTATTTAGGTTCCTGGAAGTTGAGAATTGTTTGCAAATAGGATGTCTTCTATCTGAAGTCTCTTGAGTGATCTATGACACGATTCAGCCTGGCAATTTTAATTATTATTGCTTCTCCATGTCATGATCTCTTTTTTTAACCTAATTTCCATTCTAAGCAAGTATCAACCATAATCCTGCATTAACTGATTTGAACTAGCAAAAAGAGATTGTATAGAATCTCTCACTAGCTACTTGAAAAATCTAAATAAATTATGATAATAAATGATCACTTTTTTATACTTAGTAGATAGACTTGATTTTCTTTTATGTAAAGAGGCAGTGTTGCCTTAGACTATGATTACATCACCTTCCTCATCATCTTTGTCATTTCTATGACTTTTTTACCTTTCAAAGGAGTTTTACATATATTATCTCATTATATGCTCCATGTTTCTGATTTTCATTTACCACCAGCCAGCCATGGGTGTGCAAT
The DNA here is from genome assembly GCF_031878675.1 of Megascapheus bottae. NCBI lineage: Eukaryota > Metazoa > Chordata > Mammalia > Rodentia > Geomyidae > Megascapheus > Megascapheus bottae. Next base: position 11,128,678 of record NC_143517.1, on the reverse strand, counting down.
AAATGTATCCTGTTGAATAAATGAATGGATGAGCCAAGGAATGCTCATCTTTATAATGTTACAACCATAATAATTCAGAGTTCCATTTGGCCCATATCATCTTTAGTAATGTGTGTATGCCATTGGCTTATTCTATAGACTTCATCATAATCTGCAGTCCCTTTTTAATCTGATATAAGTAGAACCATGAATAAGTCACGAGAAACATATATTTCTTCCAGGATTTTGTTTTAAAAGTATAATTTAGATTAATAGGGCGATATAATGAATAAGTGTTGAGAAAAACTATCCTTACAACTGTGTCAACTTTCAATGGTATCTTTCAACTAGGTATACTTAGTAGTTGCTAATTAACGACTAGGTGTCAGCTGATAGTAATAAATGACTTAATACGATATTGTATCTGATCTGGTTACATGTTATTTTTCTGTTGCTAATGTTGCAGATTCTAGTTCTATTAATAACTTGTCCTCATTTGTAGAAAGACTTTTTTCACTGCTTCTTGCCCAAACACAAATTCTTCATGTATGTTATCCATTCCTTGAAATGCATGGCTCCTTCCTTTGTTCCTTCTTGCATGGGTGAATTGCATCCTATCTGAATTGGCAGTTGCTGCTCCAGCATCCCTTTAGCAGAAAGCTGAGGTTATTTTGGGGGACTCTCATTCTCTAAGTCTCTTCCACTTGTTGTCCTCGGATCTCTGCTCCCTGAAATTCCAGAAGCCTGAGAAGTTTCTGGGCTGAGGTATCATTTGCTATGAGCTATATAACTAATCATCTGCTTCCTGGGTCTTTCTTGCTCTTTTGATTCTTGGAAAGCTTATTTGCAGAAATAAAGAAGAACAATGCTTCTCTTACTTAATGGGTTGTCACCATAGTGGATGGATGAGAACAGCATTCACTTGCACTGAAAACAGAAAAAGCTTTTTTCTTAGCATATTATTTTTCCTTCTAATTGGTTGCTTCCATAGGCAAAAGGCATGCAGATAACTTTATTCGCTCTTGGGAGTAAACGAATTACATTAGTTTTTGCATTTAAGAAGGGAAAGTTTGGGGATATACATTGTAGACTCTTTTTTTATACCAGATCAGTTTTACTTAATTTTTGGTTCTTATTTCTGATGTAATAGAGACCATTTCATTAAGTAAAGTCTCTGGATTCTTATTTCCAATGGCACATATAGACAGTAAGCAAAATTCATCCACTGCTCTGTTTGGCTGCCAGCCTCTTATCCCTCTCTTCAGTGATGGTGAGGCAGATCCCCTTTCCTCAGGGAAGAGAAATCCAAGGTTTATTGCTTTGCCAATAACAAAGATGTTGGAAAGTCGGGTGGCAAAGTTGTTGCCGTTGGCATCTTTCACATGAACCACACTGAAAGAACCTGGTTGTCTCTCTCTGTTAGCGATCACACCAGTCCTTCCCAAGTTAGCACGTCCAGTCACCATACACAGGTTATCAGTGTCAAACTGGTTGAAATCCGTTATCTTGCCAGTCTCCACATCAATTTGAATGGTGTCATTGACCTTGATCTGGGTAGCCAATGGTTAGAGCATCATGAGTCATCAGGTGAAGGATTCCTTTTGTTTCCACAAAGATCTTTCTCACTTTGCACAACTTGTACTTCGCCTCCTCAGGTGTAATGCGATGACCAGCAAAGCGACCCTTGGTGTTGTAGCTCAGACAGCAATTCTCCCCAGTCTTGTCCATGCTCATGACATCCATAAAACCAGCAGCGTACTGATTTCAGTTCTGACTTTGCCATCAATCATAATGAAATGCTGCCTGCAGATTTTCTTGACTTCATCTCCTTTCAAGGCATATTTAAGCTTGTTCCTTAGGGAAATGATGAGCGGCAGACATTCTCTCAGCTTGTGGGGACCAGTGGATGGACGGGGAGCAAACACTTTGGTTTGTCCAACATCCAATGCTTGTGAGCAGTTATCATTTCAGATGCTTCTTGGGACCATGAGCCATGGCTGCTAGGAATGGAAAGAGCGCATTGTAGATGCTTAAGCACAATAAAAACTACCTATTGTCATGAACTGTACATGGAAAACAAGTGTGTGTCATTACCTAACAGTTTTCAGAGGCTTTTTGAAAAGATATATGATTGTTATCTGGTATATAATCATTTATTATAGGAAATGGTTCTGTGGCTGTAAGTGGTAGAGTACTAGCCCTGAGCAAAAGAGCTCTGGGACAGCATCCAGGCCTCAAGTTCAAGTCCTATGTCTGAGCAAAAAAGGGCAATGACATACTATAAAATATAAAAAGTATTTAACTATTAAAATGGTTTTTGCTGGTTTTAAACAATTTTATTGACTCTAGTAAATAGTAATTTTCTTATTGAATTGTTCTCCACATACAAAGACATGCCTTCATTATTAATATCCATATAATACATTAAAATTCAATTTTTAGATGAAGATGTGCTAACATCAAGTCAGCAAGATTTTTCCCCATAAATTCCTTTTTACTAGACTTAGGGGCAGTTTGCAAAGTTAGAAATAAAGATGAACATTAGTAAATTCCACTTTCTTTTCTTATTGCCAATATTTTAAATATTTCTATGTGGCCAGATCCTTGAGAATTGGTAAGTTGCATTCAAAAAGTGATTTCTTTTCTTCTCCCAAGTATCTGTAGTTGACTCTTGGAGATAAATAATTATATCTATTGAAAATAGAATAGTTACATTTCTCAAATATTTGGGTTCTGGCTGGGTGCTGATAGCACATACCTTTGATAGTAGCTACTCAGGAGGCTGAGATCTCACAAACACAGCACAAAGCCAGTCTGGGCAGGCAAGTCCATGAGACTTTTATTTTCAATTAGCCAGCAAAAATCTGAAGTGTAGCTCTGGCTCAGGTGATTGAGCACTAACTATCCTAGAGCATGAAAGCTTATGGACAACACTTAGACCTTGAGTTCAAGCCCAAGGACTGCCACAAAACAAAACAAAAAAAGATCTGGATTTTGTTACTCTTACTTTGATTTCTGAATTTTACATTTATTGCTACATTTTTTTACTTTTTTATTAAGTGGTTATTAATTGTACAAAGGTAATTTGTTGCAATGGTTCCAGACATAAATCTTCATTCTTGAATTCTAGGCTATTATAGCCCCCAAATAATTTTCATTATCCTTGTAAAAGTACAGTATGTGCCAAGGAAACAATATAACCTCCTATTAGAAAAATAGTAAGCAGGGTATCTGCGTTGGTTTTTGTGGGATGGCCATGAGTGACTAAAGAAACATTTATGTGGCCAAGAACACTGGATGGGGTTTTGAAGTAAGAAAGACTTGGAAAGCAAATTACCTGTGGACCAGGGCAAGGCCCAATTGAAAGTCCACAGAGTTTTTTTTTTTTTTCCCAAGACAAAAGCAGAAAAACCTACTTAGTATCCACATGGAGCAAAAAAGAAATCTCTGCCTAGCCCTTGTTCAAATTAGGCCAGAAGAGGTTGGGTGACTTTTATTCACCTCCAAATCTAACCAAATCAACAGCTCTACACAAGTATTTTAGAAGACTTTGACCTTGTAATCACTATATTCACAGAAGTCAGCATGCTTCTGGTTCTGGTGCCTCAGCTTCTGTTTTCGGAGAAGCTAAGAGGACTTCCCGAGCTCGTTTCCTTGGCAGTCTCTCAGCACTTGTGATCGTCACAGGATGCAGAGGGGGAAAAGCCAGAAAGACCTAGAGAGCTTCTCCATAGGCTTAGAGAAGTGAGCCCCACAACTTATCCAGTGCCGGATCCTGTCCAGGCTGAGGGCAACGTGCTTTTCCCCATGGCTGTTGGGCAGAGGGTCATAGGAACCCCAACTGCTCCATGGAACGGCCCTCCCAGAGCAGCCACGGCGTGGTAGAAGGGCCGGGTGGTGCAGCCGCCCAGAGCCAGGCAGATGATGAGGTGGCCCCCACGGTAGTTCTTGCAGAGAAGGGTGGTGAGATGCACCAAGGTGTGGAGAGGGGGTAAGGGGCGCGCAATAGGCTAGCCCAACGCCCCACTGCTCCCCAAGATCATCTCCACCTATTGCTACAAATTCTGGAATGTTTTTTTTTCTCTTAATAGTAGAACTCAGTTTTATGGTCCTGTGATTTAGTTTCCATAAATCGATTTTTTTTTGTATCACATTGTCGTGTGTGTTTATTTACAGGATTTCTTTTCATGTGTTTATTTTGTCCCTGAAGTCTGCCCATTTAGCTTGGCAGAAATAATCTTATGCCTTTCTCCATTATTTTTCTATGTGTGTCATTTACAAAACAACTCACAGGACTTATGCTGTCTGTAGCAGATATAATTTTACTTTCTACAGCTGCAATTTTCAGGATAAATTCTTTATGTTCAATTGCCAAGAAAATTGTTTCTCTTGACACATCTATAATTTCTGTGTGTGTGTGTGTGCATGTGTGTGTTTGTAATATTTTTACACCCGTGTTTAATTTAAAAAATATTACTGGAGAAATAGCTATTTTTAAATAATACTTACCTGGCCCTAAGTAAAGATTTGAAGGTTTATCTGCTATGGGAATCTTTGCAATTTGATGGGAAAGATTTGATTTATCAGTGCCAGTTGTCAGATGAATCTTAAGTAGAAGTATGTTATAATGATACCCTAAGAGGTGGATAGAGCAGTCAAATGAGCTGATAGAAGGGTCTGAGATCTCTATTGGATGGCCATTTTGTTTTCTGCTGTTAGCTAGTGATGAGCTTTCTGGTTAAACCATTTTTATGAAGGCTTAGTAAAGTGATAGAATTGTATGACCACTGTGAAGACTATAGCTTCATGGGATAGAGTTCTTACAAATCGTCTCTCCAAGAGCAATATTGACAGTATTGGATGATACAACAGAAGTGGTCAAACTATCTTCCACACATCTGTCTTGGCAGAAAAGTCTGGAATCATGTTTTTCTTACATGGAGTCTAATCCAACATCTGAAAAATATCTGAAGCACCTCCTCCTGTGTTGGTGATTTGAGGGTACGGGACAGACCGTGACACAGTAGAGACACTGCAAGGAGGAGGAGGTTAGGAAAAGAGAGGAGACTTTATTTCCAAACTCAAAGAATTCAAATTTTTCACCACTCTACAGGAGAAATTACACACTATGATGAATGTTTTTACTCTGATGAACATTCACTTCTTACCAGGTTACCTCTACATAATGACTGAAGGGTCCTACCTGCCCTCCCTGTCCCTGAGCTGTTGCTTTATTACCTTCCCTTGGCTTCATACATAGTGACTTCATGGTCAACACATTTAAATCTTCTCCCAGTAAGCAAAACTTTCACTGCATCTCTAAATATTATTTCCATGTCATACAATTTCTATAATCTTTTATTAGCATGAATTAATTGTACAAAGGGGTTTTATTCTAATACCTCCATACATTTTTTTAGGTTTTTTTATATATATATATATTTTTATTGTAATTAGTAAAAGGGTTACATGATATTTGCCAGATAGAAGGTGCATCAATTCACATACATTGATACCCTTTCACATGTCTTGGTACTCGTTTCCCTCCCCACCCACACCCCCCACCCGTCTTGGTTTTCCCCCCTTCCCTATCAAATTTCAAGTATCCAAATACAAATAAATTCAATATATCAGATAACAAAGTGAGATACTATACCAATATGAGATAACCAAGGGACAGCAAAGGAGATGAGAGACAACATAGTACATTAAGGACAACAATCATTCATTATATGGCTTTTGTTTCACTATCCTGGAGGTCCTTTCAATTAGCTTCACATTATATATCTTATAGTGTACTTTAGTCAATGGAATGAAGGGAAAATTTCTGCTATACAAATAATTTAATCCTTCTGTAGTTGATTATTTAGATTTTTCTAATTTTGTAAGCCGAGAAATAAATGCTGCTGTGAACAACAAGAAATCACTCCCCTTTTATTCTGTCTCAATGCTTATTTTTTAGAAGCAGTTTTTAGTGGATTTCATTACAGTATTTACATACACAGGTTTGATATCTTTCAATAATGTTAATTCCCATCATTTTCTCCATTTCCAATAATTCTCTTCCCCTTACAAATAGACCCACGTTTACAGTCAATCTAGATTTGTTTTGCTTTAGTTTCCACATATGAACAAAAGCATACTATTTGTCTTTCTTAGCTTGGCTAATCTTGTTCAACATGATCTCCAATTCCATCCAATTTCCTATGAATAAAAAAAATCATCTGAATAATACTCTAATGCATAAATAATTCACATTTTCTTATCCTGTCACTGGTGGATAGGCACCTAGACAGATTCCATTGCTTGGCTATTGTGACTACTGCTGAAATAAACACTGATGTGGAGTATTTATTTTTTATGTTGACTTACATGAATACTCATGAGCAGAATAGTAGGATATGGTAGGTTCATTCTTAGATTATAGAGAATGCTCCATACTGATTTCCACAGTGGTTTCCTGAGTTTTCCTTCTCTCTAACAGTTCATGAGGATTCCTTTCATCTACATTTTTCTCAGCATTTGTTGTATTTGCTTTTCAATAGTATCCATTTGGTTGTGTATTTTCTTCATAGCTAATCAAGCATTTCTTCATGCATTTAATAACCCAATAATTCAAATTCTTTAATCAAATTAACACTCTATAGCCCCAAACTGGTATTTTATCTTGGAAATATCACTTTCTAAGAAATTGATATTTTTCACTCGACTAGCCTTAAAACTTTGTTTTTAAATGCACAATGTTCTTTAAATGTTCCCAGGCTTATTTCATTTACAGCAGGAGTGATTTTTCAATGTCAGTGCATTTGCAGAAACATTTGAGGCTTCAGTTTGTGCAGTTTAGTTTGTGTCTGCATTATTTCAGTTCCAATTTTAATAACTTTGTTGGCACAGCCAAGTATTTGAACTTTTCCAGAGGCAATACAGAGTCTGTGTGTAGGTAGCCCCACTAGCAGTATTCACAATGGTAATAGAATTTGAGTTTTCTATAGTCCCTGTATCCAGCTACTTCCCATTCAGATGCCAGAATAGGCTGCCATGTACTACAAAAGGGCTCAATTGATTATTTTTTTCCTCTCCCCAAAGTATGAGATGTTTATGTTCACTGATTACGTGCAAATTTTTTTGTGTGGCAGCTAATACCACTTAAGTAATCAAATATATTTCTGGTACCTTTTGTTACTCCAAAGGAACTATTGTCTCATTCAATTTCCTTGCACAATTTTTTTATTAAGTTAATCATTTTGTATTTCTAAGAGTTGCATGTTTCAACTTACAATCTTGTCATCTCTTTTGGATCTGCCAAGAATTGTCCTTATTTGAAAGCAATACTGTACTTACTGTACTACATGAGGAGGTCTTGTTCTAGCTCAATTAACATTTTTAAGGGAGGTGGAGTTAGTACATACTTCTTTAAAATTCAAATAAACTTATTTTTCTGATCTTTAAATAGCTGTACAAAAGGGATTTAACTCAACACATCAATCCCTGAATACAGTGTATCTTGATTAATGACACCTCTCAGTCAATCTCCCCTCTCAAGTTTCCTATTTCTAGTTTAATACATATTCCTTAAGTCCTGGGATTAACTGCCATTTCAACAGGTTACAGGGTCAGCACCATAATAAAATTTAAGCAGTGTTTATCGTTATTATTATTAATATTATTATTATTTTGTCAGTCGTGTGACTTGAACTCTGGGCCTGGGTGCTGTCCCTGTACTCTTCAGCTCAAGGCTACTGCCCTACCACTTGAAACACAGTGAGGTTTTCTGGTAGTTAATTGAAGATAAGAGTTTCATAGCCATTTTCGTGCCTAGGCCTGCTTTGAACCTTTGTCCTCAGATCTTAGCCTTCTGAGTAGCTAGAATTACAGGTGTGAGCCACTGCTCCTGGCTTATCCTTACTATTATTAACTCTAGGCTTTGAGTTAAAATATTCATTTTGCTTGACAGGGAAAAATTGTATATCAATAAGTTATGATTAATTGCTTCACCCTTACTTTCTTTCCTTTGATGATAGTTAAAGGATTATTTCTCATCCCATTCTATTAAAAAAATACCAAAAGCAGAAGGCCTAGATTCTGAGGAGATTTTTAGTTTACTGGTAAACATATTTTCCTCTAAAATGCTCTCATGTATGTAATTAGATTCTCTTCATTTCAGCATTCTGTCTTTGTGTCAGCATATTCCTGGTTTGGGCATTTTTCCTTCTTAGGTATTTGTGGGTTGTATTTTTCTATAAAACACTTCAGGATTTTGTTTTGTGTTGTATTCAGAGAGGTTAGGCAAGCCCACAGAGGTTATATGTGGCACATGCTTTTCCAGATCCACAGTCTGGGTCAGTATTCCTTTTTCTCCACCATATAATAGAACTTTGGAGGTGAAAGGTAGAACTGTTCATACCTGCTGACTTTATTCCTAGAATGGGGTTGTACTATATGGCTCTGCTCACTAAAGGTTACTCATTATTATCAATCTAACATTCTATTTAGGGAAGTCTTGCCTAGGATGATAAAAGCTTTAACTTAGGATCCTGTTCTTAGCTTTTTCACTCAAGAATGTCAGTCTTCTACAGTAAGCCACACCTCCATTTCCAGCTGTCTGCTGATCAACTGGAGATAAGAATTTCTTGAATTTGTATTCCCAGGCTGACTTTGAACCACATTCTTCAGACGTCAGCCTTTTGGGCAGCTAGTATATAGATGTGAGCCACTACTGCATTGTTAAACTAATCTGCCTTGTTTTACCTAATCCCTGCCAAGCCCCCAAATTTATCATTAAAATCTAGACAAAAAAATCACACAAATATCTCTGACATTGCTGCCAATTCCAATATGCTGCTGCAACTCTGCCAAGGAAGAGGGTTCCCTTATTGTGGTAAGCAATAATCTCTTCTCTCTTGTCTTCTCTTTCTCACTCTCACTTCTTTTCTCTGCCTCTTTCCGAATGTCCATCCCACTTTGTCTGCCTCCCTACCCCCTTTGTTTCTTATCTTCTTCCTTCTTTCTTCTTTTAAATTTTTGTCTTTTGATTGCACTGGTGGGTTAAACACAGTGTTTTGCACTCACAAGGCAGGCCCTTTATCATGAGCCATACCCCTAACTTGTTTTGTTTTAGCTATGTATTGTTTTAGTTATTTTAGGAATAGGATTCCATGTTTATTGAATATAATGCCTTCTGTGTATTTTCTGTCACAGCACACACAACCACATCAAATGTTTATTGTTTGAGATGGGGTCTCACACTTGTCTAGGCTAGTCTCAAATTACCAGTCTCTGATCTGTACTGCCCAAGAACCTGGTATAACCTTTGTGACCCACCGTATCCTTCCTTCAAGTGTGCTTGTTGATATTTCGAGGGAGGCATTATTCAAATGTGTCGAGCCTTATATTTGGTTGTTTTCATTGAATGTATAGGTTATAAGTGCTAAGTGGATCTCTATTAATTATTTACAGAAGAGAATAAATTGCTCCCATATTTTTATGTCTATATCCTTTCTTAATTAACTGTAACACTCAAGGAAAGTTAGTTTTAATTTTCTATAGAAGATAATAGTATAGGGTATAGAGTAGGCTAATAAGTAATGAGATTCTGTTCTTGAAAATGTGCTTGGAGAGCTAGGTGAAGTCAGAGCCATATGATCATTAACATAATTTATTTCATCCACGGGTGCTAGCCATTCAACATCAAACTGAACACAGATTTCTGTTTGGTGTCTGAAAGTGTTGATAATATGGGTTTGAAAATGCAGATAAATTTTTACAAAATAGGATAATCTTTTAAGAAGCAAATTTTCCATCATCACTGAATCCCAATGTCATCCAAATGTTTCCTCAATAAGATAATGAACCAGAGAAAAAACCGAGAAGGCTTGGTATGGGAAAATATGTGGGAAAGCAACGAATAAACATTGTAGCATGGAATTAATCATTTCATATAATTCGTTGAAGGTTTCTTCAGGTTTCACTTACCCATTTATTGATTGAATTATGTGTTCTTTCACTGATTAGTTTTTGAGTTGTATATATATTCTGATTATAATCATCTGTTAGAAGAATGGCTGGCAAAGATTTTCTCCCATGTTGCAAGTCATTTCTTCACTCTGGTAATGAGTAATTGGTTCCTTTGCTGTCCAGGTTCTTTTTAATTTGATTCAGTACCTGTTGGTCCTTTTGATTCACAGTACTGCTGATTTCATTCACTCATGATCTTATTTAATACTATTGTGAATCTGCTATGTGTTTTGTTCACAGTCAGTGACTATGAAGATAGAAAGAGGAGGAAACTATTACCTCTAACCTGAGGAATTAATAGCTTATTTTACCTTCCCCTTTCCTTCTGGTCTACTGGAATATTATGTTGGAGTTCTTTAAAAATATTAGATGTTCTTTGCAATAGCTTAAAGATCCCTTTGAAGTTTTCTTCCCCTGTACCAGTTTTTATGACTTCTTTTACTACTCCCTCTAGCATTTTTAAAAATCATCTTAAGGAAAGTTCAACACTGTTTTTTCTTTAATAGAAGCGTATGGTTTGAGAATGGTGTCAAACTTTCTTTTGTATGGTTTCTAGCAAATTTGTCACATCTGGAGGTTAATAAAGTGCAAAAGTCAAGTGTAATGATGAGCTCACCAGAAACTGTGGCTGCAGTCCTGTCTCCTTGAAGTAGAGAGATTTCTGTGGCTGAGATAGAAATGGAATGCATTCCATTGTATTGATTAACAGAGGAATCTTCTTTGCTTTGTCCTGTGGCCATAATTTGGTAAAGTTACTGTATTTTGAAGAGTAGTCATTTATAGTACAGCAAGTGTGTATTGTCCCATCTTTTATAAATCTGCAGTTATTGCGAGATTCTGATTTTTCTCATATGTACTCGGGAGAGATGACTCCTAAAGTTGAATAGAATCAGCATCTGGAGCTGGGCATGTTCACAGACTTTTTAATCAAAAGAAAACTTCCCCAGAGCCTCTGTACATAGTTTATTTTGTGATTTACTTCTGGCAAGTAGGCACAATTTTGTATGTATTTTCAATTTTTCTGAATCAAATACTGTCCACACAATTCATAAATGAAGGAAAGGGCGAATTATTGCAAGTTTATGAGGTTCCGAAGATGTAGTGTTGATTAAATTACATGATGTGGCTATCTGCTTGCCGCATGTTATATGAATGTGACTAATATACATGGACAGTTGATGTGAGGCTCTGTTTTCTTTAAATACATTTTTATTTTCTTTAGGTAGTTGTACAAAGAAGCATATGAATACAGTGTCTTTTGATCAATCTCACCCCTTTCAATATTCTCTCCCACCACTCCCACCTTGCCCCTTCCTTCATTTCTTAATTTTTAGGTTATGAACTGAACTTTTTGCTACTTAACCAAACAATTTATGCATGCAAGATATCTTGATCAGCGTCATCATTTCAACATCTTCAGCCCCATTCCACTTATCCCTTCCTTATTTTTCTCAGTTCTGTGGCATATACAATGTGTTCTTGCCTGCATTCTACTCATTTCCCTTGTTGTCGAGGCTCTGTTTTTTAATATATGAATGGAAGCAAAGGTCAGAGGTGAATTGTCCCAGTGGAACAATTAAAAGTTTTGTTTCACAAATTAAAAACATTATACACTATGATCAAGTAAGCTTCATCCCACGGATGCAAGGCTGGTTTAAAATTTACAAATCACTCAATGTAATACATCATATCAATAGAGCTAAGGATAAGAATCATATGATAATTTCTCTGGACATGGAGAAGGCCTTTGACAAAATACAACATCCATTCATGTTGAAAGCACTAGAAAAAAATAGGAATAATTGGTACATTCCTTAAAATAATTAAAGCCATATATGACAAACCTACAGCCAGTATTATACTATATGAAGAAAGACTGGAACCATTTACCTTAAAATCGGGAACTATACAGGGATTCCCACTCTCTTCACTTCTCTTCAATATAATGCTGGAACCCTTAGCCAGAGCAATACAGCAAGAGAAGGACATCAAAGGGATCCATATAGGGAAAGAAGAAATTAAACTATCCCTATTTGCAAATGACATGATCCTCTACCTGAGTGACCCAATAAGCTCCACTCCCAAACTCCTAGAATAAATTACCTTAGGAAAGTGGCAGGATACAAAATTAACCTTCAGAAGTCAGTAGCCTTCTTGTACACCAACAATACATAAACAGAAGGCCAAATCAAGAAAATGATCCCATTTGTAATAGCCCCCAAAAGAATAAAATATTTAGGAATTAACTTAACCAAAGGTGTAAAGGAATTATTTAATGAAAGCTATAAAAGCCTAATGAAAGAAATTAAAGAGGACACCAGGAAATGGAAAGACACACCCATGCTCATGGCTAAGGAGAACCAACATAGTGAAAATGGCCATACTGCCAAAATTGATATACAATTTCAATGCAATCTCCATCAAAATCCCAAAGACATTCTTTACTGAAATAGAAGATATAATCCAAAGGTTAATATGGAACAAGAAAAGACCTAGAATAGCCAAAACAATACTGGGCATAAAAGAGCAAAGCAGGTGGTATTACAATACCAAACTTCAAACTCTACTATAGAGCCAAAATAGCAAAAATAGCATGGTATTGGCACAAAAATAAACCAGAAGATCAATGGAACAGAAATAGAACCACATACCTATAGGCAACTTGTATTTGACAAAGGAGTCAAAGATATACAGTGGAACAAACACAGCCTATTCAATTATTGGTGCTGGCAAAACTGGGCAGCCATATGCAGAAAACTAAAAATTGACCCTAGCCTTTCTCCATACACAAGCATTAACTCAAAATTGATCAAAGACCTCAGTGTCAGACTGGAAACCTTGAAACTGCTACACGATACAGTTGGAGAGACACTAGAACTCATAGGCACAGGCAAAAAATTCCTGAACAGAATCCCAGGGTCACAACAGATTGGAGAGAGACTCGATAAATGGGACTACCTAAAAATAAAAAAAAATTCTGCACAGATGAAAGCATAGCCACTAGAGTAAAGAGACAGCCAATCAACTGGGAAAAGATATTTACCAATAATACATCTAACAAATGCTTAATATCCAGTAACTACAGGGAACTCAAGAAATGAATCCCCCCAAACCCAACAAACCAATCACTAAATGGACAAGGGAACTAAAGAGAAATGTATCAAAAGAAGAGGTTAAAATAGCAGAAAAGCATATGAGAAAATGTTCATCATCTATGGTCATAAAGGAGATGCAAATAAAAGCAACCCTAAGATACCACCTTACCCCAACAAGAATGGCCAAGATTTTGAACTCAGACAATGACAGATGCTGGCAAGGTTGTGGAGAAAAAGGAACCCTACTGCACTGCTGGTGAGATTGTAAACTAGTTCAACCATTCTGGAAAGCAGTGTGGAGGTTTCTTAAAGAACTCAAAATTGACCTTCCATATGATCCCACCATACCACTCTTGGGCATCTATCCTGAACATCATAACCCAAGATACGATAAGGACACCTGCTCAGCCATATTCATCTCTGCACTATTCACAATCGCCAGATGATGGAAACAACCCAGACTCCCTACTGCAGATGAATGGATACAGAAAATGTGCTATACACACACACACACACACACACACACACACACACACACACACACACACACAGAATGGAATTCTACATAGACAGCAGACAAGATAAAACAATGGCATTCACAGGGATGTGGATCAGGTTGAGCGAGACAAGTCAAAACCAAAGGAACAAAAGGCGCATGGTATCATTAATATGTGGTGATTAGATCCAAACAGTACAAGAGTGAAGACTCAATATTTGACTACCCAATGCTATGGACATGATTTTGGAAATATAAACACAACTACATAAACATAAAAACTTATGACTCTATAGACATAATGTTTATTACATAGATTAATATGTATCTATGACATACAAACTCTCAGCCTAATTTTAATTATGTTCTAAAATCTAAGTGCCAGTGATTGTATATAGAGATTCCCTTCCTGAATACTTGTTTGTTAAATACGTCAGTTGAAATATGATGTAAAAATCAATGTTAATCAATTCTTTAATTAAAAAAGTTATGTTTCAGTAAGAAATTATACTCAAATGACATTCTTTTTATCTTTTTTTCAGAGTTGGCAAAAATGAATGAACATGCTGAAATAAAATTACAATATTTAAATAACAACTATTTAAGTCTTGATCATAACTTCCTTAGTTTGTTGGAAGTAATGGCTCTGACAAAAGTTTTCCCTGCTACTGTCATGGAAAGATAATGCTGTGGTATGCATATTTGCCTGTTAAAACTCATATATGGAATCTTAACCACCAATGTAGTAGCATTAGGAAGCAAGCCTTGTAGGATCTGTTTAGTTTTTGAGGCTTTCACTCTCATGAACATGGTTAATGTAATTATACAAGAAGTTTTAAGGAACCCTTTTTTCCTCTTCCATCAAGTGAAGGCACCATCTTTGACTTCAGAGAGCTCCTCACATCTGTTACACATTCATTTAACATTCTTAGCCTCCAGAGTTTTGAGCACACCTGTCTTCTGCTTCCTACTTAGTTGAAGGAGTATAGTAATAGTTTCCCAAATGCATCATTTAGTGCACTGGAAGTCAAATGGAGGGAAAGGTTAAGAAGAAGAATGGTACAAAGTACATGACAGGTGTTTCTGCATGGGGAAATATCTGTTATTTTCTCTTACAGCAGCCTTCTCCGGTTTTCCTTCTCTTGAGGTCTGTGGTCACAGCATCACCTGTTCTTTAAGGAAAGGCCCTTTTGCATTCTCTAATCATGGAGTTGAATGAAGTGACCATTTTATTGTTGACTCCTATCTAACCAGAGAAGATTGGAATTCAGGAATGGGCTTCCAAACCAGCCAATCTGAATCCTTCCCTAGGAATCTATGAAGGGAAGCAGCAGAAAGAGCTAAAGTCTTCAGATGGCAACTCAATTATGAGATATAAAATATGGAAATTGGTGGTGATATTTTCTATAGATGGCACAATGTTGGTAGAGATATTGTAACACTTAGGTTGACAAAAGCCTACACATGAGATGGTTCTCCTTACAAGGTGTAAGTTGTTTCTAGGTGTTCCTGAATCCTAGTTATACATAGACCTTTTAAGTTTTCCACGTAAAGAATTCTGGGATTAAGTTGGGTGCTGGCGGGTTTTGCCTGTAATCCTAGATTTTCAGGAGATTGAGATCTGAGGATTGAAGTTCAAACCCAGCATGGGTAAGAAAGTCCATAAGACTCTTATCTCGAATAAGCTACTCATAAAAGCCAGAAATGGCACTGTGGTTCAAGTGGTAGAACATTCTCTTGGGTCAGAGATAGCCCCAGAACCAGAAAAAAGAGAATGCCAGTATTTATCTTTTACATATATGTATCTTTCTGTCAACATACACATAAATTTTATTTATTTACTTATTTTGCCACTAGGCCTGGGCACTGTCCCTGAGCTTCTTTTTCCTCAAGGCTAGCACTCTACCATGTGAGCCACAGAGCCATTTGGGCACTGAGTAGTTTATTAAGAGTCTCATGGTCTTTTCTGCTTTGGTTAGCTTCTAACCATGATCCATAGATCTCAACTTCCAGAGCAGCTAGGATTACAGGTGAGAGCCACTGGTGCCTGACTGCAAGTAGGATTCTACTCATGCAGTCTTCAAAAACAAGGCAGGAAAAACATTTGGAAACCCCTTCTCCCTACATCCAGTTGATTCTGTTAAACCAAATAGGATTGCCTTGACAAGCAGGCTTGAACAGAGTGTTAATCTGTAAACTCCTAGATAGGAAATAAGTGTGACTAAAACATGATTTTGTATATACGAATCTGTTATGTAGAAATAAGGAAATGAGAGAGAAGGAAGACGGCGCCGAGACAATAGGGACGCTGCCTAGCTTTCCCTAACAAAAAGAGAGAACCAGGGAGTCCCACGAGCCAACTACCTTAAGAAATCCACAACAACAAACTCAAAAAGCACTGGAGAAGGACTCAAATAGGAAAAGGAATCCAGATAAAGCTCACATCCAACTTTCTCAAAGAATTCGGAACGTGAGGACCCCTCCCCCATCTCTCTCTAACGGCTCCAAGCCGCGAAAGCCGCGGAAAGCCTCGAAAAGCAGCGGATGGCACCAGCTCCAAGCCACGAAAAGCGGCGGCAGTGGGGGGCGCGAGGCCAGGAGCCCAACTGCTGCAGAAACCAGCACAGAACTGGGCCAGCGAACGGCGGAAGCAGCGGAACCCAGACGGAGAACCAGAACAGCAAGCACTGGAACCCAGACGCAGAACACAGGCGGCGGCGGAGACCCGAGGGGAGTGAAAGACTCCCCACCACCGTGGAGCACCCGCAGAGTGCGTGGACGCAGAGGCATGAGTAATACAGCGCATCCCCAAACACATCGGGAAAGCAGAGCAGTGCCAAGCAATAGAACTTAACTCAGACCCCAACACCCCTCCCGAGAATGACTGGCGGGAGCAGGGGGGCAAGGAATTTAGAATCCTGTCCCTTCCCTCAACAGCCTCCTCCCTCAGGCCATTGACTGGAGATTGACAGGCGGGCTACCTAAGACCCAGCACCCCACCAAGGGAGGCGGGGCTGTCCCAACTCCCACCCGCCCAAGGGGCTCAACCCCCAGCCCTCTGACTGGAGACTGAAAAGCAGGCAGACCCTAAGACTCAGCACCCCACCAGGGGAGGCGGAGCTGTTCCCAGCTCCCACCCGCCCACCAGGCTTCTCTCCCAGGCCACTGGATCTGGAGAGTGGAGGGCGCTGGGACCCTGCCTTACAACAGCGGGTAGGGGGTGCGGGAAAATAGGAGCCAGCATCTTCCTCCCCTCAATTCTTGAGTGGGGCAACCACCAGCTGGGAATCCTGAGCAAGACAGCACCGAGGGGCCCCCCACAGTCACAGACTCTGACAAAGCAGTGGAAACACAGCAGGGATCTGAAGGGCCAACCAGCAGCCAAGCTCCCCTTCTGAGAACCAAAAAAGCGCGGCTCCGCTCTTGGAGCCCACGTCCTCAGCTGGGCCCCACCCCTGGGAACAGAGGGGTCTCCTGCTGGTCCTGCTGAGAGCTCCTGAAACTCAATCCCCACACCCTTGGCTTGGGGCCACCCCTGGAAGCAGCACAGGAAAACGTCTGCTAACCGCGCTCAGACAGAAGCTCGCAGATCCATCCCATGGTCTACTGTGATGCCACTGGTTGGGCTAAGTGCTAGTCATGCAGCAACACATAAGTTTTATTCTAATACTTTCCAAACTTTGTACTCAAATACGCTACCTACTTACCAACTTAGGTCAGTTATCCTTACGCTATACCTTTTCTTCATTACTACAATATTCTTACACTCCTACGTTAATCCTCTTGAACCTCCCCTGACCTCTCTCATTCTATTTTTCTATCTCTGGACCTCTGTTCGTCTTTCAACCCTTATACTGCATGGATCTACACTTGATGGCTGTTGAGCAATACTGTATATCTAGGTGTTTAATTATTCTCTAGGCTCAGAGGGACTTAAAGACAATAGAGATTGGATTGTGAGGCTTATTGTTTTGGGTATAAATCGCTTATCAGTGGATGTATTAGACTGGTCTGTAAGTGCACAAAAAGAAAGAGTGATAACACCAATCAAAACTTGTGAACATCTAGTGTCTGCCAGCTACAGAGGTCTAGGTTGGTTATATCTGAAAAACTATAATCGTGTTTAGTATTAATCTTGCTCCCATTTTCAAATGGGCAGAACAAGAAACTCAAGAAAAATGTCAAATCAAGAAACAACATCCCCCACACAATGTAAACAGACAATGGAACAGGCACTGGCAAACCTAGAGGAGTTTTCCAAGTGCTATACAAATGCAATTGATAAATATCATTAATGAAAAATGTGAAAATATAAAGAAAGAGATAAGGGAGGAAGCCATAGCTGAACAAGAGGAAACCATAAACAAGGTGATAAGTGAAAAAGAAGAAGCCATAAAGGAGGCCACAATAAAGGCTGTACAAAGAAAGATGGATGAATTCATAGAATCCACAAATAAAAAGGTGACTGAACTCCAGCAAATGTTCAAAGAAAATAAAGCTACTGAGCTAACCACTCAAATCAAAATCAAGGAGCTAAAGAAATCCATACATGATCTAAAAGAAGAGATGCAAGGCATCAAAAATGAGCAATTAGAAGCAAGGGAGATGAAAAATAAAGTAGATAGCTTTGATAGCAGGTTAGACAATGCAGAGGAGAGAATTTCTGGGGCTGAAGATAATTTAGTTATTATAGAGAAAGAACAGAAAATGAGTCAATCCAAATCTAGGAAAAATGAGAGAGCGCTTCGGGAGATCCAAGATACAATTAGTAAGCCTAATTTAAGGCTAATTGGTATTGAGGAGGGTCTGGAGAAAGAGGTCAATGGTATTGGAAATATACTTCAAGGAATCATCTCAGAGAATTTCCCAAATATCCAGAAGGGCAGGCCCATCCAGATACAAGAAGCTTTTAGAACCCCAAACAGACCTGACCAGAAAAGAACATCCCACCGCCACATCGTAATCCGAACTGGATCAATAGAAACTAAAGAAAGAATCCTAAAGGCAACCAGGGAAAAGGGATCAGTAACCTATAAAGGAAAACCAATCAGAATAACCCCAGATTTCTCAACAGAGACCATGCAAGCAAGAAGTGACTGGAAGCATATATGTCATGCCCTTAAGTCAAATAACTACCAACCAAGAATACTGTACCCAGCTAAGCTCTCATTCATAACTGAGGGAACAATAAAAACATTCCATTCCAGGGAAAAGCTTCAACAATATGTCGCAACAAAACCAACACTAGAGAGAATTCTCAAAGATGTTCTATACATAGAAAACCAAAATAAATGCAATACAGTGAAAGAAATGGCACCTAAACAGCATACCATCTAAGGACCACAAGAACTGTCAAGACACAGGCCCTACTAAAAGCTTTTAAAAATGGTAGGAACTAATAAATATCTCTCAATCCTAACTCTCAATATCAATGGACTTAACTCTCCAATTAAACGGCATAGGCTGTCAAGTTGGATCAAAAAGCAAGATCCATTGTTCTGCTGTCTTCAAGAGACACATCTTACCCCAAAAAACAATCATCTTTTGAAAGTGAGAGGTTGGAATAAACTCTATCAAGCTAACGGCCCCCAGAAACAGGCTGGAGTTGCCACCCTCATATCAGATAAAATAGACTTCAAACTAAAATTAGTAAGAAAAGACAAAGTTACTACATACTACTAAAGGGATCTTTCCTCCAGGAAGACATAACAATCCTAAATATTTACACACGCAATCCCGGAGCTCCCAACTTCATCAAGCAAACTTTACTTACACTGAAACCATACATAGATCGAAATACGGTGATTGTCGGTGACTTTAACACACCACTCTCACCTATGGACAGATCAACAAGGCAAAAACTCAACAGAGAAACCTTGGAACTGAACAACTATATAGACCAACTAGATCTAACAGAAATCTGCAGAATATTCCACACAGCAACAACACAATATACGTTTTTCTCAGCAGCACATAGAACATTTTCCAAAACAGATCACATCTTAGGCCATAAAACAGACCTGGTCAGATTCAGAAACACTGAAATTATTCCATGCGCACTCTCAGACCACAAAGGCATCAAATTGGAACTGAACACACATCTCCACCAACGAAAACCCTGTAACTCATGGAGACTTAACAACACATTGTCGAATCACCAATGGGTCACCGAAGAGATCAGAACAGAAATCCAACAGTTTATGAAATTTAACAGTAAGGAGTACACAAAATACCAACTCCTTTGGGACACAGCAAAGGCAGTACTCAGAGAAAAATTTATAGCGCTGAGTGCCTACAACAACAAGTTGGAAAAATTGCAAACCAACAAGTTAATGTCTCACCTTAAGCTCCTGGAAAAAGAGCAACAAACCAACCCTAATCCCAGTAGAAGGAAGCAAATTATTAAAATCAAAGCAGAATTAAATGATTTGGAATCCAAAAAAACTATAGAAAGAATCAACAAAACGAGGAGTTGGTTCTTTGAAAGAATTAACAAAATTGACAAGCCCTTAGCAAATCTTACCAAAAAAAGAAGAGAGCATATCAAAATAAACAAAATCACAGATGAAAATGGTAATATCACGACAGAAATTACCAAGATCCAGAATATCATGAGGGAATACTTATCAAACCTTTATGCCAACAAATTTGAGAATCTAGATGAAATGGATGAATTCCTAGCCAATATTAACATACCCACACTGAACCAAGAAGAACTAAGCCAACTCAACAGGCCTATTTCAAGCTCTGAAATAGAAATGGCAATTAGAGAACTTCCACCTAAGAAAAGCCCAGGGCCAGATGGATTCACAGCTGAATTCTATAAGGTCTTCAAAGCAGAGCTCACACCAATACTCCTCAAGCTCTTCAACAAAATTGAAAATGAAGGTTCCTTACCAAACTCATTCTATGAAGCCAGCATAACCCTCATCCCCAAACCAGACAGAGATTCATCAAAGATAGAGAACTATAGACCTATGTCTCAACAAAATATTGGCCAACCGTCTACAACAACTCATCAAAAAAATTATACACTATGATCAAACTGGATTCATCACAGGGAGGCAAAGCTGGTTCAACATAAGCAAATCAATTAATATAATTCAACACATCAACAGGAGCAAGGACAAAAATCACGATTGCCTCAATAGACGCGGAAAAGGCATTTGACAAGATCCAACACCCCTTTATGTTAAAAGCTCTGGAGAAACTAGGAATCCATGGAACATTCCTCAATGTAATAAAGGCTGTGTATGAGAAACCCACTGCTAGTATTACACTTAATGGTGAAAATCTAAAGCCATTCCCTCTAAAATCAGGAATGAGACAAGGATGCCCATTCTCTCCACTCCACTTTAACATAGTACTAGAATTCCTAGCCAGTGCAATAAGGGAAGAAGCAAGCATAAAGAGTATCCAAGTAGGGAAAGAGGAAATAAAACTATCCCTCTTTGCAGATGACATGATTCTGTATTTAAAGAATCCTATAGACTCTACTCACAATCTCCTTGATCTGATTGAAAGCTTTGGAAGAGTAGCAGGCTATAAAATCAACCCTCAAAAATCAATTGCCTTCCTTTACGCCAACAGTGAGAGGGACGAGGCAATAGTCAGGAAAGAAACTCCTTTCACAATAGCCTCAAAGAAAATAAAGTACCTAGGAATTAGCTTAACTAAGAATGTAAAGGACCTTTTTGATGAAAACTTTAAAACCCTAAAAAAGGAAATTAAAGCAGAACTAAGGAAATGGAAAAACCTCCCATGCTCCTGGATTGGAAGAATCAACATTGTGAAAATAACAATCTTGCCAAGGGCTATCAACAGATTCAATGCAATACCCATCAATATCCCAATGGCATTCTTTAAAGAAATAGAAGAGGCAATCCAAAATTTCATATGGAATAACAACCCCTTATAGCAAAAACACTTCTTAGCAGAAAGAACAGCGCTGGAGGAATTTCAATTCCAAACTTTAGACTCTATTACAGAGCTATAATTCTCAAAACAGCTTGGTACTGGCACAAGAACAGGCCTGAAGACCAATGGAATAGAACTGAGGACCCTGATACTAAACCACAGACCTATGGCCACCTAATCTTTGACAAGGGAGCCAAAAAAATAGAATGGAAGAAAGACAGCCTCTTCAACAAGTGGTGCTGGCAGAACTGGTTAAGCACCTGCAGAAAACTAAAGTTGGATCCTTCTTTGTCACCTTGCACTAGAATTAACTCCAAATGGATCAAAGACCTGGAGGTAAAAGCTGACACACTGAAAACTTTACAGGAAGGAATAGGAGATACACTAGGCCTCCTTGGCACAGGTCGAAACTTTCTTAATAAGGACCAAGAATGACAACAAATCAGAGAAAGGCTGGATAAGTGGGACTGCATTAAACTGCGGAGCTTTTTATGGCAAAGGACATAGCTAGTAAATTAATTAGGAAGCCTACAGTGTGGGAGAAGATCTTCACCAACCAAACAACGGACAAAGGCCTCATATCTAAAATATATCAACAACTCAAAAAATTGAATCACTCCAAAACTAATCTCCAAAGTAACAACCATCCCATTAAAAAATGGGCCAAAGACTTAAAGAGAGTCTTCTCTGAAGAAGAAACAAAAATGGCCTATAGACACATGAAGAAATGCTCAACAACTCTGGTCATAAAAGAAATGCAAATCAAAACAACTCTAAGATTCCACCTCACTCCAGTTAGAATGGCCAGGATCAGGAAAACTAATAACAACAGATGCTGGAGGGGATGTGGCCAGGAGGGATCACTACTACACTGTTGGTGGGAGTGCAAACTCATTCAACCACTATGATAAGCAGTGTGGCAGTGCCTCAAAAGGCTAAACAGAATTCCCCTATGACCCAGCAATTCCACTACCTGGCATTTACCCAACCATCCAGAAACAAGGGCATACTAAATCCACTAGAACAACAATGTTCATTGCAGCACTATTCACCATAGCAAAGATATGGAACCAACCTAGGTGTCCCTCAGTTGATGAGTGGATCAACAAGTTGTGGTATTTGTACACAATGGAATTCTATGCTGCTGTCAGAAAGAATGACATCGCCCCATTTGTTAGGAAATGGAATGACTTAGAAAAAATCATATTAAGTGAAGTAAGCCAGACTCAAAGGAACTTAGGCTCAATGGTTTCCCTCATTCGTCATAATCAGTGGAAACCCTGGGCTCTACTAGCAGAGATCTGCAATAGAGCAAAATCTTGATACATAAGGCCATAGAGTATGAAGCTAATTGAAAGGACCTCCAGGATATATAAACAAAAGCCATATAATGAATGATTGTTGTCCTTAATGTGCTATGTTGTCTCTCATCTCCTTTGCTGTCCCTTGGTTATCTCATATTGTTATAGTGTCTCACTTTGTTATCTGATATATTGAATTTATTTGTATTTGGTTATTTGATATTTGATAGGGAAGGAGGGAAAACCAAGACGGGTATGGGGTGTGTGGGGGAGGGTAATGGGTACTAAGACATGTGAAAGGGTATCAATGTATGTGAATTAATGCACACTCTATCTGGCAAATATCATGTATCCCTTTTACTAATTAGAATAAAAAAAAGAAATAAGGAAATGATTTAAAATTAAAAAACAACTGCCACATGCATGTACTGATTTTTTTTGCCAGTCCTTGGGCTTGAACTCAAGGCCTAGGCACTGTCCTTAGGCTTTCTTAAGGATAGACTATCACTCTACCACTTGAGCCACAGTATCACTTCCAGCTTTTTCTGTGTATGTGGTACTGAGGAATCCAACCCAGGGCTTCATTCATGCTAGGCAGGCACTCTACCATGAGGCCACACTCCAAGCCCCCTGAATATTTTGTTCACTGGAAATTCTTCTTTATTCTGTCCATTCTGTACAATTGTCAAAGAACAGTTCTGTGCCCACCTATCATAAGAAGTTGAATATCACTATTATGCCATTTAACCCAGAGGAAAAACAATTTCCTATCCTGGCTGGCTTTGAACCACTATCCTCAGATCTCAGGTTCCTGAGAAGCTAGGATTATAGGTGTTAGCCATCAGCACTCAACTGAGACTTCTTTCATGGGGTAATACTTATTCTATCTCATAATTTATTACCTGTGCTCTTAGGAGCAATGTATACCTTGTCATTGTTGGGTGGCATTTTCAATGAAAATCTAGTATGTTTAGGTGATTTACAGTGCTTCTCAGTCTTCTTTTCTGTTGTTGATCTCTCACTCTGTTGTTCTATCCATTATTGGAAGTAGAGTATTCAATTAATGAATACTAGTGCTATGATTTTAAAATGGGGGTGGTAAGAAAGTAGTAGAATGGGTAATTTTGATCAAACTGTATTATATGCATGTGTAGAAACATCGCGGTCAAACCTCTTTGTATCATTAGTAAGTGCTAGCAAAAATAGAATAAGACGAATGATGTAGGATAAAAAAGAATCAACGTAGTAATGCTTCAGCAACAGTAATTCTAGGTTGTACGTGGATATTTACTAATAGACTAGAAAAACATATCGATAATCTCTAACAATGTTTTCAAGTTATAGTATAATAGTCAGACTCTTAGCAGCCTCTTGTTCCGGGGGTACTATCTCTTACATCCATGGAGTCTTACATATTGGCATTTTAATCACATGGTTTATACTCCCTTTAGTCCACTTTCTCTTCATGACATAGATGTTTCTTCCTTATCTCACCTTAACTTTTGGATTGTGCTTCCAAATGCTATAACAGAAGAGGTTCTGTCCTAGACTAGACATCTGGAAATAACAAGTAGTGATGCCATTTGTTTATTCTGGAAATTAATCTCTGAGTTCCTTTTATCTGTTAGAGGGCAGAAATAATCTCATCCTTCTAAAGTTGTCGTAAGATAAACTAGGTTAATTGAAATATTTGCCAACTGATTGTTATATGCACATCACTCTATGATGGAAAAAAGAGCTTAAGGAGACAGACACTGGTGGCTCACATATATAATCCTAGCTACTCAGGAGGCTGAAATATGAGGATCGCAGTTTGAAGCCAGCCTGGTCAGAAAATTCCACGAGACTTTTATCTCCAATTAATCACAGAAAAAGGCAGAAATGACCCTCAGTTGGTAGAATGTGCAAAAGAAGCCAAGTGGAAAGAATAAAAATAAAAAGTAGGAAAGGATTTGTAAGTGTAAAGTATAAAGAACGATTTAAATATGGAACTGGAAGTCTCTAATATAGATAAGAAGAAAGGAGAGACAAAGCTGGACAGGTACTGGGTTCAGATCTTCCTAGGTGGAGATAATTACATGAACCAAAGTTCTAAAGAGCTAGCAAGTAAACAGAAAAGACAACCAAGCGACTGGGGGTGTGGGGAGAGTGGGGAAAAGATCACACAGAGATCATTTTAGGCGCCTGTAAATTCTTTATCTTTTGCTTTCATAAAATGGGGAACCACTAGAAAGTGTTGCAAGTTTCTTTGAAACTGCTTAGACCAGTTCTAGAATGTGATAGGGGCTCACTGCAGCTTTCTGGGTTTGGTTTGGTCTTCTGCTTCTGTTTCTACGTTTTAGGGCCATGGCACATTGTGTCACAGTCATTATAGATTATGCATATTCCCCCTGGACTTGAAATGAATTCTTGCAGCAACATTTGGCTCCTTTACCCATTTTGCCAAAGGCTGGAGGAAGTACCTGCAATCCAAAGGCAATATATGAATTTTTACCAATATTCACTATTATTTTTTCTTCCAATTGCCACCATATTTCTGCTCTATCAACATGGATAGGAGCTTGTTAAATATACTTACGTAGTAGTTTTAGAGCCATTATGGAAGTTAATTATGTAGTGCTCAAGAGAGCATAAAAATAGCAAAACAAAGTGAGTTAATCAGTGAGAAAGAATCACACCTGCTGGTTTTCTTGTCTGACCTTGATCTTGATACAGAATTGTAATGGGAGGGAAGTTGGCCCACAGTGATGAAAGTGAGATTTCTACTTCCTCTGTGTTCACAGATGCTCCTAACAACTCCACTCATCCCTGAGAAAATCAGAAGATTAAGGTTAGAGATGTGTGCAAATGAGCACTTGCTATTCAAAACAATCATCTAAAGACTCCCTTGATATAGCAGACAAACAAAAACCCAGATGTGAAGTCAAAGTGGCTCTCCTGCTTTCCTTCCTTTTAGGAAGTTTAGCCAACATTTGCTAGTTCTAGGTCTTACTGGTGGGGGATTGCTCAAGTTCCTAAACACAAATCCAATTTAGTCCTTTATCTAACAACCTGTTAATGCCATATGTATTAATAGGGGTTTTCCAGAGAAGCTGAACTCTGTGTGTGTGTGTGTGTGTGTGTGTGTGTGTGTGTGTGTGTGTGTGTGTGTGTGTGCTCGCAAATATCCATGTGTTACACATGCATATTATGCTGAAACATATAAGGAAGGAATAAAATAATGAGATTTCTTAGAATAAATTTGCATATGCTGAGAAATTTCATGTTCTTTCTTGCAAGGTAGAAGCAGGGGAGCTAGCTGTGTAAATTCCAGTCCAAATTTTAGAGTCTTGAGAACTGGAGCACTGATGGTGAAAGCCAGAGACACACACACCCTGAGACAGAAGGGTAGTACGAGGGGAGAAGGAGGAAAGAGAAAGGAAGAAGAAGGGGGGGGGGAGAGAGAGACAAAGAGAGAGAGAGAGAGAGAGAAAGAGAGAGAGAGAGAGAGAGAGAGAGAGAGAGAGAGAGAGAGAGAGAGAGAGAGAGAGAGAGAGAGAGAGAGAGAGAGAGAGAGAGGACATATTGTCTGGCCCCTGCCCTCACTGGAGCGGACATCTGTTTTACTTCGATGCTAATCTTGCTTTGAAACACTCTCACAGCCATACCCAGAAATGTATTTAATTGATTTGTGAGTATCCCATGACCCTGTCAAATTGACACATAAAACTAACCATTATTCCTTATTTTCCTCATTGGAAGCACTCTTCTTATTTCTATACCTATCTTCTTCATCTGAAAAAACAAGACCTACTAACTGTTGCCTCCCAACTATGTTGTATGAGTTTTCAGAATCTAGAGTATATTTTAACTGCATAATCTGTAATTCAGTTGAAGAGGACCAATTTCACAGTTTTAAACAGTCTTTTTTTCATGGTTTAATTCTTGGTCATGGTGGCAATTACAGTCATCAAATGTGTTTGCAATAAAAAGGTGTAAATATCTCTGAAATCACTGACAGTTTACTTTTCTCACTGTAAATACATTTATTAGTCATGTTTATGAAATATATAAAGTTTTTAATGCATCTATGATTTTTATATTTTCAAGGTAACTTCGAGAATAAGCTTGTTGAAATAGATTGTTAAGGAAGAAAATTGAAGTAAATACGATTTCAGAGTGGGGATGATAGGAGATTTATGTCTTCTAGACCAGGTAATTATGATCTGAGTGCAGCTAAATTGGACTGGACAAAAACAGGTCCTTTAAAGTTGCTTAGTAGAACCTAATTTATGTTCTCTGAGTATAGGTAGTTTTAGATAGTTTCAGTTTCTTATTCTAAAGCATAGTAATTAGGATGCTTAATTCAGCATATTGTATGAACATTTGTTTTAATCTGTTGACATTGAGAGGAATGTATTTGTCTATTTAAATATATCATTAGTTTTCCAATGCACCTTCTAGACTCTGGTAAAATCTGTCCTCATTAAGAAAATGCACTTTCTTTAGTCCTCTAGCATAGGACTCAGTGTCTGCTCGCCTCTTGTTAGAACACCAACAGAGTGAGTGGATGAGGAGCTGGCTCCTCCTGGGAGATGGAATGCCCTGTTGTGCAGTCCACAGCCACCTGCCTTGATTTGGGAATAGGGATATTTGACCCAGACTGACCCAAGTCAGAATCGCCTTTGAATTTTGTTTTTAGTTTGAATTGGAGCTAAAAAAAGTTTGGTAGTATGACCTGGTGAATATAACTGTAACCCTTCTATACATTTTCCTGATAATAAAAAAAATAAAAAAAGAAAGTTCAAGGACAGTGCCCAGTCCCTGAGTTCAAGCCCTAGGACTGGTAAGCAATGAAAAAGGATATTTGGTATAAAAAAAGTTTTATAGTATTGAAGTGCTTAATAGAACACAGCAGAGTGAGATTCCTAAACTTGATTCCTGGTTCTAGTTGTCTGTTGGACACAATACTATATATGAGGCTGGTATGGTTCTTCTGGCTGAGACTGGAAATGAAAAAGGAAGGCCAAAAATACTTCATCGTGTGTGTGTGTGTGTGTGTGTGTGTGTGTGTGTGTGTGTGTGTGTTAATCCTGAGACTTGAATCAGAGCTGGGTATTGTCCTATAGCTTTTTCTCAATGCTAGCACTCTATTACATTAGCCATAGCTCCCTGTCCAGGTTTTTGGTAGTTTATGGTGGATCAGAATTTCATAGACTGCCTTTGAACCACAATCCTCAGATCTCATAGATCTCATGCTACTGAATAGCTAGTCACCAGTGCCTGGAAACATGGCTATCTCTCTCTCCCCCGCTCCCCTCTCTCTGATACTCTGAAATCTTGGATAACTTATAAATCAGTTAATCATCTGAGGTTTGTTCAGTACTTAAATAGCTTATTTTTGCTTATGACTGATGTATTAATTTTTATTTTGGCCAGCCCTGAGCTTAGACTCAGGGACTGAGCACAGTCCTTGGATTTTCTCAAGGCCAGAGCTCTACCACTTGAGCCACAGCACCACTCCTTTTTCTATGTATGTGGTACTGAGGAATCAAACCTAGGTCTTTGTGCATGCTGGGCAAGCACTCTGCCACTAGGCCAAACTCTTGGCCCTAGTTTTTAATATATATATATATATATATATATATATATATATATATATATATATACTATGTGCAGCTAATAGGTTTCATATGACCTCTTGGGCAAAAGGTAAAAAAATGTCAAGCAGGTTTAAAATAAAGTCAGCTTAAAATAGGATCTTTCAGTAGTTTTCCTTTTCTTTTTCTATCTATATATAATTCACCTTCCATATAGCTTTATTTTTATAAAGAGAATTTTCTACTCTGGTAACTAACAAAGATTTAAACCTGTATCTGACCATTTTTATTGCTGTACATATATTTGTTATCATGTAGCAACATCAAATATATATTAAATCACAAACATATACCCCTGTAATGAAATCCACAAAAATACAATTTGATCTTACTGAAAGTAAGATCATCTCCACTTTGCACTGGCTGTTTTCAAAATGTTCTTACTGTGTAGGCAAGCTTCCTGGAGTAGTTTTAAAAGCTTAGATTGTATTTATTTTTACTTTGCACTGGTTTTTCTGCTCTGGCCACTTATATAAACAATTACAGTCTGTGGTCTACCAGGAGACTGTGGAAACATCACAGAGTCACCAGTATCCTATGTGGACGGACATGTTGCTCTCTCTGGCATTAGTGGAAGCACATCTTCATACCATCCAGAAAGTAACAATGCCTGACATTTCTAGGTTGAAAGTCCTTCTTCATTTCTTGCACTAATGGAGCTAGATTTCTTGACCTGCTTGTTCACATCAAAGATTGTTATGTAAATACTTCTGTAGAAACAGAGACGTTTCCTTTTATTATTTCATGAAAGTTGAGAAATGAAAGGCAAGGCAGAAATTGCCAGACACTGCTGTTTATTGTGAAAAGAGGTTTTAAATTCTATGTATGAAAACATAAAATTGAGATAGAGGTAGTAACATTTGGTTAATGTTCACATGTGTGAGATGGTCAGTTTCTATGACATTTCTATATGGGAACATCCAAAAGTTCAATTTCCTGATTATCTAATATTGTTTCATATGTAGGTGTTATTCTGGTGTTCAGAACATAATAAAAGTCAAGTGTTTTGTTTTGAAATAAACACTCCTATTCTGCTAAAGGGCAGCACTACCAGCCAGCATCTTCAAAAGGTCCCCTCAAATCTGTTCCTTACTTTACAATAAAGTACTTAGTGGGTTAAACAAAATGACGTGTGGTTTTTGTTCTTGAATTTTGACATATCAAAGTTTTGTTTGCATAAAAGAAAAAGGTATCTGAATTAGTACAGAGTGATGGTTTGGGTAGATGGTATAAATAGTATTTACTTACTTATGGCTCTTTCAGTGCTTGTCTGTGAATGTATTGACTTTATCACTATTGCTAGAAATGAAATAGCCCTGCTCGTCTCCAAAGTCAGTCCTATTGTATGTAAGATTTGGAGCCCCTCTCCCAATTTAGGGTTGTATTAGGTCCAGAATTTCCCACCCTCTGTGCTCTGTGTTCTCAATTTTTTTGCTTTTATGGATCGCTTTTATTATTTTAAATTACTCCTCTCTCAATTCCTGTCCTCCTATTCTTTTATTTGTAATTTCTTTTATTATTATATAGGTGATATACAGAAGGATTAATGTTATATAAGTCAGGTAAAGAGTACCTTTCTTTTTGAACAATGTCACTGTTCTACTGTACCTTTTCAATACATTCTAAGATACACAGGAATATATTTATTTAATTGTGTTGTGTCTCATCCATCTTTCTCTTTAACAAGTAATTAAATTCCATTTCCCTCAGAGCAAAAATTGCCTATCTTTTTGTTCACGGATATATCCAAGTTATCGTAAGATAACAGAGTAAAGAATACATTATTTACAAACACTGTAGATTGACTTGAGCACTGTCCCTGAGCTTCATTTGCTCAAGGCAAACACTCTACCACTGGAACCACAGCACCACTTCCAGTTTTTTCTGTTTATGTGGTACTGAGGAATTGAACTCAGGGCTTCATGCATGCTAGCCAAGTACTCTACTCCTAAGCCACATTCCCAGCCCCTAATAGGACTATTCTTAATACTTAAAGCAGTTTTTGATATTTTATGCATCTTAGTTTGACCTTTTAGATTTTGATGGGTACTGGTATTGAACTCAAGGCATTATGTCTTCAATGTAGGTGTTTTACCACTGCTGCATCTTTTCTTCAGTACCTGGTGTATTGTATATACATTTTATCTATTTATTTGAATCAGGGAAGGGAAGGGGAAAACAAGATTATGAGACAAAAGACAAAGGATGATCCAGTGTAAAGCCATATTCACAAGACACTATGTTGGGAATGAATTTTACTACTTGGGAGAGGGTGGGAGGAGAGAAAGTGGTAAAAGAAAAGATGGGAAAGGGTAACAATGTTCAAGGAGTAATGTACTCACTACCTTACAAATGTAACTGTAACCCTCTATACATCACCCTGATAATAAAATTTAAGGAAAAAAGTAATATGTATTAAAAGTAAAAGCACATTGTATAGGACAGGGTCTTTAACCTCAGAACTATGCAAAATTTGAGCTGGGTAATTCTTTCTTGTGGGAAGTGTCTGGTCATTGTTAAGATTATTTTGAAACATCCTTAGCCTCTATCCACTAGGTGGCAGTAATAGCACCCCCCAGTGGCAATAAAAAAGGTCTAGATATTTTCAATGTTGCTTGCAGGGAAAATTGCCCCACTTCAAGAATCACTATGTGTAAGAACAAAGAGAAGAATAATCACAGACTTCTTTTAGGAAAGCTGAAAGCCAGCTGACAGTGCTACAACAGCTTCAGAACTTCAAGCATGTGTGCTAGGGAGGTGGAACTATCAAATGAGAACTCTATATTCCTAAAAAATATCCTTTCATTTCAATAAAATACAGCTGACAGAATTCATTGCCAATAATTTTGCACTGTTAGAAGTAGTAAAGAAAGTTCTCTGGCATAGAGGAAAATGATACCACATAGAAATATATTTTTATAAAGAAATAGGAATGCCAGAAAATATAGACCCTTTTCTATGATCTTTCTCATTTCTCTAAAAAAATCCTTGACTCTGAGTAAAAGGATAATGTGTGGTGAGCTTAATAGCACTGGGTAAAGAATAGGAGTGGAGAGATGGAAACGTACATCGTAAATTAAATGGTATATTACCATTTTATCCTATGATAAATTAAATTTGCTTATTTAAATCATGTAGCTATTAAACCAAGACAGAGGCTAAAAAAATAACATGAAAAATTTTGTCACTCCGAAAGCTAGTAGGGAAATAGGATTAAGAGCTAGGCACTGGTGGACCATGCCTGTAATCCTAGCTACTCAGGAGGCTGAAAACTGAGGATTGCAGTTCAAAGACAGCCCTGGCACTAAATCTGATTAATCACCAGAAAAATGGAAGTGGTGCTGTGGTTCCAGGGGTAGGGTGGTAGACTTGAGCTGAAGAGC